>NC_090296.1:101587723-101898519 GCF_039906515.1 Pseudorca crassidens
CCTTAGCTTCACTGGTTATGTGACTGATTCCTACTTAATCTTTCACATTCTCAGCTTAAGTATCTGTTATTTGAAAAGACCCTCCCTGACCTCTCCATCTAAATTAAGCCCTGTTGCTAATGCTTTCTCACATAATCCTGTACTTTTTCTTCACTATAAAGACCACGAAGACAGGGACTGGGTCTATTTTGCTCAAAACTGATGCCCAGAGCTAAACATATTGTCTTATCTATAACAGGTGTCTGATAAGTACGTACTGAATAAATGAATTGCCTGTTTCATCACATCTAAGACACCATCAATAATGATACATTCCTAATGTGAAAACCATTGTAAATGTTAGAATTCAATAAATATGACAGGTTATTATTGTACACATTGTTCTTACCCACATCTCTGACTCTATATCTCTGCATTTTTCCCCTTTTTCTGCCACTTTTTCAAATTTGTCTAAAAAAAATTTATACCCTTTCTTGAATGAGGCAGAATTTTATTTAATTTTTAAAAAATTTTTAATTTATTTATTTTTGGCTGCGTTGGGTCTTGTTGCTGCATGCGGGCTTTCTCTAGTTGCGGCAAGCGGGGGCTACTCTTAGCTGTGGTGCGCAGGCTTCTCAATGCAGTGGCTTCTCTTGTTGTGAAGCATGGGCTCTAAGAACGCGGGCTTCAGAAGTTGTGACACACGGGCTCAGTAGTTGTGACTCGCAGGCTCTAGAGTGCAGGCTCAGTAGTTGTGGAGCATAGGCTTATCTGCTCCACGTCATGTGAGATCTTCCCGAACCAGGGATGGAACCCGTGTCCCCTGCATTCGTAGGCAGATTCTTAACCACTGCGTCACCAGGGAAGTCCCAAGGCAGAATTTTAAAAATAAAACAACCCACTTAACAAAACCCAGTTTAAGTGTTCTGACCTCTAGAAAGCCTTCCTTGACCATTAAGTTAAGGTAGGGGCTCCTGCTTGGACCTTCCATAATTTCTGGGTTTTATCTCTATGCACTTTTCACATTCCACTGTAATTATCTTCCCACAGGCCTGTCTTTTTAACTAGATTGTGACCTCCTTGAGGACAGGATCTATGATATACCCATTGGCATCATACTCATACCTGGCCCAATGCTTAGCAAAGTAGATGCCAGGAGATGTCAGTTGAATGAATGAATAACTGAATAGACGAGTCTTTAGGAGTCACAGAACTTCCACAGATTTGAAATGTGAGAAATGGTACACTAAAACACAAAGCCAGTCATGGCAGAAGCCATAGAACTGAAAATAATTTCATTAGCTACCAGTGCAAGCATGAGTCACTCACACTTAAAAATACAAAAGGCTGGCTTGCCCAAATGAAATACCATTTCCCAACAGGAAGTTACTTTAAAGATAAGGAACAGAACATGAAGAGCCTCTGTGTTAGTAAAAGATATTCATATTTATATCTTATGTGCTAACTATCTCTCTGTCCTTAGCTTGGGTAGACTTTTGATCAACAGAATTCCCTTAAAGACTGTTTGAACAAAACTCACAGTTTCTACTTTGTAGCATTAATATTTTTAATTGCATATACAACAGGCTAGGCTAATAATACAAGGTTGCGGTGTTCGTTTGATATATTGAAAGTTCAACTAGGTGTGTGATGAGCACCAAGGAGGCAGGTGCCCGCAGAGATACCCTAAGGGAAGAGAACCACAGAAGAAGTGCTGCTGGACTCAGGCCAGCTGCTGGCCATGCTTGCACCTTGATCATGGTGAGACAATTACTAGAAAACCAAGAAGCAGAAATCATTAGATATTGAGGTTATGAAACTCTAACTCAGCAATTCCCAAACTTCTAGAGACCAAGAGTACACTCTTCTTCCCTCAACTGTGACAGCCTTAAGGCGCTAAAGAGCAGTACTGAACTGACAAGAGCATCCGAATCAGCATCAGTAGCACTGAACTCACAAGGGCTGGGGGTTCTCAACAGGACTGACAGAAATTGACTGGACAATGGGGATATGAGAAAGCTCAAATTCAACTGCTGCTCTATTTTAGGATGTAAAAATCTCCTAGTTTATGAAATAAAGGACATTGGTTCTTAAGCAAGAGTTACTCCAACTGCATATGCTGAGAGAATATTTTAAAAGACAAATGCAGCACAAGAAGCAGAGGCTGTAAAAGAACTGAGGCCTCAGCTTTTTCCTCAGACGTCAAGCTGGGGTCCTGGCACTGATGTGACCACACCCTTCTAGCTGATCAAAATGGATTTCTCTGGAAATAAAAATTTTATTCTGTCTGTGATGACTGAGGAAGACATTACTTCTTTCTATCCCTTTATGGTGGCTTCTCACTCTTACAAAAATTTTATGAGTCTATGTACTTCTTCTTAATACATAAAAAACTAAAATTTTTAAATATTGCAAAATTATCACACCTAAAATTGCTTTCCTTTTTTATTATTATACATAGAATTAGTTTTCCCTCACTCATTTTTCCTAATTTTCTTAGTTATTTAAACTTCTATTACGGACAATTTCATAAGTTATTTTAGCATGCTTCATACAAAACAGATTCTGCTTTGCTATCTCACTCTACAGCCTTCATAAAAGCTACTCTAAATTTATTTCATTTTCAATCTGTATCTGGGATAATCAGCTTCTTCTATTTACTACCCACAGTATAAAAAGTACTTCCTTTTATTTGACCTAATTACTTCTTTGAGGCTTCAGAGGATGCCCCCGAGTTCTTATGTATACAGTGAATAAGTCCACGTTGCCCTCTTCTTGTGTTTCACAGCTTTCTGAGATTTCACCAGATAAAAAGTTCATTCTTTATCCTTTCAGATTGAAGAGTCCAATTTTTTTGAACAGTGCCTTATTCTTGCTTATTTTTAATCTCTCTGAATTTCAATTTTCTCACTTACAAAATAAAGCAATTAGACAATAGAGAATTTAGAGTCAAGGTTAAGCACACCGGCTTTGGAGTCAGACAGATCCAGTGGCTCAATACTTCAACTGGGTTGGAAGACTTGGAGCAAATTACCCAACTTCCTTCCTCAGTGACCTCACCATATAAAACTGGTTACTAATAATACTCACATCAAAAGTTGTCAGCAGAAAAATGAGCTAAAATTTAAAGACCTTTACATTATATCGTCACCATCCCTATTCCACCCCAACCCCAGATTTAAGCACCTCATTTGGCTTAACCTAAATTCCTTCACTAGAGTCTACAATGTACTGTGCAGTCTGGTCCCTGCCCTTGGGTTTAACATCACCTCATTGGGGTCTTCTCCCTTCCTCTGAGCTGACTGTGCCAGCCTTCTCTTGTTCCTAGAACACCCCAACTCTTTCTGACTTCAAGGCTGTTACTGTGCCCTCTGCTGAGAGCATCCTCCACTCAACCCCCAACTCTTCGTACAGCTGGCTCCTTACTCTTCAGGTCTCACTTTAGATGTCTCCTTTGCAGAAAGGTCCTCCCTGGCCACCCTATAAATTGATTTGTTTACTTGATTATCTGTCTCCCCAACTAGTCTGAAAGCCCTGTAAAAGCAGGGACCACCACTAATTCTAGAACCTAGAACAATGCCTGGCAAGTAATCAATAAATATGTGTGGATAAAAGTGGTTAGCATACTGTCTATATGGCTGAAAAAATAGGTCAGGACCAGGATGTGAAAGACCTCACATCACGTGTTAAGCAGTTTGGCCTTTATACTGCAGAAGATAGGGATTCATCAAAGGCCTGTAAGCAGGGTAATGAGTGACCAGATGTTTCTAATAGCCTAGTTCTAATCAGCAGTTCCTTAATCACAGTCAAAAGCATATCTTGTACCACTTCTGCTTGTTATTAGTTGTTCTTCCCCCAAGTTGTGTGTATACTACTGTCACTCACATTTTAAATGTAAACGAAGTTTATCTAATATACACAATGCTTCCAAAATGTCATTCATATTAGGCAAATGGGGTCTGCAATGGAGGGATTGGGAGTCATCTTTGCCTAAAAGCAGGGGCTGGGAGGGTGGTCCAGTTTGTATTATTTCATGAATGCTGGGAGCTAGAGGAAAAATTCTTACCCTGGAAGCAAGAGCCTTGGGAGTAAGTTCAGTGGCAGGGGCAAGGGGAGGGACACTTAAATGAGCTATAGCTCTGAGAGAGCAAATGAGCAAGACACCTTGCAGGCTGGTTGAATCACCTAAGGAAAAGAACCCTGCTAGCCTGCTTCTGAATGAAAGCACTAACCCTGGGCTCCAGGCCATTTCCCTATCCCATCCGCCCCTCTTTTTTAAAAGAAATGTCCTTTTAGCTGAATTTTAGCTGGAGAAAGCAGTGGAAAAAGTTGCCCTAGGCTTTATATTTGGAAAAAAAAGCCTGGCTCAAAAGATGTTTAAGAAAAATTTAAAACTTGTGGGTGGCAAAATACATCATAAACAAAGTCAAAATACAAATTGGCTCCCCAAAAATTTTGTAGCAAACTAATTCCCTTATCATATAAAGAGCTCTTACAAATTAATAAGAAAAAGACAAATAACCCTGTAGCAAAATAGGCAAAAGAAAACAGGCAACTCTCAGAAGCATCATTAAAAAAAATTAAACATAAGATGTCCAATTCACTAATAGTTAAAGAAATGCAAATGCACAATTTAAAATAATGGGTACTGGATTTGAAAAGATTTAAAGAGTTGATAATAACGTGTGGGGAAGAAAGTGGACAATTAAGCATTTTCACATATTGGTGATAGGATAAGCAGGCACAACCTTTTTAGACAGCAATTTGGTAATTTCTTTTACAATGTAAAATGTATACTTCAGGGATGCATACCAAACTGGGATGCAGGCAGACTTCTGACTTTGTATTTTATGTATTTCTATATTGTACATTTCTTGATAAGTATTAGTTTTATAATAAAACCAAAAGTTTTAAAAATATGCACATCCTTGACTCATAACATCTTTAGGAGATTTTCCCACGAAATACTAGAAAATACAAATAATTATTTCCAAAAATGTTCTGTAGCATTGTTTGCAAAAGTGAAAACTTAGAAATCAAAATGGTTAATATATATCTACATTAATATAAAGGTTAATATAACTATAGTAATATATAGTTAAAAATTTATGGTATATCTATATAATGGAATATTAAAAAAAACAATAATAATAAGGTAGGTCTATATGTACTGACATGGAAAGCTACTGTTGATTGGAAACGGTAAGATGCAAAACAGCATAATTTTATGATTCTATTTTTGTTTTATATATATTCATATATCCATATAATATGGTAGCTTGACAGTCAACAGGTTTTCATTTATGGTTTACACTCTTGTGAACAATGCTTAAAGTCTGTCATTAGAACATTCATCCTTCTGCCCAATCATGAATGAGTGACACCCTCTGTGAGACCTCTCTGGGGAAGGGAGACCATAGCTGGGCAGTGGGGCTGGCCGTGCCTTGGACTCCATCTCAGTGTGGCTTTGTTCCTCTCCATTAGTCTATGTGTGTCCTCCTAAAGAGATTTAAGAAAATGTTTCTTTGTAGGAGAGAGCTGTGAAAAAAAAGCCACCTGTTTGCACGTGTGATAGAAGTGAAGCTTACGTAAAGAGGTCTCTGAAAGTGACTGTTCTAACCATATGCTATCTCCTCTATCCCAATCCCCACACCCCTGCCCAGCTTTGTTCCACAAAGTCACAGGTCCCTGCCCTCCTCTCAAGCTTTCTCTCTGACCACACCTCCCCTCACTTTTTTGTGCTCCAACTCCACTGGTCTTTTTCAGTTTCTCAAAAGTGCCAGACTCTCCCTACCATGAGACTTCTCACAATCTATGCCCTCTGCTTGGAACTCTCCTCCCCTCCCCTCATTAACAGCTTGGCTTCTTTCAAACCTCAGCTTGGCCTACACTCTTTCTGAGAAGCTCCCCTGACTGATTACCTCCTGTTGCTCTGTGTGTCTTCACAGCAATGTGAAACCTCCCCTTTTGGGTGCTTAGCACAGTTATTTGTCTCTCTCCTCCCACTAAGCTCCATCCTGTCTATTTTTACTCACTGTTGCACGTCTACCACCCAAAACAGTGCCTGGCACATGAATGAACAGTATGTGTGTATGAATGTATGATTATGGATAATATATTAAACACACCATATAAAAAGTTACCGCCAGCTATGAACAAGTAGAATTTGAAATTCACTTACACTGGAAGTACCATTTACACTGGAATCCTCCAAAAATGAAATACTTATGTATAAGCCTAACAATATATGCACAAGACTTACATGAGGAAAACCACAAAACTCTGATTAATGAAATCAAAGAAGAACTAAATAAGTAGAAAGATATTCCATGTTCATGATTAGGAAGACTCAATATTGTCAAGATGTCAGCTCTTCCCAACTTGACTTATAGATTCAGTGAAATCCCAATCAAAAGCCCAGCAAGTTATTTTATGGATATCTACAAAGTGATTCTAAAGTTTACAGGGAGAGGCAAAAGACCCAGAAGAGCCAACACAATACTGAAGAAGAACAAAGTTGGAGGACTGACATTATCTGACTTAAGAATTACTATAAAGCTATAGTAATAAAAAAGAGTGGGGTATTGGTGAAAGAAAAGACAAATGGATCAATGGAACAGAATAGAGAGGCCAGAAATAGATCCACATAAATGTAGTCAACTGACCTTTGACAAAGGAACAAAGACAGTATAATGGAGCAAAAATAGTCTTGTCAATAAATGGCACTGGGGACTTCCCTGGTGGTGCAGTGGTTAAGAATCCGCCTGCCAATGTAGGGGACATGGGTTTGAGCCCTGGTCCAGGAAGATCCCACATGCCGTGGAGCAACTAAGTCCGTGTGCCACAACTACTGAGCCTGTGCTCTAGAGCCTGCGAGCCACAACTACTGAGCCCACACGTCCAGAGCTGGTGCTCCACAACAAGAAAAGCCACCACAATGAGAAACCTGGGAACTGCAACGAAGAGCAGCCCCTGGGCTTCCCTGGTGGTGCAGTGGTTGAGAGTCCGCCTGCCGATGCAGGGGACACGGGTTTGTGCCCCGGTCCGGGAAGATCCCACATGCCGCAGAGTGGCTGGGCCCGTGAGCCATGGCCGCTGAGCCTGCGCGTCTGGAGGCTGTGCTCCACAATGGGAGAGACCACAACAGTGAGAGGCCCGCAAACCGCAAAAAAAAAAAAAAAAAAAGATATCAATGAGCTATCACTACACACCTATTAGAATGTCCAAAATTTGGAACACTGACAACACCAAATGTTAGCAAGGATATGGAGCAACAGGAACTCTCATTCACTGCTGATGGGAATCAAAATGGTAGTGCAACTTTAGAAGAAAGCCTAGTGGTTTCTTACAAAACTAAATATACTCTTACCATATGATCCAGCAATTGCACTCTGTGGTATTTACCCAAAGGAGCTGAAAACTTATGTCCACATAAAAACCTACACAAAGATGTTTATAGCAGCTTTATTCATAATTGCCAAAACTTGAAAGCAACCAAGATGTCCTTCAGTAGGTGAATGGGTAAATAAACTGGTATATCTCTAGATAATGGAATATTATTCAGCACTAAAAAGAAATGAGCTATCAAACCATGAAAAGGCATGAGGAATCTGAAAAGACTACATACTGTATGATTCCAACTAGATGACATTCTGGAAAAGGCAAAACTCCAGGTACACACGATAAAAAGATCTGTGGTTGCCAGGGATGGGGGTGGGGAGAGATGAACAGGCAGAGCATAGAAGATATTTAGGGCAGTTTAAGAAAAAAACAACCGACCAACCAACCAAAAAAACCCAAACTCTGTAATGATACCATAATGATAGCTATATGTCATTATTTACTTATCTAAATCCAAAGTATGTACAACACTGAGAACGAACCACAGTGTAAACTGTGAACTTTGGGTTATTATAAAGTATCAGTGTAGGTTCTTCAACTATAACAAATGTACCACCTTAGTGGGAGACGCTGATAATGGGGGAGGCTGTGCATGTGTGAGGGTAGGGGGTATATGAGAAATTTCTGTACCTCCCACTCAATTTTGCTATGAACCCTAACCTGCTCTAAAAAAAAAATGTCTTTAAAAAAAGGTTACCCACTTTGTTCAAATTTGTCATTTACATAAACGAGGTCTATCTTTTCATATCAATCACAGTGTTGGCTCTAATAATTAATTGGGATTATGACAGGAAAAGAAATTGGTTCCTTTAATTTTCTACAGCATGTTTATTTTACTTTTCCTGTGAGAAGAAATAAGAACTAAATACTAATCACCATGGAAATTTAATTGTTAAACAACTACAGAGTCTTTACCTAAAACTCAAGGAACCTCCACTATATCATCTATAATTTGATCTATTTATATTCAGCTTTTAACCTACCCAGGAAACACCTGCAGAATTTAGGAAATCCCCTCTTTCAAACCCCATAGAGAGTGTGAAATTTCAGAACCAGAAGAGAGGTTAAAGCTCGTTTGGCCCAAACATCTCATTCACAAGGAAATGTAAAGTTCCAAGGGCAATATACCTAGACCGCAAAGCTGGCTCAACCCAGGCCCAGCACCAGACCCAGGAAGCCTTGAGCCCAAGTCCTAAGGCTCTTTCTGGCTCCCTCTGCCTCTCTCCCATCAACTTCCTCTCTGAGTCAGAGTTAACAGATCTGTAAGAAATTGTACAGCAGCACAGATGGCAAGAGGAAAGCAAAATCAAGACTCAACTAAAATTCTTTCATTATTGCACAACTGGTTTCCTACACTTTTTCCCTAGTAAACAGTTATTGGAGACTGTTGTATAAGAAGTCCCACAAGAAAACTTTTTCCTTCATATCATCTCCCCTTAACTTCAACCCTCCAGCACAATGAAAATCTACACAGCTACAAAGTGACAAATCATAGCTTCCTTCACATATAACTAAATCCATTTATCCAACAGTATTTGTTTACTCAACAAGTATTTACCGAGTACCGACTTTGTACGAGGCACAGATCTAGGTCCTGGGATATAGCATCTGCACTGGTAGCTAGGCTTATGCTTGGGTTGCCTTATACCTATCCACTTGGGAGTACTGGAGGGTCTGCAAGAGCCATGGCATTTGTGCTATGGACCACACTGTACACACTCATTGAATTAAGAATCTTCATAATCATGCCCACTGACTGGCTTCAGAGGTCGAGACCAGCACTAGATTTAAGAACATTTATCTTGAAAAATGGTACAGATGAACCAGTTTGCAAGGCAGAAATAGAGACATAGATGTAGAGAACAAATGTATGGACACCAAGGGGGGAAAGGGGGGGTGGGATGAATTGGGAGATTGGGATTAACATATATACACTAATATGTATAAAATAGATAACTAATGAGAACCTGCTGTATAGCACAGGGAACTCTACTTCACTTCGCTGTACAGTAGAAACTCACAAAACATTGTAAAACAACTATACCCCAATTGAAAAGTAAGTAAATAAATAAATAAATTCACCTGTAACAAAAAAAAAAAGCTGGTGTGCCTACAATTCATGATCGCATATTGTTGCAATGGATGCTAGGGTTATCCTTGCTGGAGATTTGGGGAAATGGTCTCTAGCAATAAAAAATAATGTTGAATGCAACCACGGATTACCTGGCGATTCTACAAGATTTTCTGTTTGGTTCCACAAATGTTTATTATGTGTATATTCTATTCCATGCACTGTTCCAAGAACTGTGGAATCAAAGATGAGTAAGATATTGGCCTTCCCCTCAAGGGTCTGCTGATGAGATGGACACAGACATGGTCACACTGATGTGGTAAGGGTGGTGGTGGAGGTATGCACAAGGTGACAACACAGGAGCCCAGTGGAGGCAAACCTCACTCATCTTGGGCAAAGGAATGGAGCACACAGAGGCTTCCTGAAGGAGGGGACACCTGAATAGGGGGTAGTAGGACAAAAAGGAATTATCTAGGCAAATGGGGGAAGCGTGTTCCAGACAGAGACAACATGAGTAAAGGCATGAAGATGTGAAGCAGAATGAAATACGTGTGAGGAATAATGAGCAGTTTAGAATCATTATAACAAGAAATGAGAGGACACCGGAGAGATACCCAGAGCTCACGCCTGGCACATAATAGGTGTTCAATAAATACCTGTTGATGAAAGAATTGGCTAGAGCTTTCATCAAAAAAAAAAAAAAAAAGGGGGGAGGGGGGCTTCCCTGGTGGCGCAGTGGTTGAAAGTCTGCCTGCCGATGCAGGGGACACGGGTTCGTGCCCCGGTCCGGGAAGATCCCACATGCCGCGGAGCGGCTGGGCCCGTGAGCCATGGCCACTGAGCCTGCGCGTCCGCAGCCTGTGCTCCGCAACGGGAGAGGCCACAACAGTGAGAGGCCCGCGTACCGCAAAAAAAACAAAAACAAAAACAAACACAAACAACAAAAAAAGGTATGATTATATAGTTATGCATGTTGGGCAAATTCTGTATATTCATTTTGTTAGTAGAAACAGAATATAAT
Organism: Pseudorca crassidens; assembly: GCF_039906515.1. Lineage (NCBI taxonomy): Eukaryota > Metazoa > Chordata > Mammalia > Artiodactyla > Delphinidae > Pseudorca > Pseudorca crassidens. The sequence goes on from NC_090296.1 coordinate 101,598,196, forward strand.
GCATCCGTAGAATTATAAGAAAATGAGGCAGTCAGCAAGAATATGGCTCACTCAGCATGATACTTGGAGCTGCAGGCATAATAAAGAGAAAGTGGCTGCATAGTTGTGATATTCTTATGACCACAAGAGAGGGAAGAGCTGGGGTGGTGTCTGTACAGAAGATATGGGCTGAGATCATATGGAGAAGGATAAGAGGGGGATGCTCAGGATCTGTGAGCTTGAAACCTTCTTGGATATGGCAACCATGTCTTTTTTCTCCCACTGGCCTAGACACAGCCCACATAAATAAATCAAGTGTCTGTAACTCTACCCGTCCTTCCTCATGGCATCACATGGAGGAAACCCTGAACTAGGAAGGAACAGAACTCATATTATTCCTGATGGTTGTTTTTTTTTGTTTTTGTTTTCGTTTTTGCGGTACGCGGGCCTCTCACTGCTGTGGCCTTTCCCGTTGCGGAGCACAGGATCCGGATGCGCAGGCCCAGCAGCCATGGCTCACAGGACCAGCCGCTCCGCGGCATGTGGGATCTTCCCGGACCGGGGCACGAACCCATGTCCCCCGCATCGGCAGGTGGACTCTCAACCACTGTGCCACCAGGGAAGCCCTGCTGGTGGTTTTTTGAGTGGGCTTCAGGCCTTTGCTGCTGTTGAAGAGGCAAGAGAATACCCAGAGCTGGGAGAAAAGGAAGTTAACACAACCTATACTCTAACAATTCCATATCGAAAACAATAGGAACTCTGGGCCAGAACAGATTTTCTATAAGTATAAGAAAACAGAAGCAATGAGGTTAAGGGGCAGAAGACACCATAACTACTGGTCATAAGTTCTAAAACTCTTTCATCACACTTACATCAAATACAACTCAACAGGACTTCCCTGGTGGTCCAGTGGTTAAGACTCCGTGCTCCCAATGCAGGGGATGCAGGTTCGATCCCTGGTCAGGGAACTAAGATCCCACATGCTGCATGGCGTGGCCAAAAAATAAAATAAAAAATAAAAATAAAATAGAGGAAAAAAACAACTCAACAAGGTGAAATTTAACCTTTTGATATCTCTAACACTGACTTTCTGTTCACAGTATATCTTTTTTTATTTTTGTTTTTTACTTAAAAAGGGGGCTGTGCATGTGTGTGGGGAGGGGTATATGAGAGCTCTCTACTTTCTGCTCAATTTTGCTGTGAATCTAAAACTGCTCTAAAATGTAAAATCTGTTTTTTAAAAAAACATGACAGGACTTCCCTGGTGGCTGAGTGGTTAAGAATCCGCCTGCCAATGCTGGGGACATGGGTTCAAGCCCTGGTCCAGGAAGATCCCACATGCCACGGGGCAACTAAGCCTGTGCACCACAACTACTGAGGCTGTGCTCTAGAGACCGCGAGCCACAACTACTGAAGCCCACGCGCCTAGTGCCTGTACTGCACAACAAAAGAAGCCACCGCAATGAGAAGCCCACACACTGCAATGAAGAGCAGACCCGGCTCTCCACAACTAGAGAAAGCCCGCGCGCAGCAACGAAGACCCAATGCAGCCAAAATTAAATAAATTTAAAAAAACAAAAAACAAAAACATGACACAGTCCATTAGTATAGAAGTTGAAGCAGCTCAAGGCTGGGAGCATAAGGCCCAGGCTCCTAATCCCTGGCCCTGAATTGTGACTGTGACCCCTGACACGCTTGGACCACCTACCTGTTTTTATTCCTCCGGGTATCTAAGGGCCTATAATTGGGGTCAGATGATTACGAGAATCTGAGACTCACTTAAGCTCATTCAAGTGAAGAACAGGAAGAGCATACAGTATTAAGAATACAGGGGAAACAAAAGGATAAGGAACTAAAGAAGGGCTGAGTCTCACAGAGGCCAAAACTGACACATAGTGTTGATTCCAAGGCAGACTCAGGAAGCTCAGTGGTAGGGATTTGTTGGCCTTTCTGATGTACCACTGTTAATGGGGTCATTATTGCCCATGTGTCTACATCACTCTTGTCTAGTTTATCTTTTTTATTCTCCTCTTCAGTTGCGATTTCCAAAACAGAGCATCTGAAGGGCTCAGTTAAATCCTACTGCCTCTATTTATACTGAACTTTTGAGACTAGGCAACATCATATGACCCTAGTTGGCCTATGAATGAGCTATCCTTGGGTCAGGTCCTCCCCTGGTTTAGTCAGCTTGGCCGGAGAGGCTGGGTCATGTGTTTCCTCAGCAGGAGTCCTAGAGGGTGAGGACAGTTGCCCTTAGAAGGAACGGTGGGTATGGCAAGCACTGTGAATTCATTTATGATACACTGATGATGGCAATGCTCTGGCAGAAGTCTCAGGCATAGAAGATGGAAAAAGTGACACCTGGGTGGTAGTAGAGACTTAGCAATAAAAAAGTTTGTGTGTGAGGCCTTTAGCAGTCAAGACACACCTAGACATTTCTGAAAAATCCATTCCTAGCACTCAGCACTCCTTCCCCACCCATTCCAATCCCATAATTTAGAAAAACATCTGCCCCCACTCTCCAGTATCCTAGGTTCTGAAGGCATTTTAATCGAGCAAATGACCTTAAAAGACGCAATGGCAAGGATGTGAAGTTCCATTCCTAAACCAGATGAACTTTTCCTTAGTTTATGGCAGTGTCCACACCCTTATCATAGCCCTAACTGTGGTTCTTCAACTTTTATCGTTATAGTAATTTGGAAAAACAGTCAGGTCTGTATGGCTAATGTCACACTATAGAAGTGAGTAGTTCTGACCAAAAGCCTTGCTTCTGGTGGTACTAATCCCTTCCTAAAGTAATTACAAGCAGCCCTCTCCCAATCGGGAAGCATCCAGAGGAACCAGAGCTCCGGAAGTCTCCCTAAGAAATCAGTCGGCACTAGAGAGACACTTTCTTTATTCCTCCTCAAAGATTTGTTAGTATACACAGGAATTTTGAGCTCTGACACACGAATAAGTGTGTCAGGTAGAAGGTAGCTAGTCTTTGAAGCTCCATTTTAAGGAAAAATAAATTGATTAGATTCATTCACTAAACGAACAAATAACTATACAAGCAGAATCAAAACTATTCTGTGACAACTGTAGAAAGTTGAACATTTTATATTTTATACCTGTGCCTTGCTTTCACACATTACATTTTTCTCAAAAGTATAGCTGAGTTAGATGCAAAGAAGTGTAACACAAGAGGCCCTGGGTATTTGGGTAGCTACAAAAGAACACATGTGCACAAACACACACGCCCCTTTTAAAAAAATAATAATGTAAACCTGTTCCAACAGCCAGGGAGGAAGGAGGTAGATATTTAGGGGTAAAACACTGTACCCTTCTAATTCTTTTTGTTACCAGAAAAAAAAGGCGCAGGAGATGAACTTTAACCCTAACCATTGTTTCAGTTTTCACAGGCTTTTGCAGATGTAAATATTTCAAAGTGATCATTATATGAGATGACATAGAATACAGAGTGCATTTTTATGTTCCTAAATTAATAAAACAATTTTGTAGACAGAATCAAAAATTGCAGGTATTTTCTTATTCTCCCCAATATTTTCTGATTTAATATTGTCTTTTTTAAATTGAATAAACTATTCTTTTGAGTGATCATAATAAGCAAAGAGACTGAGTTGAATAATTACAGATCTTTCATACCTAAGTACCTGTCACTAAAAATTATCCTCGTTTCTAATAGGTCTTCAGTGGACACAGAAGTTCCTAATACTTTAAATTACTCTGCCTCTACTAATGATCTGTACATGATAGTGCACTAATCTTTAAAAGAGAATAAAATATAAGAGTTTGTCATGTGAAAAACGATTGTCAGATGATGAATCATTTCATTGTCAAAAAATGTTTTGGATATTAGATTTGAACAAAGTAGAGCACATTCACAAATACTCCTGGAATAAAGGGGACTCCTGGAGACGTCAAGTTATCCATCACATGAGTTAAGTAGCCTGTTTAAAAGAAGTCAGTTGATCTCTCCATGAAACCTCTGATTAGATCATGAGATACTGAATTCTCACAAAACAAGGTCTATTTTTGGAAATTCTTACCCTGGGTTGTACTGATCAATGTTACTGAAATGAAATAAAAACATAAATCAGCATAATCTTTACACTTTTTTTTTAGATTTATTAAGTAACATCCTCCATGGATACTAACTGTACATGTTTCTACTATACAAACAATTTTACACACTACAGCTAGGAAGTGAAGTGGATGGACTATTTTTAAAACAACAACAAAAAAACACTTTTGGTAGAAAAAGCCCCACAACTTTAATGGAGAAGAATAAAGATTTTTAAACTACCCCCCTGCTTTTTTTTTTTACCATTATGGTAATGCTAAATCATCAAATTTCTTAAGTCATTCCTATAACAACAATAAAACCTATTTGTCTGCTCTGCATGTTGTCCTTGTGAAAACATTACAGCAAATCTTTTACGCTGAACTGAAGTTGGGTGAGGTAAGGTAACTAAGATGGCATGTCTAGTTAAATGGTGGAGCCAGGATTTGACCCAAGATTGTCTAGTCCCAACTTTACCTCTCTCTGTATTACACTGTGCTGTTAGGAGCTTTCTTATTCAAACCTCAGCTCAAATGTCACCATCTCAGAGAGGTCATCCTTTTATATTAGCAGTTTTATTATTTTCTTCATTTTTTTAAAGAGATTGGCTCCATTAATAAATTATGAGAGGCTTTTCCAGCTGGAAAAAAAAAAAAAGGTTTTTGCTATTTTTTCAAAGAGCAACTTAGGTGAAATTCTTCTAAAACAGGAGGAAAAAAAAAAGAAATGAAACAGAATTATACTTTCTCCTTGTCATTCACTGAAAGGCTAAGAGGAGTGGGGGCCGATTCCAAAAGCCAAGTGTGCACACCTAACCACCATCATGCTCCCTGGAGTCATCAGATGCTTACAATCAAGGCTCTGTGGAAGATTCCCCACAAATAGCCCTTTAGGCACATGGGTGAAGCAGATATTCAGAGTTTGAAATGTCAGCATGGGGAATGTGGGCTTTCTTAAGAAAGTAATGAATTAGTATTTGTGTTAGGTATGAATACTTCTTAAATATCTATTCAGAAGACTCTGTGATAGTTTTTACCTCGATATTAAAAATGCAGGGGCTCTCAGAGAGGAGAAATAGATTATACGACACAAAACTATCTATCTGAGCCATGTATGGGCCAGTGTGCTAAAATGGGTTTTACACTATGGCTTTTCTTGGTTTCAATTTTGCATTACTCTTCACCATCATTCTTGGGTTTCCAGACCCTGTATAAGGTGTTTATTCCTCTCTGATTAAAGAAATTAACTTGTACAGCAAGAGCTCTCAACACCTCTGATCCACTTCGCTCCCAACCTCCCAATTACCAAACAGCCTGATGAGATGACCTATCTGGAGTCCATCTTTGGGTTCCAGTAGCACTGGATAATCAGGCAATAAGAAAACTAAGAAGAAAACTTCTTAACCTTGGATGAGGCCTTTGAATATCTCTCAATTCAATGGTCATGTGTTTCTGAATTCTTAACTTCCAAGTAGCCCTTCTTCTAGAGCAAAAAATCCCCCACTTTACTAAATTCTCCAGTTTAAAAAAAAGTAAGGGGTTGAAAGAATAATGGATCAGGTGACTGGACTTGTTACATGATATCTACTAGGACTCAAAACATCAAGGGAGAAAGTAAAAAAAGAGAAGCATATTTTTGTAATCTTTCCTGTGCATTCTCATATAGCAGTTTATAAATATACGTAGCTGATAACTGTAAATAATGAGTTCTCGGAAACCACATTCTACCATGGAGAGCTGTAAAGCAGTTCATATTTTCCTAAAAGAGCAATGTTACAACTGAGGTTTGGGTCCCCGAGGCTTAGGTAGCATACTAGTCGTAGATATGATCCAAGAAATGCCAAAAAGCAATATGCAAAATTATAAAACTGTGAAGCAATTTCAAATATTAAAATTATGCTGCTGGTCCGAGTCCTAGGTTTTAAAACAATACAAATTGATTATACAAATATTCTACTATAAAGCACATAGAAAAAGCATACTCTGACATAATACATATTTGATTTGAAATCTGTATGTTTACATTAAACATATAAATATGAGCGAAATGATAAAATGACTAGGGTTTGCCTTAAAATACTCCTCCAGAAAGAAAAAATGTTTGGAGAGGGAAGAGAAGAAGCAATATGTGCAAAATGCTAAGATCTGATGATGCTGTGTGCTTAGGGGTTTGTTTTACTATTCTCTTTACATTGTGTATGTTTAAAAACTTTTCATAACAAAAAGTTTAAGAATCTAAGCTAAAAGTCATAAATTAATTACTACTTATAATTAGTAATATTTATTTAACAATTTCTCTTACCTTATTAAAACTTAGAAAAAATTTTCTTTGGGGAAAAATGAGATAGATCGGTAACAACTGCCCCTGGGGAGAGGCACTGACCCAAGTTTCCCACAGCAAGCAGTTGTCAACAGTGCAACTGACTTGAGAGCCCTCCCCCAACCTTTGAGATGGTGTGCTCATGCATTATTAAACCAAAGTGTAAAAGCGTAACTGCAGAGAATGAAGTTAGACTTTAACCTTACACCACGTATAAAAATTAACTCAAAATGGATCAAAGAACTAAATGTAAAAGCTACAACTATAAAACTTTTGGAAGAAAGCATAGGGGAAAATCTTCCTGACACTAGATTTGTCAATGATTTCTTGGCTCTGACACCAAAATCACAGGCAGCAAAAGAAAAAGAACAGATAAATCGGACTACATTAAAATTAAAAATCTGTGCATCAAAGTACACAATCAAGAGTGAAAAGGCAGGGACTTCCCTGGTGGTCCAGTGGTTAAGACTCCACGCTTCCATTGCAGGGGGCACGGGTTTGATCCCTAGTCTGGGAACTAAGATCCCGCATGCTGTGAGGTGTGGCCAAGAGTGAAAGGCAACCCAGAGAATGGGAGAAAATATTTGCAAATCATGTATCTGATAAGGGGCTAATATCCAGAATATATAAGGAACTCCTACAATTCAACAACAATAAAAACAACCAATCTGATTAAAAATGGGCAAAGGATTTTTCTCCAAAAAAGGTATACAAATGGCCAGCAACATTAATCATTAGGGAGATGCAAATGAAAACCACAATGAGATACTTGCCTAACCTCTCAACAAAACCCAGAAAATAACAACTGTTAAAGAGGATGTGAAGAAATTGATGTTGGGAATGTAAAATGGTACAGCTGCTGTGGAAAACAAGATGGCAGTTCTTAAAAAAAACAATAGAGAATTGACATCCAATCCAGCAATTCCACCTCTTGGTATATACCCAAAAAGAATTGAAAGCAGGTTTAGAGATAAATGTACACCCATACTCACAGCAGCATTATACATAACATCCAAAACGTAGAACCAATCCAAGTATCCATCAACAGATGAATGGGTAAACAAAATGTAGTAGAGTAGTTCCCCCTTATCTGTGGGGGATACATTCCAAGACCCCCAGAGGATGCCTGAAACTCTGAATAGTACCAAACTCTTATACACACTATTTTTTTCCTATACATACATACTTATGATAAAGTAACTTATAATTTAGGCACAGTAAGAGAATATCTGAATTGCCAGCATCACTATTCTTGTGCTTTGGGCCATTATCAAGTAAAATAAGGGTGACTTAAACACAAGCACTGTGATACCAGGACAGTTGATCTGAACCAAGAGGGCTACTAAGTAACTAACAGGCGGGATATGCTGGACAAAGGACATCAAATATGATTCATGTCCTGGGCAGGAAGGAGCAGGATGGTGCAAGATTTTATCACATTATTCAGAACAGTGCACAATTTAAAACTTATGAAGACTTTTCATATCCAAGAAATCTCTGCCAAATCTAATATCAGGAATTTTCCATTTAATATTTTTGCACTGTGGTTGACCACAGGCAACTGAAGCTGAAAATGAAATTACAGATAAGGGGGGACTACTATATATACATTTAGCGAAATATTATTCAGCTCTGGAAGGGAAGGAAATCCTGACACACGCTACAACAAGGATGAACCTTGAGGACATTATACTAAATGAAATAAGCCAGTCACAAAAAAGACAAATACTGTAATTCCCCTTATATGAGATACCCAGAGTAGCCAAATTCATAGACAGAAAGTAGAAGAGTGGCTGCCATGGGGCTGGAAGGAGGAGGGAATGGGGAGCTGTTGTTTAATGTGTACAGAGTTCTAGTTTTGCAAGATGAAAAGTGTTCCAAAGATTAGTTACACAATATGAATGTACATAATACTGTTGAACTGTATACCTACAAATGGTTAAGATGGAAATCTTTATTTTATTAAAAATTTTAAAAATTAAAGTGTGCACCTGTATTTTAAATGTTTATTAAATGCCCAAATACATAGTCATTTCAAAAAAGCACATCACCAAAGATGACCTGTGATACCTACATTGGATCTTTGTTGTCAGACTATTCCTATAGAGTTGAAATAAGAGGAACTTAGTAACATTAATTAGAACTTAGTTACTGAGATACTGAAGGGATCTGTTGCATAGCAAATTAATTTAATGGGTTTACAGATTTTAGTAGGTTTCTGATGTTTTCTATCTTAAGTTTTAGGGTCTTCAAAACCAGTAAGATAGATTTTAAGGAAAAACTACATTTCCACTTACATCATAATATCTGGTCCCCATGGCACTGTACCAACCCTAAATCACTAAAGCCAGCTTTAGCTCAGGGAACTCTGCCAGGGGTAGTACCTTAAGACAGATAGTGAACACTAAGCCATGTACTTTCTATTGGATTCTCTAAAGTGCAATGACTCAGGCTCCAAGTGTCAGAAGATGTAGTCTCATGCTAATGAAAACAAAGCTATTTACTGTTAGAACCCCTTTTATCCAAGTACCTCAAAGTGTTTGGCAAACATTAATCAAATAGAAATTAATGCATAGCCTCAAGACATATGAAGGCACTGGGCTTTCAAAAACTCATACAAAAAGCCTCTAGGTTCAACTAGCAATTTACAGAGGAACATGTTAAACTACACTATGGCAATATAATCAGCAAAAACCAGACTGTAGGATATTCTATAGGACAAATGACCCAGTTCCTTCAACAAATAAATTTCAAGGAAATAAAAAAAAAAGAAAGAAAGAAAAAGAAAAGAAAAGAGAAGGAGAGGGAACATATAGATTAAGAGAGACTTAAAGAAATATCAACCAGTTGTAGTACCAGAACCTTGATTCAATTTATGATACAACTGGAAAGGCAAATACCGATTTCACATTTGATGACATTAAAAAAATTTTATTAATTTTTTTGAATAATAATGATATTATGGAGATTGTATGTATGTTTGTGTGTGTGTGTGTATATGTGTGTGTGTGTGTGTATATATATATTTTTTTTTTTTTTTAAGTGCTTGTGTTAGAGATGCTGTGTCAGGGATCCCCAAGACCGCTCCCAGGTTCAGTGATATCCTAGGACGGTTCACAGGACTCAGTCTATACCATACTCATAGCTAAGATTTATTACAACAAAAGGATACCAAGCAAAATCAGCAAAAGGAAAAGGTACATGGGGTGATGTCTACAGGAAACCAGGTGAGAGCTTCCAAGAGTTTTCTCCCAGTGGAGTCACACAGGATGCGCTGTATTTCTCCCAGGAACAAGTTGTGACAATAGGGTCTACAAGAGAAGCTCATTAGAGACTTGGTACCCAAGGTTTTATTGGGGGCTGGTTACAGAGGCCCACTCTGTCTAGCACGTTCCAAGATTCCAGTTTCCCAGAAGGAAAGCAGGTGTTCAGCATAAACGATATTATTTGTACACAAAGCTTAAGCACAGTGCACCACTATCAGTTAAGACAGTGAGAACCCTCCCAAAATCCAAGTTACCAGTTGCTAGCCAAGGGCCAAACCTGTAAGCAAGCCTTTCAAAGAACAACAGTCAGGCCTAATATGGTAATTCTTTTCTGCACATACTGAAATATTTGGAATAAAATGACAGTACATCTGGGATTTGCTTCAAAATAATATGGAAGAGGGCTTCCCTGATGGCGCAGTGGTTGAAAGTCCACCTGCCGATGCAGGGGACACAGGTTCGTGCCCCGGTCTGGGAAAGGCCCGTGAGCCATGGCCGCTGAGCCTGCGCGTCCGGAGCCTATGCTCCGCAAAGGGAGAGGCCACAACAGTGAGAGGCCCGTGTACCCCCCCAAAAATAATAATAGTAATATGGAAGAGCAGAAGTGGGTGGGGGTAGAAGACTGGCCATGAGTTGATATTGTTAAAGATGGAGGATGGGTACATGGGAACTTATTGTACTGTTTTTTCTACTTTAGTACATGTTTTAGATTTTTCCATCAATGGAAAGCTATTTTGTTTGTTTTTAATCATAGGAGAAAACTCAGAACCATCAACAGGGCTATGGGCATGTGGGGATAAGAACTGATGCTTGTAGAACCCTTGGGCTGCTACCACGGTTCGAAGGGAGAGAGGTTGTCCCAGGCCATGTGTGAATAGGCTGTGAACCTTGGCACTCGAGAGTCATTTAACATGCTCTGGAAGAAAGGGACAGAAAGAGCAGCCTCTTGTCCAAGGCAAACTATATCTCAAAGCCAACAGTTTGAGAGTGATTTGACTGTTCCCACAGATTAAGTGACCGACAAATGATCTTAAACAATTTATAGTGTTTTGCAAATCAGATTTATTATACTTTGCGTCATTAATTGCTGAACCGTAAAATAAATATGTAGCCACTCTTCTCCAAAGCCCATTAACAAAGACTGGAGAATGCTTCCATTTTAAAAATGTGTTCTTTAGCACTGAAACATGCAACTTACACAATACTGTACTCAGGAAAACATTAGACTCAGAGCATCTACAACCTTGGCAAGAAGTTCCAAACACTAGACACACTGAGCATTCTGACTCACTGCTATACAGCCTCCATAGACCCCATTAAATTTTGGTTTACTTAGCTGGGCATACAGGAGGTAGGGAGAAATATGAGTAAAAGTATATACTTTTTCCTCTGAAGCTTAAAATAATCTGATTTTAATAATAAATTATTTGTAACAAAAATATAACAAAACCATGTTTTTGCTTGTCTTAGATAAGGTTGGAAAGAACAACTAAAAGCCAAAGGATGAACTACCAGCATAACAAGCTTCGCTGCCTGGCCCCTTGCTCTAACACCCCACGATATGATAGCTCAACCTGTAATAGATGGAGACAAATGAGGCAGGGAGGACCAGCCCAAACCAGGAATAAAGGCTCATACATTTTTCCTGTCTTATATGAAGAAAACATGTGATCATCACTGAGCAGTACCATTCTTGGTTTCCAAACAAAAAGCATTTTCTTTTGTTTTTGGCGGTACGCGGGCCTCTCACTGTTGTGGCCTCACCCATTGCGGAGCACAGGCTCCGGATGCGCAGGCTCAGCGGCCATGGCTAACGGGCCTAGCCGCTCCGCGGCATGTGGGATCTTCCCGGACCGGGTCACAAACCCACGTCCCCTGCATCGGCAGGCGGACTCTCAACCACTGCGCCACCAAGGAAGCCCTGAAACATCTTTGTTTATACTACTTAAAGAAAGAAAAGACTTGTTTTTTTCTGATTACAAGAAAGTATGCTGATTACAAAAATCCAAATATTATAGATATAGATAAATTAGAAAGTGAAGGTCTCCCATAATCACACCTCTAGAAATAACTGCTTTCAATAATCTCAACAGTCTAGTATAAATTCTTCCAGAACGTAGGCATACACACGCACACATATGTGCACACATATATACTTCTACACTTTTTTTTGACTTAACAATATATCCTGGACACCTATCCATATCAATACAAAACGTTAATTATCTTTTTTAATAGCAGTCATGAAAATATCTATATACATAAGCTAAAATTGAATTTTAAAAAATTCACAAGATAAACAGACTCTAATAAGATGAAAAGCACTTCAGAGTCTATTAACAACAGAGTGAGGAGGAAATGGAAAGTGGAGCCTGTGATTACACTATATCACTTATACATAAGATCTAAATCTAATACTGCTGCTGTTGCAGCCCCTCCATATCTGCCTACAGTGCTTTTACAAATGCCTTCTCACTCTGTACCAGCAACAAGGCTGCATCTACAGAAATGTGTGATCAGTAAGGCCAGTCATGCCAAACGTATAGTGAGAGAAAAGAGAGACTGTCAAGCTTGATGATCAACAAATGAACATGAATAGGAGTTTGCATGTGCCAGCCTCCATTTAAATTATAATTCTCGGACTTCCCTCATGGTGCAGTGGTTAAGAATCCGCCTGCCAATGCGGGGGATGTGGGTTCGAGCCCTGGTCTGGGAAGATCCCACATGCAGTGGAGCAACTAAGCGCCACAACCACTGAGCCTGCGCTCTAGAGCCCGTGAGCCACAACCACTGAGCCCACATGCCACAACTACTGAAGCCCATGCACCTAGAGCCTGAGCTCCACAACAAGAGAAGCCACGGCAATGAGAAGCCCGCACACCACAATGAAGAGTAGCCCCCACTCACCCCAACTAGAGAAAGCCCGCACACAGCAACGAAGACCCAACGCAGCCAAAAATCAATTAATTAATTATTTTTAATTTATTTTTAAATTAAAAAAAATAAAGTATGATTCTTTGTGCCATTGGTAAAAAAATATTTTGGTTTATTTCTTTAGTTACACAAAAAATTAGTCTTCCTTTATGATTAACTTTTAAAAAGATGCTCATAAGAGGCATTCCCTTGGAAGTCTCAGCAAATGACAAAATTTAAGTAAGAGCAATTCCTCAGTGGAAAATGTTACTACCATGTTCATCTATGATATGGTCAAATTTTCTTAATTTTCTAACTACTTTTCTCCACAAGAGTTCTCTTTATTTTCTCACCTGTATTCCCTTCCTTGCCTACCTCTACTTTAAATTTTCATACCAAATGGACAGACTTACCAAACATCTTAACACCACCGGATAATCTAAAATTTCAAGCATTGAGCTAAGCGTATGTTTGGTATGGCTTCACCATAAACTTCATATAAGAGTTGAGAGACCAAGTGAAATGAACCCCAGAGTTGAAGGAGCTTTTAATGCTTGCCAGGAATTCTTCTAGGCCTTCACCGGCTGCTGCGGCTGCTGCTGCTTCTTTGCCTTTTTGTTTTTGATTTTTTTTTTGGTACTTGGGCCTCTCACTGTTGTGGCCTCTCCCCTTGTGGAGCACAGGCTCCGGATGCGCAGGCTCAGCGGCCATGGCTCATGGGCCCAGCCGCTCCGCGGCATGTGGGATCTTCCCGGACCGGGGCACGAACCCATGTCCCCTGCATCGGCAGGCGGACTCAACCACCGCGCCACCAGGGAAGCCCTTCTTTGCCTTTTTAATATCTTGTTCTCCTCTTCCCCCACTGGAATTCAAGAACATGGAACTACAGGACAGCCTAGAGACAACCCTGGCTGGAAGACTGGTATGGTCTTTACACATTCATCTTTTAACTGATGTCTTCCACCCACTCATTTTCTCTCATATCCAGCTTTTCCCTTATTATTGAAACTTCAGTCCTTGCCCCTGTCATGTTCAGGTGGCTAAGCCTGAAGAAAGCAAGACTTTAAAAAGCCATAGGTAATGTGGGAAAGGACTCACAAGGTAGCCAGAGAACCTATAAATTATGACTAAGACTAGTTTATATGACATTACTGCTGATATTGTGCAATGTCAAAAGCTTGATGAGAATTCACATTTCGCCTCTTGGATTCTGTCATATTCCCATGTTATTTATGCATAAGTTTGTACAAATTTGTATTTGTACAAATTGAAAAAATCTCCCAAATTTATATTAATTTATTCACATTAAAGCTGCTACATCTTGTTTAAGTTAGGAATGCTTTCAACTACAAGGAACAGAAAAGTCTGACTAAATAGACTTTAATAATGTATGAAGAGTCCAGAGAAGGTTACCTCAGGGTTGTTCTGACAGCTCAGTAATATCTCTAAGAACCCAGACTCCATATTTCTGCTGTTGCCACCTCCGCTTGTTAACTTTCCATTCTCAGGCTTGTTATCTCATGATTGCAATTTTGCTGCCACAAGTCCATACATCATATTCCACACTTATGAATGGAAGAAAGAAGATATGCAACCAAACTGTTCTCTTGCTTCTGTTCCTTTTATCTGAAAAGCAATCCCCACCTCCCCACCCCCGTAGAGGCCCTCCAGAAGATTTCTGATTATATCACATTAACCAAAGCTGAATCACACAGCTAGCTCTAACTACAACGAGAGTTAGAAAAAGGAGTATCTGTCTTTCAAACCTTTATACTGGCAAGAGAAACAGGGTTGGGACTAGCTCTTGAGATTTAACCAGTAGTTTATGACACATGTCTATATGATTCATAAAGTGCTGGTTATGCTGGCTAATTACAACTGGACCTTTAAGAGCCCTGGTTTAGAATAAGTTCCTCTTTCTAGCAGGAAAAAAAGGTTGAGAATGCTGATGAAGGAGACATTAAGAAGGGCCTGGTATGAAAGCTACAGCTATGTCAGATGGTGCTGACAATGCTGAATTGTAGATGGATTATAACTGAAAGAGTATTTCTAGCCAAGTCCTATCTAGAATGAAGGGAGAATTGTATTCATGTATATAACTTAGGTCCTGAAACCTTCTAGAAGCTTTAAAAGTACGATAAGTAGAGAACTACCTAGGGCTATGATTTCTCTTTTAACAAAATGAATTCTAACAAATCACTTGAAATACACAAGCCAATAATACCAGCTGAAGAATTAATATTAACGGGCTCCATTATGATGTGCCAAGTACTGAGCTAAGTGCTTTACATATATACTTATATATAAAACCTCCAAGCTGCCCTGTGAGTGGGTACATTTACTATTTGCCTAGAGTCACACAGGAAGAAGCTCAACATAACACTGGACACCATACTTTTAACCATGTCACGTTACTGAACAAATACTATTTGTTCTCAGTATTTCCCGTTCACTTTATGTATTTGTTATTTAATTCATTCAGATTCATAAAGCTTAACTCTTGTTTATATATTTAAATAGCCTTTTCTCTACTTCCTTTTCATAATGTATCTGATTCACACAAATCCTAAAGTGGCAAAGCTGTTTAAATCACATCACATCTTTCCAAAACGTAGAGTCAAATAATCCAAACCTTTTGTAGCTAGTTTGAGAAAGCTTAGATAAAAACTACAACTAACCTGACAAAACCACCAACCAAAAAGAAAAGATATCACAACACAATGTACAAACAAAAGTAGAAACATAACTATATATCTCTATTAGCCCTGTTTGTCTGACCCCTCCTCCGTTTCATCTACTCTTGAGTGTGCTACCTCTATAGCACAATGGCCAATATTACTTGTAGATGAGTCATTGGTTCCCTGAGTTATTGGGCTGTTTCCCTTCCCAGACATAATAATGCTTGCCCCGCACATACATGGTAACACATATTTGGGCAAGCATACCCAAATCTCTCAGTCTCAAACCATCCTTTCCTCAGCTTTTTTTTACATTTCTATGGTATGTATGTATGTATGTATTTTTCTTTACATCTTTGTTATTACACTACCAAAAATGAAGCTCTGGAACACACATAAAATCTTGAACATGTTTTCAACAACACAACAAAATCTAGATCTTTTTATCTGTTAAAAAAACCCTGCAAACCACATGTTATATGTTAATTTCCTCTTATTCTCTTTTTACCTACTATTAAAATTAGAAGTGGATTAAACTTTCTAGTTTGCTCAAAGGCAGTGTCCTCAAAGGATAGGTCACAGGATGGAAGCTTCTACTGATTATAAGATGTTGGGTTGGAAAACCAAGATAATCAATCGCATGGGAAAAGATCGTCCTACTTATCTCTCAACCTGGTTTTCCCTAACTCTGGCTTTCTCAGACCAATAATCCCTCTTTCCTTAACTATTTGGAAGAAAAAAAAAGAAAGAACCTTATAATAGCAAGATCAGCTGATAGAAACAATGATGGGAACACACATAGCCTCTTCTTCCCTCCAATAACCCAGCAGGCAACCTGACCTGGTATTTGCCACCCTACTTGTACACACAAATGTTTGCTTGCTAGGTCAGCTGTATTTAAACTAAAATATGACAGATATAAATAAGACAATAAAATAGAGGCCATTTTTAGATTCTGACAAAGCCTAAGTTCATGAACTGCTCTCTTGAAAACTGTCACTGAAGGCAAAAAGAGAGCCTCAACAGAAAATAAGAGAAAATTACTACATGGCCTGAATGATTCATGTTGAAATCAGAACCACCAAATGAGGACTGTAAGATGATGCATCAATAGCTTAAAATGGTCTCAAGTGAACAATCTGTGCCATTCTCCTTCTCTAGTCCTTGGGGAGTGGAGGGGGGGAAGAGCAGATAAAAAAAAGCTCTAAGGTCTTTTAATGAGACTGTATTCCATTAATTATTTGAGGCAGTTTTTGTTTCACTGGAATTAATTAACATGACCCCTCTTCTTTAAGCTCCAGCTGCATCTGATGTTACTATGCTATGACAGTGAAGAATGAAAACCAAAGGACAACTGGCTACTTATGGAATTAAAGTGGAAAGCATGCACAGAGGTAGTTCTGGCGCTCTGGCTGAGACTCTGTGTCTATGTATTGACCACATTCTGAATAAACTCAACCTATATACTTTCTTATAAAACCTTAACTGCTGCCCAAGAGGAGCAGTTTGTAAGCTGGAATCATGTGTAGTGACACTATTTTACCCATATATATGTTACAATAATTAATTTGGCCTCTACTCATTCAGACTTATTAAATTTCACCAGTCTATGATAGTTACCTTAGAAAATCCTGAAAAATAACCAACAGATACGCAACCCAAATAAGAATATAGGAGATGTTTAACCTTAAGAAAAACATTATGTTAAGAATCTAGGTTTAATGTACAAAATGGCATAGATTACAACCGACTCTTACAGATTTGTTAAATTGGTACTAGCGTTCTTTTAAATGACCCCACCACGTAGATTTTCACAAACTCAAATGAGACAGCCCAATCCTTACTCTCAACAGTTAAACTGCACGCTACACATTTTGTCCGGATCCTTGTTAAACACACCGTAGTGGGAGCCGTGGCTCCAAGAGACAAACTGGACCTTGAGGACTCCAGCAGGCAATGACCGAGGAGGCAACTTTGCACGGTCCGCAAATTATTCCAATTTTCCTGAGTATAAGGCGCTGTTCCTGACACAGACTCAGAAAACTCTTGGACCCAAAGAGGTGCCACCTCTGCCCCCAGGGGACCGAACATCTTTTGAAGAACCAGACCCTAAGAACCGCTGGCCAGTTTCCCAGACATATTTCAGTTGGAAGCTCATTGTAAGAAACATGTATTTACAGTATTTGTAAACCAGGGGGGCCTATTTGAAATACATTAACAAAAAGACTCCTTTTCAGGGTTTTCAAGATCTCAGGTCTCATGGATTATTTCCCAAGTTACTTAGTAAATGTGTTTTTTTTTTTAAATAACTGCCTCTGCTATATTTCTTTCCCCTCTAGCCTAAGTCAACTTTTTCATTTCTAAAGCCAGCAGTTTCTGAGCAACCAGGCTATCCTGCCATTAAATATGGATGCAGAAGCTTGACAAATCCCAAATAGCTTTTACCAGTCAGAGATAGTCTCCTCGACTAACAAGAATAGGCAGGTATGTAAATGTGTTCATTATAATACAACTTATCCTACTGTATGGTTTCCAAAATACTAGAGAAGGAAGGGATCCAGTGTCCTCTCAGGTTGGAGCTAACCTACAGCTTGATTGCCTTGGCACTCTGATTAATAATCTTGATCTATCTAACTCTAGTCTGGAGAATTTCCTTCTAGACAGCTGTTGTGGCTGACACACTCTGAGACCAAATATGAAGTTACATTTAAGGACTTATTCCTGAGTGCTTTGATAGCCCTGTATTCTTTTTAGTCCTTCTAAGCTCTAACTAGATTAATCTTCTTAATATTGATATGATAATCACCAAGTTTCTGTACCAATATTGTTATCATAGAAAAATGCGATGTTTTGTAATTATAGTCAGATTCATTAACAACTACAATTCGTTTCTTTTCAAAGGAACACACAAAGGCTTTTGGTTGTCTTCAGTTAAATTGTCAAAAAGTTGGACGTACTTATCATAGGGGATTGGATGAATAACATATGACTAATTCATGCAATATAATACTCTGAAGCATTAAAAACACAGTGTAGAAGAGTATGTATTGGTACAGGAAAATGTTCACATATACTCCTTAGAGAAAAAATCTTGCTACAAACTACTATGCACAAAATAAATCATTTTGCTAAAGAAAATATACACAGGAAAATGAGCAGACTTACATCAAATATTAAAAGTAGCTAAGGATAGAGGTAGTACATGCAATTTTTTCCTTTTGTATTTCTGAATTTCCAAAGGTTCTGCACTGAACATTATTTTTACTTTTTTTTTTTTTTTTGCAGCACGGTGTGGCCTGTGGTATCTTATTTCCCCGGCCCGTGATTGAACCAGGGCCCCCCGCATGGAAGCACAGAGTCTTAACCACTGAACCACCAGGGAAGTCCCTATTTTTACCACTTTTTAAAAACTTTATTTAAAAAAAAAAAAAGCTCCCAAAGTAATTTTGCAAGTCATTTCTTATACTATTTCACACCTATTATTAGTAAAGGTAATGGAATATCTTTCACCATAGAAGACTCTCAATTAAGTTTTAATATAAGAGAGGCCGTTTTTCCAGTTGCCTTTAAAAATAGCAAAAAGATTTACTGGGTCACTACCATGTGCCAGGTCTTCTCACATATTCTATTAAAAGTAACACATTAAGGACAGCCAGGAAAAAAAAAGTGGCTGAAAATATGTCTACAGTAATGTCATCTTACAATTTTAAAAAGACTCACCACCACCACTCAACAAATAGTTCAATTCCATTAACTCTTATTGAGCGTTTCCTAGGTGGCAAGAGGGAAGCATGGTGAACAAAGTCCAGAGTCAAGCAACACTGGAACACAGTCTACAGCAGCAAGGCTGCTTCAGCGTCTGAGAGTGGGCTTCCACAGACCACCTGTATCAGAATCCCTTATGGCGCACTGGTTAAAAACAGATTCGTGGGACTCTCAAAACCACTGGCTAAATTTCTGGAGGAAAGACCCAGGAATTTACATTTTAAAAAGTATTCCAGTTGATTGCTACATATAGTAAAGTCTGAGAACTCCCAGTGCTGCAAAAGATCAAGTCAAGAGATTACAGTTAGAGAGATCACAAGTCTTGAATGTCAGGCTAAGGAATAAATTAATTCTATAGTAGACACTTGGAGGTGGCGGGGGAGGGGGGGTGGAGACTAGCCAGGGGTTTTGAGCTGGAGAGCAGCATGTTAAGATCTGTGCTTTGCCCAGAGATAAACCCACGAACCTATGGTCAACTAATCCATGACAAAGGAGGCAAAGATATACAATGGAGAAAAGACAGTCTCTTCAATAAGTGGTGCTGGGAAAACTGGACAGCTACATGTAAAAGAATGATTTTAGAACACTCCCTAACACCATACACAAAAATAAACTCAAAATGGATTGAAGACCTAAATGTAAGGCTACACACTATAAAACTCTTAGAGGAAAACATAGGAAAAACACTCTATGACATAAATCACAGCAAGATCCTTTTTGACCCACCTCCTAGACAAATGGAAATAAAAACAATAATAAACAAATGGGACCTAATGAAACTTAAAAGCTTTTGCACAGCAAAGGAAACCATAAACAAGTTGAAAAGACAACCCTCAGAATGGGAGAAAATATTTGCAAACGAAGCAACTGACAAAGGATTAACCTCCAAAATATACAAACAGCTCATGCAGCTCAATATCAAAAACAAACAAAAAAACCAAATCCAAAAATAGGCAGAAGATCTAAATAGACATTTCTCCAAAGAAGACATACAGATTGCCAACAAACACATGAAAGGATGATCAACATCACTAATCATTAGAGAAATGCAAATCAAAACTACAATGAGGTATCACCTCACACCAGTCAGAATGGCCATCATCAAAAAATCTACAACAATAAATGCTGGAGAGGGTGTGGAGAAAAGGGAACCCTCTTGCACTGTTGGTGGAAATGTAAATTGATACAGCCACTGTGGAGAACAGTATGGAGGTTCCTTAAAAACCTAAAACTAGAACTACCATATGACCCAGCAATCCCACTACTGGGCATATACCCTGAGAAAACCGTAATTCAAAGAGTCATGGGCTTCCCTGGTGGCGCAGTGGTTGAGAGTCTGCCTGCCAATGCAGGGGACATGGTTCGTGTCCCGGTCTGGGAAGATCCCACATGCTGCGGAGCAGCTGGGCCCGTGAGCCATGGCCACTGAGCCTGTGTGTCCGGAGCCTGTGCTCCACAACGGGAGAGGCCACAACAGTGAGAGGCCCGCGTACTGCCAAAAAAAAAAAAAAAAAAAAAGACACAGACGTAGAGAATGGACTTGAGGACCTGGGAAGGGAGAAGGGTAAGCTGGGACGAAGTGATAGAGTGGCACTGACATACATACACCACCAAATGTAAAATAGCTAGCTAGTGGGAAGCAGCCGCATAGCACAGGGAGATCAGCTCGGTGCTTTGTGACCACCTAGAGGGGTGGGATAGGGAGGGTGGGAGGGAGACGCAAGAGGGAAGGGATGGCGGATATATGTACACATATAGCTGATTCACTTCGTCATAGAGCAGAAACTAACACAACATTGTAAAGCAATTATACTGCAATAAAGATGTTTAAAATAAAAAAAAAAGATCTGTGCTTTCAGTCAGTACTGCTTGTTACAGCATGAGCTGAAAAAGAGAACTGGAAGCACTGGAGAACCCAGGACAGTGATCTATAATAATGCCTCAAAACTGACCAAGGGAAGAATGAAGTGGTTCCCATCTCTGGTGCCAAAAAGAGGGGTGGGAGGAGGAAGCTCATGAAGAGTTATTGATGAATAAATAAGATGATGTGAATGCCGAAACGTTAAATCCCAAAAATATAGATATGGAGAGGAAAATTTAGAGAAAACTTACCAATGGTACTTTATGTCTTTTAATTAATGCATTCATTCAATCATGGACTTGTTACTAGACCAAACCCTGGTCTAGATGTTGGTTCAAAAAACAGATGAGAGGGGCTTCCCTAGTGGCGCAGTGGTTGAGAATCTGCCTGCCAATGCAGGGGACACGGGTTCGAGCCCTGGTCTGGGAGGATCCCACATGCCGCGGAGCAACTAGGCCTGTGAGCCACAACTACTGAGCCTGCACGTCTGGAGCCTGTGCTCCACAACAAGAGAGGCCGTGATAGTGAGAGGCCCGCGCACTGCGATGAAGAGTGGCCCCCAGCTTGTCACAAATAGAGAAAGCCCTCACACAGAAACGAAAACCCAACACAGCAAAAATAAATTAATTAATTAATAAACTCCTACCCCCAACATCTTCTTAAAAAAAAACAGATGAGAACCATTAAATTACATGCTTTAAATGCATGAATTGTATTGTATGTTAAATATACAACTAAAATAAAGTTATTAAAACAAAACAAACAAGATATTTCCCCTGTCCTTAAGGGGCTCAGAGAAGCACAAGGAGATAAACAACTGCAATGCAGTGTAGTAAGTGTCAGGACACAGGGGCATCTTAGGCAGAATGGGTCTGGGGGAACTAATTCACGAACAGGAGTCGAGAAAACCAGGCAAGGGGAATGCTGCAATGTGGCAAAAAGGCACCCTGGAGAGCTCTTGACTTAAAGTGAAGACCTGAATGCCTGGAGGGAAACACAAGAGATGAGGCAGGTCCAAGGTGAAGGTAGGTCAGGAAGAGCCCTATGCATTGCAGCCCCACTGCTCGAGGCATGGCCCCCAATCCAGCAGCACTGGCATCACCGGGAAGTTGCTAGAAATACAGTCTTGGGGCTCCATCACAGATCCCCATCAGAATCTCCACTTTAACAAGATTCCCAGGTGATTCAGATGGACACCAAAGTTTAGGAAGCACTACATTAATAAATTTATTCTCAAGACAAAATTCAATGGGGAATCACTGAGGAATTTCAAGCCAGAGGGTGACATGATCAAATATGTGCATTACATAAAGATCACTCTGGTAGCAGAACGAAAAACAGATCACAGGAGGTAAGACCAAAAATTGCTTAGAAAGCTGTTTGGGGAGCCAGGAAAGCATTAATAAGGGTCCAAATAGAGTGAAAATAATACCAGGAAATGGAAACTGATCAGTTAGGGTACAGGGGTGGGAATGCGGGAGGGGAAGTAAATCAAGAAAATTTCTAAGTTTTGGTTTGGGTTAATGCTTTAGATGTTGATGCTATTCACCAGACAAGGAAAGCAAATAAAAACAACAATCAGAATGGTGAACATTTCTTAAATATGTACCAGGCATTCTTTTTTAAAAAAAAATATTTATTTATTTATTTGTTTATTTATTTATTTGGCTAGACCAGGTCTTAGCTGCAGCAGACAGAATCTTCATTGCCGCGTGTGGGATCTTTTAGTTGTGGCATGTGGGATCTAATTCCCTGACCAGGGATCAAACCTGGGCCCTCTGCATTGGGAGCTCAGAATCTTAACCATGGACCACTAGGGAAGTCCCTGTACCAGGCATTCTTATAAGTGCTTTGCATGAACTATCTCATTTAATCCTCAAAACAACCCTATGAAGTAGGTATTACTGTTATCCCATCATATAGATGAGAAAACTAAGACAGAGAAATTAAGTAGCACAGAGAAATTAAGTAGCATGAAGAGGGAGTAAATGACAATTTCAATTTTAATTACACTAGGTTTGAGGTGCTTGTAAAGGTGTCCATAGGCAGTTGTCTGTAAGGATCTCAGTTTGTAAGGAGAGCAAGTAGGTCAGAAACAGATTTGGAAATCATCAGCACAGGGTTGGTCCTGACTCATCAGGAGCAGATCAGGCCACAGTGGGAGAAAGTGTAGGTCAAGGACACAGCCTAGGAGCACCAATCTCTAAGAGGCAATAAGAGGTAGCTAAGTTTATAGCAGCCGGACAGAATGGAGAATGATAGCCATAACTGAACAGCAACAATACTAACAGCTAATGTTTATAAGTGTGTAGTATCATGTATATTTTATATATTAAACAATTCAGTCATTATTAAAACCACATGAGGTAGATATTATTATCCCCATTATAAAAATGAGGAAATTGAGGCATAGAGAGAGTAAGTGGCTTTGTTAAGGTCACAGAGAAAGTGAATAGCGAAGCCAGGATTCGAACCAGAATTCAAGTGTAGAGTTCATGCCTTGACAGCTATAATGCACTGCCTGATTTTCGGGTACTGTGAGAGGTGGAAGCCTCTCTGTTCCGGAAGGAACAATTGTAACAAAGTCCTCTGAACAGTATCTGGTCTACAGTAAGGCCTCAGTAAATATTAGCCATTATTATTTGTTAATTATACTGCCATGGAATCATGCATTTATGCTAGTCACAGCTTTTAGAAGAAAGCAAATGAAAACTAAATAAGGTAAAAAATCTTAGGTTTTAGTGGAGGAAGAAAAGCAAAGAACTACCAAGGATGCTAAGGCTTCGACTCAGTTTCCTACGTCTTCAATACCTAAACTTCCACACAATCAACATTTAACCACATTTCTGGCTACCAGGCCTTAAGGAGGGCTGCTGTGCACAGCAATGCCTGCAGGCCTCACAAACCTCAAAACACCTTCTGGGAGCTATGAACATTCCATTCTATGCCACTGTCTTTAGCACTGGTGTGTTTTGTTCCATCTTAATTGCTTTAAAGCAGGTAGTTGATACTGAAGGTCCCTCAGCTTCTTGACTGCCCACTGAAGGAAAACTCATCCTCTGACCACTCCAGACAAATGGTAGTTTGTTCTAATTAGAAGGGTATGTTGTCTATAATGAAATAACATATTTTCAGGTAATTTTCAAGTTAAAATTATATTGTTTATATGCTTAAGCCAGTAGTTTTAGGGACTTCCCTGGAGGTGCTATGGTTAAGAATCCACCTGCCAATGGGGTCGAACCCAGGGATCATGGGTTCGATCCCTGGTTTCACTGGGTTTGACCCTCCTGGTCCAGAAAGATCCCACATGCTGCACAGCAACTAAGCCCATGCACCACAACTACTGAGCCTGCGCTCTAGAGCCCGCAAGCCACAACCACTGAGCTCATGTGCCACAACTACTGAAGCCCGTGCATCTAGAGCCGGTGCTCCGCAACAAAGAGAAGCCACTGCAAGGGGAAGCCCACGCACTACAACGAAGACCCAACGCAGACAGCCAAAATAAAATAAAATAAAATAAAAATACTAATGCTTTAAAAAAAAAAAAAGACTAGCTTCACAGATTTTTTTCTCTTTTTAAAAATCTTTTTAGGGCAGTCAAGATGGCGGTGTGGGAAGACACAGAGTATGTGTCTCCCCACAACTAGGGTGCCTGCCGGACGCTGGTGGGGGACCTCAACACCCAAGGAGACAAGAGGAACCCCCAAGCAAACTGGTAGGACGTGGGGGGACTGAGGAGGGAGGAGAAGTGGAGGCTGGACAGGACCAGCACCCCTGAGGGTGGCTGAGAGTGGGGAGGGGTTCCCACGCCTGGAGGGTCCCTCAGGGGCTCAGATCAGGGAGCATTTCCCCTGCGCAATTAGCCGGGTAAGTCTGCCAAGCTCTCAGGCCAGGTCCTATGCACTCAGAGGCCCCTCCAGGCCGCGTTGGTCCTGGGGGCGTAGGAGGGAGGCCAGGGGAGAAAAGGAGAGGCAGAAAGGAGGGGGCCTCCAGGACGGGAGGAGCAGGAGAGGGCTGTACTCCCAGGTGGGGTCCCTTGGCCTCTGAGACCAGAGGCAGAGGCACGCCTGGGCCCCTTCTGTTCCTTGAGCCTAAGCCCCACCCCCCACCCCTCCCAGGGCCTTTTCCAGCCCTGTGGGTCCTAAGCATATGCCCCGCCCACTGCACAAACCCCACCCCTGCTTAGGCCCCAACCTCCACAGACAAGGCCTTTTCCACCTTTTTTTTTTCCTCTCCTCCTCTTTTTTACTATTGTGGTTCTGTTTTACCTTCCAGTTGTTGTTTCATCTGTATTTTTACTTTTATATTCTTTCTAACATATCTGTTAGTTTCCTAGTCTAATTTTATTTTTTACTTTGTTGTCATTCTTTTTTTTTTTGCCACCCTGTGCAACTTGTGGGATCTTGGTTCATGAGCTGAGGGTTGGGCTGAAGCTTCTGTGGTGGGAGCTCCAAGTCCAAACCACTGGACTAACAGAGAACCTCAGACTGCAGGGAATATTTATTGGACTGAGGTCTCCCAGAGGTCAGCATCTCAGCACCAAGACCCAGCTCTACTCAACAGCCTACAAACTCCAGTGCTGGTAGCCTCAGGCCAAAGAACCAGTAAGACAGGAACACAATCCCACGCATTAAAAAAAAAAAAAAAAAAAGACAGTAAAAAAATATGTCACAGATGAAGAAGCAAGGTAAAATCCTTCCTACAAGGCCAAATAAATGAAGAGGAAATAGGCAAGCTACCTGAAAAAGAATTCAGAGTAATGATAGTAAAGATGATCCAGAATCTCAGAAGTAGAATGGAGGCACGGATTAAGAAAATACAAGAAATGTTTAACAAAGATCTAGAAGAACTAAAGAACAAACAAATAACAGAATAACTGAGTAACAGAATAACTGAGGCAGAAGAACAAAGTGAGCTGGAAGACAAAATGGTGGAAATAACTGCCAAGGAGCAGAGTAAAGAAAAAAGAATGAAAAGAATGAAGACAATATCAGAGACCTCTGGGACAACACTAAACGCACTTTAGTGTTCCAGAAGCAGAAGAGAAAAAGAAAGAGTCTGAGAAAATATTTGAATAGATTATAGTGGAAAACTTCCCTAACATGGGAAAGGAAAGTCACCCAAGTGCAGGAAGCAGAGAGTCCCTATACAGGATATACCCTAGGAGAAACACACTGAGACACAGGATATACCCTAGGAGAAACACACTGAGACACATATTAATCAAATTAACAAAAATTAAATTCAAAGAAAAAATATTAAAAGCAGAAAGGGAAAAACAAAAAATAACATACAAAGGAATCCCAGTAAGGTTATCAGTTGATTTTTGCAGAAACTCTGCAGGCCACAAGGGAGTAGCAGGATACACTTGAAGTGATGAAAGAGAAAAATCTACAACCAAGATTTCTCTACCGAGCAAGAATCTAGATTACTCTACCGAGCAAGAATCGCATACAGATTTTTTTTTTTTTTTTTTTTTTTTTTTTGCGGTACACAGGCCTCGCACTGTTGTGGCCTCTTCCACTGCGGAGCACAGGCTCCGGATGTGCAGGCTCAGTGGCCATGGCTCACGGGCCCAGCCGCTCCGTGGCATGTGGGATCTTCCCGGACTGGGGCATGAACCCGTGTCCCCTGCATCGGCAGGCGGACTCTCAACCACTACGCCACCAGGGAAGCCCTCTCATACAGATTTGATGGAGAAATCAAAAGCTTTTCAGACAAGCAAAAGCTAAGAGAATTCAGCCACTACAAAATCAGCTTTACAACAAACGCTAAACAAACTCCTCTAGGAGGGAAACACAAGAGAAGAAAAAGACCCACAAAAACAATCCCAAAACAATTAAGAAAATGTTAATAGGAACATACATATCAATAATAACCTTGAATGTAAATGGATTAAATGTCCCAACCAAAAGACACAAACTGGCTGAATGGATACAAAAATAAGATCCATATATATGCTGTCTACAAGAGACCCACTTCAAACCTAGGGACACATACAGACTGAAAGTGAAGGGATGGAAAAAGATATTCCAGGCAAATGGAAATCAAAAGCTGGAGTAGCAATACTTGTATCAGATAAAATAGACTTTTATCCATTGGACAGATCATCCAAACAGAAAATAAATATGGAAACACAAGCTTTAAATGACACAATAAACCAGACACATTTAATTGATATTTATAGAACATTCCACCTGAAAGTGGCAGAATACACTTTCTTCTCAAGTGCACATTGAAAATTCTCCAGGATAGATCATACCTTGGGTCACAAATCAAGCTTTGGAAAATTTAAGAAAATTGAAATTGTATCAAGAGTCTTTTCTGACCACAATGCTATGAGACTGGATATAAATTACAGGCAAAAAAACCTGAAAAACACACAAATACATGGAGGCTAAACAGTGCACTACTAAAAAACCAAGAGATCACTGAAGAAATCAAAGAAGAAATTTAAAATATTCATAGAAACAAATGACAATGAAAACATGACAACCCAAAACCGATGACAGACAGCAAAAGCAGTTCTAAGAGGGAAGTTTATAGCAATTCAATCTCACCTCAAGAAACAAGAAAAATCTCAAATAAACAATCTAACCCTACTCCTAAAGCAAACTTGAGAAATAAGAACAAAGAAAACCCTAAGTCAGTAGAAGGAAGGAAATCATAAAAATCAGAGCAGAAATAAATGAACTAGAAATGAAGAAAACAATAGCACAGATAATAAAACTAAAAGCTGGATCTTTGAGAAGATAAACAAATTTGACAAACCCTTAGCCAGACTCATCAAGAAAAAAAGGGAGAGGATGCAAATCAATAAAATTAGATATGTAAAAGGTGAAATCACAACTGACACTGCAGAAATACAAAGGATTATAAGAGACTACTACAAACAACTATATGCCGATAAAACAGACAACCACGATGAAATGGATAAATTCTTGGAAAGGTACAATTTTCCAAGACCGAACCAGGAAGAATTAGAAAATATAAACAGACCTATCACAGTAATGAAATTGAAACTGTAATTAGAAATCTTCCAACAAACAAAAGTCCAGGACCAGATGGCTTCACAGATGAATTCTACCAAACATTTAGAGAAGAGCTAACTCCGATCCTTCTCAAACTCTTCCAAAAAATTGCAGAGGGAGGAACACTCCCAAATTCATTCTACGCAGCCACCATCACCCTGATATCAAAACCACAAAAAGATATCACAAAAAAAGAAAATTATAGACCAATATCACTGATGAACATAGGTGCAAAAATCCTGAACAAAATACTAGCAAACAGAATCCAATGGCACATTAAAAGGATCATACACCATGATCAAGTGGGATTTATCCCAGGGATGCAAGGATTCCTCAATATATGCAAATCAATCAATGTGATAAACCACATTAACAAAGTAAGGAATAAAAACCATATGATCATCTCAATAGATGCAGAAAAAGTTCCTGACAAAATTCAACACCCATTTATGATAAAAACTCTCCAGAAAATGGACATAGAGAGAACCTACCTCAATATAATAAAGGTCATATATGACAAACCCACAGCAAACATCATACTCAATGGTGAAAAACTGAAAGCATTTCCACTAAGATCAGGAACAAGACAAGGATGTCCACTCTCGCCACTCCTATTCAACATAGTTTTGGAAGTCCTAACCACATCAATCAGAGAAGAAAAAGAAATAAAAGGAATCCAAATTGGAAAAGAAGAAGTAAAACTGTCACTGTTTGCAGATGCCATGAAACTATACATAGAAAATCCACCAGAAAACTACTAGAACTAATCAATGAATTTGGTAAGGTTGCAGGATACAAAATTAATGCACAAAAACCTCTGGCATTCCTATACACTAACAACGAAAAATCAGAAAGAGAAATTAAGGAAACAATCTCATTTATCATTGCAACAAAAAGAATAAAATACCTAGGAATAAACCTACCTAAGGAGGCAAAAGACTTGTACTCAGAAAACTATAAAACACTGATGAAAGAAATCAAAGATGACATAAAGAGATGGAAAGATATATCATTTCTTGGATTGGAAGAATCAATATTGTCAAAATGACTATACTACCCAAAGCAATCTACAGATTCAATGCAATCCCTATCAAACTATCAATGGCATTTTTCACAGAATTAGGACAAAAAATTTTACAATTCATATGGAAACACAGAAGACCCCGAATAGCCAAAGCAATCTTGAGAAAGAAAAATGAAGCTGAAAGAATCAGGCTCCCCGACTTCAAACTATACTACAAAGCTACAGTAATCAAGACAGTAAGGTACTGGCACAAAAACAGAAATATAGATCAATGGTACAGGATAGAAAGCCCAGAGATAAACCCACGCACGTATGGGCACCTAATTTACAACAAAGGAAGCAAGAACATACAAAGGAGAAAAAACAGCCTCTTCAATAAGTGGTGCTAGGAAAACTGGACAGCTACAAATAAAAGAATGAAATTTGAACACTACCTAACACCATACACAAAAATAAACTCCAAATGGATTAAAGACCTAAATGTAAGACCAGACATTATGAAACTCTTAGAGGAAAACATAGGAAAAGCATTCTATGACATAAACCACAGCAAGATCTTTTTTGACCCACCTCCTAAAGTAATGAAAATTTAAAAATAAAATAAATAAATGGGACCTAATGAAACTTAAGAGCTTTTGCACAGCAAAGGAAACCATAAATAGATGAAAAGACAACCCTCAGAATGGGAAAAATATTTGCAAATGAAACAACGGACAGAAGATTAATCTCCAAAATATACAAACAGCTCATGAAGCTCAATATCAAAAAAACAAACAATCCAATTTAAAAATGCGTGGAAGGGCTTCCCTGGTGGCGCAGTGGTTGAGAGTCCGCCTGCCGATGCAGGGGACACGGGTTCGTGCCCCGGTCCGGGAAGATGCCACATGCCACGGAGCGGCTAGGCCCGTGAGCCATGGCCGCTGAGCCTGGACGTCCAGAGCCTGTGCTCTGCAATAAGAGAGGCCACAACAGTGAGAGGCCCGCGTACCGCAAAAAAAAAAAAAAAAAAAAAATGCATGGAAGACCTAAATAGACATTTCACCAAGGAAGACATACAGATGGCCAAGATGCACATGAAAAGATGCTTAACATCACTAATTACTACAGAAATGCAAATCAAAACTACAATGAGGTATTACCTCACACTGGTCAGAATGGCCATTAGCAAAATATCTAGAAACAATAAATGCTGGAAAGGGTGTGGTGAAAGGGAACCCTCCTGCACTGTTGGTGGGAATGTAAATTGATATAACCACTAGGGAGAACACTATTGAGGTTCCTTAAAAATCTAAAAATAGAACTACCATATGACCCAGCAATCCCACTACTGGGCATATACCCTGAGAAAACCATAATTCAAAAACAGACATGGGGGTTTCCCTGGTCGCGCAGTGGTTGAGAGTCCGCCTGCCGATGCAGGGGACACGGGTTCGTGTCCCAGTCCGGGAAGATCCCACATGCTGCGGAGCAGCTAGGCCCGTAAGCCATGGCCGCTGAGCCTGAGCATCTGGAGCCTGTGCTCCGCAACGGGAAAGGCCACAACAGTGAGAGGCCCGCGCACCGCAAAAAAAAAAAGAGAGAGACATGTACCACAATGTTCATTGCAGCTCTATTCACAATTGCCAGGACATGGAAGCAACCTAAGTGTCCATCAACAGATGAATGGATAAAGAAGATGTGGCACATATATACAATGGAATATTACTCAGTCATAAAAGGAAACGAAACTGAATTATCTGTAGTGAGATGGATGGACCTAGAGTCTGTCATACAGAGTGAAGTAAGTCAGAAACACAAATACCGTATGCTAACGCATATATATGGAATCTAAAAAAAAAAAAAATGGTACTGATGAACCTAGTGGCAGCACAGGAATAAAGACGTAGACATAGAGAATGGACTTGAGGACATGGGGTGGGCAAGGGGAAGCTGGGGTAAAGTGAGAGTAGCAGCGACATACATACACTACCAAATGTAAAACAGTTAGCTAGTGGGAAGCAGCAGCATAGCACAGGGAGATCAGCTTGGTGCTTTGCGATGACCTAGAGGGGTGGGATAGGAAGGGTAGGAGGGAGGTTCAAGAGGGAGGTGATATGGGGATATATGTATGCATATGGCTGATTCACTTTGCTGTACAACAGAAACTAACACAGTATTGTGAAGCAATTATACTCCAATAAAGATCTGTAAAAGTAAATAAATAAATTTAAAAAATAAACATAACCAAATAATGATGATGATTAAAAAAATAAAATTAAAATCTTTCTAATTCAATTATACTTTCTGGCCCAGATTCACCCAAGATCAAGGAGAAACAGTGAATAAGAGCAACAATAAGGAAAACTGTCAGAAAAAGGAAATAGTTTAGATTTCCAAAAGGTTAAGTTTTTGAAATAAACGTATATAGTTCTACTCTTAGAGGATTTTTCAAAGCAGAATAAAGGTACTGGATGGCAGGAAGCATCTCACAGAAGTGGGACATCTGGTCATCCTAGCCCTGAAGCAATGTACATAAAAAGTGCTATTTTTAAAATGAAATAAATGTGAATACCCTACCTTGCATAATTGTAAATGCGAACCCTTGCCAGGGAAATGTGGACTCTATAATTGACTAAAGCTGACTAATCCAAGCAAAGATTTATGTACAATAAATGCTCATCATAGTACATTTCTTATTACAGTGAAAATGCCCAACAGTAAATAAATTATGGTACACCCAGATGATGGAATATTATGCAGCCACTAAAAACATTTTCAGTGAATATTTTATAGGACTTCCTTGGTGGTCAGTGGTTAAGACTCCGCACTCCTAATGCAGGGGGCGCAGGTTCAATCCTTGGTAGGGAACTACAATCCCACATGCTTCATGGCGCAGCCTAAAAAAATTTTTTTCATTTAAAAAAAAAGAATATTCTATAACATAAAAATTATTACAATACATATTAAGCTTAAAAATCATAAAAATTAACATTATGAATATAGATAAAAGACTTGAAGTAAATTAATTGTTGAAAATAATCATCTCTGGATGGCAGTTTTTTTTTAATTTTCTTCCTTTACATGTTTCTTTTTTATTTTTTTAATTTTATTTATTTATTTTCAGCTGTGTTGGGTCTTTGTTGTTGCATGCAGGCTTTCTCTAGTTGTGGCGAGTGGGGGCTACTCTTTGTTGTGGTATGCAGGCTTCTCATTGCGGTGGCTTCTCTTGTGGAGCACAGGCTCTAGGTGCGTGGGCTTAGTAGTTGCAGCATGTGGGCTCAGTAGTTGTGGCTCACGGGCTCTAGAGCGCAGGCTCAGTAGTTGTGGCACACAGGCTTAGTTGCCCTGCGGCATGTGGGATCTTCCCGGACCAGGGCTCAAACCTGTGTCCCCTGCATTGGCAGGCCGATTGTTAACCACTGTGCCACAAGGGAAGCCCCCTTTTTATGTTTCTGTATTCTCCAAATTGTCTACAATATATCATTCCTATAAGCAGAAGAGATATTACTGAAAAGGCAATTTAAAAAAAAATTTTTTTTTAAATTTTTGGGCTGCGTTGGGTCTTCGTTGCTGTGCGTGGGCTTTCTCTAGTTGGGGCGAGCAGGGCTACCCTTCGTTGCGGTGCACGGGCTTCTCACTGTGGTGGCCTCTCTTGTTGTGGAGCATGGGCTCTACAGCGCGGGCTCAGTAGTTGTGGCAAACGGGCCCAGTCGCTCCGCAGCATGTGGGAACTTCCTGGACCAGGGATCGAACCCCTCTCCCCTGCATTGTCAGGTTGACCCTTAACCACTGCGCCACCAGGGAAGTTCCCTGAAAAGGCAATTTTTAAAAAGTTTTTCCAATTAATCTCCATTTTTATTTTTAACTCTTTCCCACTTTTTCTTACCCTAATCTAAGTCTTAAGGTCTAGGGCAGTGGTTCTCAAGCAGGGGCAGGGGGAAGGGGGACTGCTCCCCAGGGAACATTTGGCAGTCTGTAGACAATACAGATTGGCTGTCACAACTCGGGGTGGGGGATGCTACTGGATCTAGCAGATAAAGGTTAGAGATGAGGCTAAATATCCTACAACATGCAGGACAAGCCCCCAGAAAAAAAGAAGAGTGCAGAGGTTGAGAAATCTTGGTTAGAATGAAGAAAATGAGCATAAGCAGGAAGATTGGGTTAAAATACAATATTAACTCTAGTGGGTTTAACTTTCCATTTCTAAAATAAGATTTAACAAATACACATTCTGAATTGATGAAAGTTTAGTCCAGGTTTTGACCCAAATTTCTTATTATTAAGATATACTTTTCCTAATTTTATGGAAAATATCTCTAGCAGTTCTGCTCCCAAACTGAGCATGATGCTTATCGAACTAGAAGATTTTTTTCAGCTTGAGCATAGAGAGACCAAATCTGTTTAAACGTTTTTTAAGTACTGCTATAAAAATGTTTTAAAGTGAGCTCATATCCTTAAGGGAATAGCTGATTATCTATTGTAATCACTCCAGTATGATAAGATGAAAAACTAAGTTCTAACTAGTCTAGTCTAACTAGTCAAAACCAGTCTAACACAAAAGTGTTTGTTTGAAACACATACACACTCACATACACAGAAAATGATTTATGTAAACTCACACAAAATTACTTCTATTTGGTGATGTCAGATTCAGGGAATGGTAACAAAGCAAGAATACAAAGCTTTGAGGAAATGAAGTACCCTCCTCAGTCTAAATTACTAAATAATTCACTCCATAAGAAATTTGGTTATAACAAAGCACAAGAGAGCATTAGGAGTGGGTACATGAACTACAGTCAGTAGTACAGGATCAAGAAGTAGATGACATGGTGGAAAGGAAGAGAGCAAAAAAAAAGATTAGAACACTGTAGATGAATAATGGATGATCTGAACAGTCAAAAGGGGGAAATAAGAAATTTTGCAACTTATCCTTGGGTGAAAATGGGGTAAGAGAATAATGTTTGCATACAAGGATGTGAAGAAAATAAAGGAAAATAAAATGCTGAGGAAATATGGCAGAAAGAGATCAGAAGGAAAGGTTACATAGGGTTCAGAGCCCCCTAAATAAGACTGAATAAAAAATACTTTTTAAATCATCTATCTCTGATATGCTTTTTTTGTTTTAGTTGAAGTACAGTTGATTTACAATATTGTGCTAGTTTCAGGTGTACAGCAAAGTGATTCAGTTCTATTTTTTTTCCAGATTATTTTCCATTATAGGTTGTTATAAATATAATTCCCGTGCTATGCAATAAATCCTTGCTGCTTATCTATTTTATATATAGTAGTGTGTATCTGTTAATCCCATACTCCTAATTTATCTGCCCCTCATATGCTTTTATCAACATTTGCACTTGATTCTCCATGGCCTTTTTTTTTTTAATTAAAATTGATTCTCTAGGGGAAAGATATCCAATGTCCTCCTAGTCAAAACCCTCCTATTCATCTTCTCAAAAATCAGCAAAGGAGAGGCAGAACTCAGTCACTTTGTCACTTTTGGTGACTGATTCATAGTGGACATTGTTTGAGGGTAGCTGTTTTGTTCTGTCTCTCTAGCACTATTCCTTCTGATGGGGAACAGCTTTCAGCCACCCTACCAGGTCTGAGTAGGACTATCAGTCAGGATGCCCCATCCTCCCTCTGGCCTCTGAGATGAGCAAGACTGGACTGCTCACGGTCTCCCTCCCACCACCTACTCGGCACACAACCACAAGCAAGGACAACCAGAATTCCTCTACCAGGCTCTCTTCCTCCAGGCCCAGAGCTAGACCATGTGGTCTGCAGGTGCCACTGACCCTGAAAAGAGCTGTCCTGAGGATGAAAGCAATATTAAATAGCAGTCTGACACGAAAGCCAGTGACAGAGAGCCCCAGAGGTACCATGTCAGAGTCTTGAATCTAGCCATGCCTGGACTTTCAGGGCATCTAAGCAAATAAAATGCTTTTTGGCTTTGAGTTGGGTTTCCATCACTTCCAACTAAAACAGCTCTGGCTGGTAAATTGTTTAACACTGTCAAAGA
Organism: Pseudorca crassidens; assembly: GCF_039906515.1. Classification (NCBI taxonomy): domain Eukaryota; kingdom Metazoa; phylum Chordata; class Mammalia; order Artiodactyla; family Delphinidae; genus Pseudorca; species Pseudorca crassidens. The sequence goes on from NC_090296.1 coordinate 101,633,093, forward strand.
GAGGTTCGGAAAGTCGGTGTATCAGAACTATGATCCATGAATTAGCCAGACCCTTTCTGTTTATCTACCACATCTTAGCTGATATCATAACTTGAGATAATGAGTTTCATATGTGTAAAACAACGGCTAGAGTAGAAATTCATTTTAAATGACATATTTATTTATTTAAAGAACTAACAAGTATCCTTACTAAACTGGGATTTGATGTTATAAACTTCTAATCTTGGTGTTAAATAAATACTTCGCCATTTTCCCACTTCACCTTCATCTTTCTGAAGGGTCTGTCCTTTTAATCTGTCTAGCCTCTTCACTGCCCTGATCATTTTATTTCTCCCATTCTGAAATTCCTTCAGAATGTATTTATCAAGAGGAAACCCAGGACTTCTCTGGTGGCGCAGTGGTTAAGAATCTGCCTGCCAATGCAGGGGACACGGGTTCAAGCCCTGGTCCGGGAAGATCCCACATGCCGTGGAGCAACTAAGCCCATGCGCCACAACTACTGAGCCTGCGCTCTAGAGCCCGCGAGCCACAACTACTGAGCCCATGTGCCACAACTACTGAGCTCATGTGCCACAACTACTACCCGTGTGGCTAGAGCCCGTGCTCCACAACAAGAGAAGCCACCAGAGTGAGAAGCCCATGCACCACAACGAAGAGTAGCCCCCACTAGTCGCAACTAGAGAAAGCCCACGTGCCGCAACGAAGACCCAAAGCAGACAAAAATAAATATACAAAAAAAAAAAAAGAGGAAACTCCAACCACATACACAGGATTCCTGGCCAGGACAATGCATGTTTTTGTGTGAGTGACTAAAGAGAGACAAAACTTGTCTTTTTTTTATGTCCCATCTCCCTCCAGTCCAGCACTGTGCTCACTTTTTTTTTTTTTTAACTTTTTGGCCATGCCGTGTGGCATGTGGGATCTTAGTTCCCCGACCAGGGATCGAACCCCCGCTCCCTGCAGTGGAAGGGCAGAGTCTTAATCATAATCACTGGACCGCCAGGGAAGTCCCTGTGCTCACATTTTTGAACACGGCATGACATCGGGCCAAAGGAGGTAGATAGACGATTTCCATGAACACTTAGGAGTGGATAACGCACTTTTTCCTTGATTTCAACCAAGTTTGCAGCCATTATTTTGAAACTAAAGCATAATTATATCATCCTTAAGTTCTATAATTGGCAAAAAGCCTCTGTGGTACATGGAGATGTTTAAGGCAAATGGCAGCTGGTTAAGGAGACTTTCAACTGAGAAGGGCTTTGAAGCGAAGTGGAGACTGTCTGAGGCATGAAGAAGCCGGGGATAAGTTTCTGCAAAGTTTTAAAATCTCTATCAGCACGAACCCAGATGGACATTACTACCAAGGTAGATGAGGCAGGAGAACTGTTAAAGGGCAGAATTGACTAAAGGGCATTTTAGCACACTAAGGACCTAAGGAAACAAGGCATCAAAAGCAGACACCATTAGTAAAGGTAAGGTGGTAAGTATGTGAAGAAAAGATTAAATAAATCACTTAAACTCCTTTCCAACTATTCTCACTTCCCACTGTCAGTGAAACTCCATGGGACTCACACCCAAGGTCAAGTCTCTATATTCAGTTATCAATATTCGTTGAGCTAAGGTGGAATCATAACATACACTTTTGAAAACAAACAACTCTTTCCTCTGCCCCAGCGGGCAAGCCAACTCCAGTAAACTCTCTGAATAAGCTGGGGAAGAGAAGGAGCTAAGCACCAACGAACTTTTGAGGGTGACAGAAATGTTCTATATCTTGTTTGTGATGGTGATTACATGACAGAATATATTTATCAAAATTCATTAAACTGTGCACTTAAAATTAGTGATTTTTAAAAATATTTATTTATTTGGCTGCGCCAGGTCTTAGTTGTGGCATATGGGATTTTGGTTGTGGTACACGGGATCTAGTTCCCTGACCAGGGATCGAACCCAGGCCCCCTGCATTGGGAGCATGGAGTCTTAACCACTGGACCACCAGGGAAGTCCCAAAATGAGTGAATTTTATTAAATGTAAATTATACCTCAATAAAGTTGATTAGAGAGATACAGAGGCAGGAGCCAGAGGGAAGGGAGAGGACAACCTCCCCAGGTAGACAAATGGAGAAAGTCTGCGAAAACTACTGTAGGACAGGACACGCCTGGTGGGGTGGAGTGGTGTCGCCCACACAATATTTCACCTAGGGCCAGACCTCATTCCATAGATCAGCCAGGAGTTTATACTTCTGATAATACCTCATAGTTCATTAGGAATTACCTAAAGTGGAGACAGATAAATCCAATCCATCCTCTAGTGGGCCATGTGCCCCTAGATTCTCCTGATGGAGGCAAAAGTCATGATAAAGTGAAGAACACAAAAGCTAAATTACCCTCCTCTCCCACAGTCTCCTATAGGAAAGTTATCCCCCCCACTCCACCTCAACCTTTTGGAGGTTTAAGTTAAATCCCCGGAACCCCATTCAGACCTTCCTCCAGTATCCCCTTACTTCAAAAAGCTAAAAGCACCAGGAAGAATTAACCTGTTTATGTGGCAGTAGCAACTCTCATTAAAATTATAACTTTTTTGTAATCTTTTAGCCACTGGGCAATACACCGAACTGTCACACTTCAAGAAACAGTAACAAATTTCAAGAGGAGATCACAACCATTCTGCTTTGCTCAAACAGTCTAAAGAAGTATTTCTGAGCCACTTACAAATTCCAGAGTCAGCAAAAATTCATGATATAATGAGAATTAACTTCCAGTTTCCAAAGCTAGAGCCACTGGTGTTAACTTACACTATTCCCTCTCCTTCTCTTCCTGTATCTACTCCATCACAGAGACCTGTCTCTCACACTTTCTGCCTGCACTTCAATCTACCAGACTTCCATCACTTTCCATTTTGTTTCCTACAACATTTTCCTTGGTCTCCCTGGCTCCCAGCTCTCTTCTCTATTACTCACCCTGTTCATCATGCCTGAAAATGTGCTTACTTGTTTAACCACTCCATTACACCCTGCTTCATTCCTACAAGTGGACTAATCATCCCAAACCATTATTTTCTGTTTCTCTCCTGTTTAAATATTTTTTAATCCATCCAACAAATATTTAATGAACACCTACTATGTGGAAGACATTGTGATAGGCTCTACAGGAGGTAAACAAACCCTGACCAGCATCTCAGGGGGCTTACAGTATTGTGGGAGTGGCTTACATATATACAGATAACTATAATAAGATAGAAATGTGTACAGGTCATTAAGACAGAGAACTGTCAGCTGGATGTCAAGTAAAATCAGAATTGGTAAAGAAGAAGTAGAATATGAGACAAAGAAAAAGCTACAGAGGTTTCCAGCATGAGGGACTAGGAAAATAGCAGAGCCATTAACAGGCCAAAGGACATCAGGAAGAAATACAGATAGAAGGAGCATGACAGGAGATTTAAGAAAAGTGAATGTACTTGCCAAAGCCCAAATCAGGGAACATGATCAGAGATTTCTGTTCTGCTTTAAGAGGCTGGAAGCAGTCTAAGAAATGCAATTTCAACACCAAAATATTAGAATTTCCAGGATTGATGATTTAAAGGGACAATGGCATAGAATATAAAATTGGGACTATCTCAGAAAAAATCTAGTCCATGCAGCTTCAGTAGGTATGAGGAAATATGGTGGGAAAGGAAGATTACAGATATACAATCTACTGGCCTAATAGTTGTTTCATCTAAGGAAAGTGTACTTGGCTTCTGGAGTGAGGGTTTTAGACTGTTTCTGTACTGTTAGAAAATTCAGCATCCTGACATACTATGGGACTCCTAATTAAACTTCAGGTAATCTTGGCCATTCTACAGCATTTATGTGGTACCCATGGTGTCTGGGAACTTCATGTGAGGATGACTAGGATGCCATTTTATTGCTATTGGTGATCCATCCAGGTCTAATTAATAAACCCTGCTCCACAAATGCTGAATCCTTTGAAGGTGCTGAAAGTAGCTACAAGTGATATCATCATTCAGACACCCACTGGAAAGTCAAGACCAGCAAATATTTTCAAAACCAGAAACAATAAGATGTCACAACCACCTTCAATTTTTTCAGGAACGAGTCAGGTGGATCTAAAAATAAATCAACACACAACTCTGTGATTATACTAAAAACCTTTGAATTGTACATTTTAAATTGGTGAATTGTACATTATGTGAATTATACCTCAATAAAGCTGTTATTTTAACAATCAACAAACATGTTTTAACCAAAATGTTAGTTTCCAGAAATGTTATATCCTAGTAACCCAGCTATTGCCTTTAAAATGTTTATACTGCTTGAAAAATTTACAAAAGAGAAGCCCTGCTAAACTGCTGTGACAAAACCATTATCATTTTAGCTAAAAAGAATAAACTGAATGGTCTTTTGTCTTTCACTGTAATAGGAGCTGATTTCTATCACACATCAAAATCTGCCTTTAAGCTCTGAATGACATTTTGAAAAGGGCACTTTTCAAATTTAACCACTATGTTGAATACCATAATCATGGCATGTCACTATTATATCTTTCCTTGTAGTCTACCCCCAGAACTTCCTTCCCTATAATCCTCTGCAAGGGGAAAATCCTTGTGTTTATATACAATTTTTTTTAATTTTATTTATTTATTTTATTTTTGGCTGCGCTGAGTCTTCGTTGCTGCATGCGGGCTTTCTCTAGTTGTGGTGAGCGGGGACTACTCTTCATTGCAGTGCGTGGGCTTCTCATTGCGGTGGCTTCTCTTGTTGCGGAACACGGGCTCTAGGTGCACGGGCTTCAGTAGTTGTGGCACACGGGTTCAGTAGTTGTGGCACGTGGGCTCAGTAGTTGTGGCACGTGGGCTCAGTAGTTGTGGCACACGGGCTTAGTTGCTCCACCATGTGGGATCTTCCTAGACCAGGGCTCAAACCTGTGTCCCTTACATTGGTAGGCGGATTCTTAACCACTGCACCACCAGGGAAGTCTAATCCTTGTGTTTAATATCCATTTATATTACCTCTAATGATTTCCCTCGTCCTCTAAAAATCACTACCCAAGCTTTTATCTCTAGAATCATTCCAACCTTCTCATGTCCCAACCTCTTCCCTAACTTCTACAAATAAATACCATACCAGCTGTCTGCCTGCTGCTGAGGTAACAGCAGGTTATTTATGCCCTTGAAGATTCAAAGTGGGCCAAGAATATAAGAAGCAGGCTGTAAACCCTTCGAGGGAAAGGACTGTGTCTTGTTTATATTAGAACCTCTCAACATTAAGCAGAGTACCTGGCACCCAGGAGGTGCTCAATAAATATTTTTGTCCGCCATTAAGCTAAGGTCCATTCACAAAAAGAATGAGCCAACAAACAAACCAAGTAACCAGATTATCCTTAGGTATAAATGCATTTAGGAGAAGGCAACTTAAGCTCAACTTCCCTACTGATGTCTAAACCAGTTTGTCTTTACAATGACTAGAAGGTGAATTTTAAAACAGATTGTGATTATGACCAAAGCCCACCCCAAACCTTACAATTTTAAAAATCACAGGATCTTTTAAATTTTTTCTTGCCAATTATTTTGGGAGAAAAAAGCAGACCCAAAACCCAAGAGCAACGTATTATCCAACCAGTGTCTAGTTAAGCAGCCTACAATTAGTCAGGCAGCTGAAGGATGGACTCCTCAGGCAGTGAAGAATGGGGTCTATACAAAGTAACTAAGGAATATTTACAGACCATATCTCTTCTTGTGAAAATGACTCTGATATTTCTTAGTACCCACCTCATATGTTTATTATGAGGATTAAATGAGTTAATATTTGTAAAGCACTTAAAACTGTACCTGGCACATAGTTAGCTTTATATAAATGTTTGTTTATAAAGTAACTTTGGATCAATTTCCAATTGCATTCAATCATACATTAGGTATCTACAATGCCTAAAGAATTACCAGGTTTAGAGAGAAGTTTCATTGTGCAGTCCTCAAATCTGAAGCTGGAAAGAGAGAGGTCCCAGGAAATGTTTCATGCAAACTCATTTCATGGTTGAAGAAATATACCTCATATTTGTAGAGAAATTCACAGGTTACGAAAAGCATTCCCATGTATTATTGTTTGATCCTCACAACAACAACCTTGTAAGAGATGTAGGGCAGGTATAATTAACTCCATTTACAGATGAGGAAACTAAAGCACAGAGAGGTTAAGTGATTTGCCCAAGGTCACACAGTAAGTGAAAAGGCCCCGGCTAGAATCAAGGGCTAGAATCCAGTTCTCTTGATGGCGGGTCCAGACCTCTTCCTTCTATAACATGCTGCAACTTGAGCCCTGGGCTTACTTGGGTCATATTTGGAAGCAGTGATTCTGAGACCATAAATGTAGACTTGGCCTCAGATGCAAACTCAAAAAGTTAAGGTTAATTCTGTTAACTGGAATTAGAGGTAATTAATAGCTGGCAAAACATCTACCTACACAGGAGTGATAGTATAAAATGCCATGACTACACACAGTCACAAAGGGCACCACACACTGTCTTGAAGGGACAGTTCTCCAAAATATGCCATTCAGAGATTACCAGCCCCAGAGAATACTGCTGTCAGTATAAGAAGGAAAGGCTGCCACTTCCCTTAAACAAAACCCAGAAGGAAAAGGCTCACCCCAGAGGATGGTGAAGACATGGAGCCTAACAAGGCTCTAAGGGATTACATGCAGATTGCAAACTCCCAGCGACAAATGAGTACCGACCACCCCAGTGAATCAGCTCGCATTTATTCGTCTGCATCTTCCCCAGGGGCTCTCCACCCCAGGGTAGCAATCTGAAACCGGGCACCTAAAGGTGAAAATCGACTGGCGACCTTTTGCAAGATTCCATACCTCACAGAAAGGTTGGGTGGCGGTAGAAGTGGCACCGCATACCAACACCAGACGTTATTTTAAGCGCGTGTCCCCAGGGGAGGGACCGACCATCTAATCTGTCAGATCTAGGATCTCCCACCAGCCAGGATTTTTCCTAAAGCAAGACGGAGGGCTGAGCAATCCTGCCCCAGGCTCGCCCTACTAAAGCCACACAGACCCGCTTTCCACTTAGAAACCCGCACTGCTCCCAGGCCAAGAAGGGTGGCAGGGGCCACAGAGGCACCCCGAGGCAGGCCTCCCTCCGCCGCCTTAACCATCAACGCCCGAACAAGGAAGGTGCCTCTGCGGGCGACCGGCGGGCAAGGCAGAGGATTTCAAAATGCTCGGAAAGGGGGTGGTGCCGGAGGGGCCGGACTGGGTCCCCACGCCCCGGCCCCTCCCCGGCCTGACAGCTGGCGGCGCCGGGCCGCGCGGCCCCCTCCCCAAGGCGCGGCTCATGGGGCGCCTTACCTTTGTGTAGAGCTCCGACGCGGCCATGGCGGGCCCCGCGGCGCCGACGCCCCCCGCCTGTGCGGAGGCCGCACCTCTTCTGGGCGGCTGCCCGCGCCGACTAGGAAACGCCGGGGCTGCAGCCGGCAGGGAGCAGGGCAGGGCCAGGCAGGGCGGGCCGCTCCGGGCGGGGCGGGGTGGGGTTGGGTGGGGCGTCTCAGCCGCGGGCGGCCAGTGGGGGCCTCGCCATCACTCCCGGGCTCGCCGCGAGCTGTGTCGCGCGCTCGGCGTGCCCGGGGTCCTCGGGGTCGCCGCCGCTGCCAACCCTACAGCCGGTGATGCTGCTGCTGCTGCCGCCGCCGCCGCCGCCGCCGCCCTCGCCCTGTGCATTGTGGGAGCGGGAGGAGGCTGTGCTCCAGCGCTGCCACCGCGGCTGCTCCGGGTTCTCTCGGGCTCACGCTGCCTCCCATCGGCTGCGGGCACCGGGCATCATCAGCCTGTCAGCCAGCGTCGCCGCTGCCTCCTCCCGCGCTGCCGAGACCCAGAAGCCCGCCCCAGGACACCCACTGGCCGCACACCGCCCCCGGGATGCCCCAGGCCCCAAGCGAGCCCTGGACCGTGCAGAATAGCCCAGCCTCCGAGAGGGGCAGCGATAGCGGTGTCACTCAGGGTGTCTGTAAATGGGACCCTGCAGGTAAATGGGAGTCTGCAGGCTGCTTTTCCTGTGCTTCCAAACATTGGTAGGGAAAGGATAGGGGGAGAAGCTTCTTGGAAGGCCATGGAATAACCTAGAATTCCAGAAGAGCCTTATTAGCAGTACACGTCTGGGAGTGAGCGAGGACGGATAATCTGAAAGAATCACCAAGGTCACCCTGAACACCTCGGCATCTGCCGTAGGGTCGTTTCGTGAAGCCAGAGCGTAGGGGCCTGTTTTAAGCTACAGAAATTTAAGTGCACCTGGTAACAAGATGCCCCCAGGGGGCGGCCCTAGAGCCTCCTTCTATCCTAGGCCTGCGCCTTCGTAACGGTGCCACTCACCTTCTGCCCCAGCCCTCTTTCTCTATCTAATCGCTGTTATCCTTGCACTTCAAGCCCAAGAATGTGATCTTTCCACCCCACCCTGATGCCGTCTTCACCCTCTACCTCTTCCCCACCCACGCTTTCATTCCAGTTTAGCTAATCTCCATTTTTTCATCCCAGCCTCTTTAGTGTGCTCATCTTTCCTTATTTCTTTGAACTCTAAGTGGTGCCCAGTGCCAGTCATGGGACTCTGGGATGGTTTTTATCAAAACTATCTCTCAAGGCTGGCCCCCTTGGTAGTGTGTGTATCCTGAGTGTATATTTGAAGGAAGATCATTGATGAGGGGGACATTTGAGGCCAGTCCTCACTCCCTGGAACTCAGGCCTCTCCTCCCCTTGCTCACTGCCCACAGTCTCCTCAGACATGCCAGAGGTAATAGCTACAGAGTCCTGCATAATGCTCTGTACCTTCCAATTCTGAAAGTAAATCTCTTTCATCTTTTTGGATACCACCCTTTCTTTAAAAGAGAAAACCTGTGCAGCTATCAGCAGTACACCAGAAAAGGCACTGGATTGAGATTTAAGAGTTTCTTTGTGCCTTGTGTAAGGTGGTAACCACTCTGTTTTCTCACCCTCCAGCTAGTACCTACCTCCTAGGACTGTTGAGAAATGCTGAGTATGCCGATGAAGCGGTGCAGGGTGTATCACCCCAGGGGACGCTGCTTTGGTATATTGACTATCTTGAGTTGGGGGCACTTGCAAAACATCAAATACAAGAAAAATAATGACCTTCCTTCTTTTTCTTAAAAGCAGAAGATGAAATTCCTATATGAAAGATGTCCTCCCTAATATCAGAAGGAAAGTACTGTTCTTATCATCAAGGGGAGAAGTTAAGACCAAGAGAATTCTAAACAAACAGACCTTGTTAAAATAGTTCTTATCTTCCTTTAGCCTCCCCACATTGTTAAGTCACTTGTCCACAATTGCTTCTCTTTGTTCAACCCAATATAAAAGCTAATAAGTTTTGCCATTTATTTGGGTCTTCATTTCCTTATGAAGGCTCCTGTATCATGTAAAACAATATGAATTAGTATGCTTTTCTTGCATTAATCTATTTTTGTCAGTTTAATTTTTAGGCCCAACCAGGGACCCTAGGAGGGTGGAGGAAAACATTTTCTTCCCCTAAACTGAGAAAAAACTAAAAAATTAAAACGGTGTTGTGTTACAGGTGTCAGCGAAGTTTTTTGGTTTGTTTTGTTTTGTTTTCCCTAGTGACAGAGGGAAGAAAAGACACTAGAATTATTCTCTTCTAATACCTGAACACATGCATTCAACCACTCAAATATTTGGCCCATGGTAGGAGGAAGGTAATAAGGATGAGGAAAGGGAGAAGGGTTTTCTGCCCTGGACCTTACGTTATCTCCTTCAGAAGAGCAGACTTAAAAGCTGGAAGAGGGCTTCCCTGGTGGCGCAGTGGTTGGGAGTCCGCTTGCCGATGCAGGGGACGTGGGTTCGTGCCCTGGTCGGGGAGGATCCCACATGCCGCAGAGCGGCTGGGCCCGTGAGCCATGGCCGCTGTGCCTGCGCGTCCGGAGCCTGTGCTGTGCAACAGGAGAGGCCACAGCAGTGAGAGGCCCGCGTACAGCAAAAAAAAAAAGCTGGAAGAAACAACTAGGAAGCCCTGATGGCTGACCTCCCTACCTTAACCATGTATATTCACAGTCCCAAGCACTCTGTCATTGGTAAACTGGGGAAACCAGCAATAGGACCAACTTCTGAGGGTTTAAGATTTCCCCCTCTGAAAAAGTAGCCAGAGTATATTGTATATTATTTTAAATTGATAATGTTTTCAATTATTGCTTTATAAGTGGGAATATTTTCATGTAGGTTGTTTTCCAAATAAAAACAGTGTCCAAGTTATTGTGAACAATCCCTTTCCTCTAAAGTGTTCATGGATATTACTTTTTCCAACAAATATTGAGAGCTACATTGTACCAGAAACTCTTCTACATGTTGAGGATTCAAGAGTAAACAAAACAGATAAAATCCCTGACCCCACGAAGCTTACATTTTAGTCTGGAAGATAGACAATTATAAAGTTAGAAGGTGAAGGTGATAAGTGTATTAATTTGCTAGGGCCACAATAAAGTACCATGACCTGGGTGTTTTAGACAGTAATGTACTAGGTGATCTGGAGGCTAGAAGTCCCAGAACAAGGTGTTGGGAGGGTTAGTTCCTTTTGGGAGCTGGAAGGGGGAATCTGCTCCATGCCTCTCTCCTACATCCTAAAGGTTTGCTAGCAATCTTTGGCGTTCCTTGGCTTCGGCTGCATCACCCCAATCTCTGTCTTCATCTTCACGTGGTGTTCTCCCTGTGTGCATGTGTGCTTCTGTGTCCAAATTTCCCCTTTTTCTAAGGACACAGTCATATTGGATTAGGGTCCACCCTAGTGCCTTGATCTTAACTTGATCATCTACACAGACCCTATTTCCAAATAAAGTCTCATTCACAGGTAGTGGAGGTTAGGACTTCAACATGTTTTAGGGGGACACAATTCAACACATAACAATGTACAATGGAGAAAAACTAAATAGGGAAGAGAGAGAAAAACTAAAAAGCAATTTTTAGTAGGGTGGTCATTGCTTTATTCAAATTGAAGAAAAAATCTATTGAGGGTCTATCACATGGTAGCACTGAAGAGAGTAAAGATGGAGATGAATGAAATATGGTCCTTGGCCTGGGGGAGCTCACTGCAAGGAGTGGCTGCAAGGGTAGGAGAAGGGGCAGTCCATGCTGCATGGTCATATAAAGTAGTAATTCTAATTCTGTAAGACTGGCATAATTCTAGAGGCCAGAGGCAAAGTACTGTGTTACTGGTTATAGTACATTCATTGGCATTTGCGTATCCCAATATTTAACGTTTCGGAGGACTAGCCATGGGCATAGGCGACATTTGGGTGGGAACCCCAAATAGCTCATCAGGAGATCCAAATGATGATATGGAGTTGAGGAGGGGTCATTTATCATTGCAAGATATATAAAGGAACAGCCAGAGGGACCTAGGCTCTGAAGCAGAAAAAGCAGAGTGAAGAAGAGAGGAAGACTGACCTAAAATACTTGAAATTTGGAAGGCAGACAGGTACTCCCGGATCCCCACCCCTTCAATTCCCTAGCTCCAGCCAGTTATCCTCACTCCCTCTCACTTGGGAGCTTAGGCCTAGCCACACTTTATGTCTCCCCAGGCAAGGAGGATAAAAAGGACAGTACTTAATTCAAACGGTGCAATTATTTTTATTCCCAGTACCTATTACTCTAATTCTAGATTCTAATCTTGGGTTTCCTAAAATATCTCTCATCTCTGGCCCTTTGTTCCCAGTTTTCTAGCTTGTGTGCTGACCACCTGCTATTGGAGCAGCCTCTGCACCTAGCTCCTTCTATCAGTTGATTGTTTGTTCTAGATCGTGAAATACTTTCTGCTCGAATCCATAGCACTCATGTGCTTTATACTGCCTCGATCTTCCAGAATTACTGGATTGTAAGTACTTATTAGCTACTCTCATCCCGTACCTCCCGCAACCACTGACACACAGCTCCCTTCCGTGAGGTAGTGGTGGAAGCCCCTCGGTAGTGAAAATGACTTAGAATCAAATGACCTAGATGCTAGTCCCAGTGCTAACCTGGGGCAAGCCTCTTAGCCAATATGAGCCTTGCTTTTTGTTTTTTTTTTTCTTTTGGCCACGCCACAGGGCTTGTTGGATCTCAGTTCCCCGACCAGGGATTGAATCTGGGCCACAGCAGTGAAAACCTGGAATCCTAACTTAGGCCACCAGGGAACTCCCTGTTTTGTCTTTTAATAAATTTTGTTTTAGACAGTTTTAGATTTATAGAAAAACTGCAAAGATATTACAGAGTTTCCATATACCCTGTGCAATGGCCTGAATGTTTATGCCGCCACCCCCAAATTCATACGTTGAAACCCTAACCCTAAGGGAATGATAGTAGGAGGTGGGGCCTTTGGGAGGTGATTAAGTCATGAGGGTGGAGCCCTCATGAATGAGATTAGTGCCTTTTATAAAAGAGACCCCCCAAAGATCTCACACCCCTCTGCCATGTAACGATACAGTGAGAAAACAGTCATGTATGAGGAAGTCAGCTCTCACCAGACACTGAATGTGTTGGCACCTTAATCTTGGGCTTCCTAGCCTCCACAACTGTAAGAAATACATTTCTATTGTTTATAAGCCACCCGGTAGTTTATGGTATTTTTTTACAGCAGCCTGAACAGATTAAAACACCCAGAAATCAGTTTGGCTTATTGGCTTCTTACATTCGTATGGTAGGTTTGTTACAATTACTGAACTGATGTTGGTAGAGTATCATTAACTAAAACCTATGTTTATTCAGGTTTCCTTAGTTTTCTTTAGTTTTTACCTCATGTCCTTTTTTGTTCCAGGATCCCTCCAGGATGCCACATTACATTTAGTCATTATGTCTCATTCAGATCTTCTTGGCTGACAGTTTCTCCCTTTCCTAGTTTTTGATGACAAGGATATTTTTCATGAATTTTGAGTAGTACCAGTCATGTATTTTGTAGAATGTCCCTCAGTTGGGATTTGTCTTGATTAGACTGGGGTTATAGGTTTTTGTGAGGAAGACCACAGAGGTAAAATGCTATTTTCACCACATTATATCAAGGGTCATAGTATCAACATGACAACACCGTTGACGTAACATCATGATTGATATCGACCTTGATCATCTGGCTCAGGAAGTGTCAAGTTTTTTTCACTGTAAAGCAATTCTTTTCCCCTGTCGTAGGCTAAATTGTGTCCCCTCAAAATTCGTATGTTGAAGTTCTAACCCCCAATAACTCAGAACATAACTGTATTTTAAGATAGTGTCTTTAAAGAGGTAGTTAAGTTAAAATGAGGTCAATTGGACCTTAATTCAATATGACTGGTTTCCTTAGGAAAACAGATTAGGATACAGACATGTATACAAGGGGAAGACTGTGTGAGGACACAGGGAGAAGTTAGCCAACTGTCAGCCAAGGAGAGAGACCTCAGAAGAAACCAAAATAGATGACACCTTGGTTTTGGACTTCTAGCCTCCAGAATTGTGAGAAAATAAATTTCTGTTGTTTAAGCCACCCAGTCTATGGTATTTTGTCACGGCAGCCCTAGCAAACTAATTCGGGCCCCTTTCCATACACTTGAACACAGTCACCATATGCAGCCCACACTTAAGGAGTGGAGAGTTGTTCTCCAACTCCTTGAGGAGAGTACCTCCATAAACCAGGAATTCTTCTATGTGGGCAATTTGTCTCATCTCCCCCACTTATTCATTCATTCATTTATATCAGTATAGACTCATGGATATTTATTTTACACTTTGCATTATAATTGACTTTTTTTGGGGGGCTGCACCATGCAGCATGTGGGATCCTAGTTTCCCGACTGGGGATCGAACTCATGTCCCCTGCATTGGAAGGCGATTCTTAACCACTGGACCACTAGGGAAGTCCCTGCATTATAATCTAATACTGCTTTATTTTGCTGCTCAAATTGTTCAAGCTTTGGCCATTGGGAGATTTCAGTTGATACCTGTGTCCGTTTGACATACTGCCCCATCATTTTGTGTGTTTTGTTTTTTTATTTTTTAAGCACTTTCTTTTTAGCACTACAAGATTCTATCTTGTCTATTCCTTGCCACAGTCCTAGAATCAGCCATTTCTCCAGGGAGTCCTGGTTCATTTCATTGGAGAACAATATTAGAAGCTATGATCTGGGCCTTGTTGCTACTGGGGTATCATTGCTTCTAGGCCCTCTCCGCCACAGAGCAAGCAATTATGTGTACACTAACCTGTGTATGTACACATATCTAAAAATATTTCTGATGTAGCTCTCTATATTAAATCAAACAAGAGTTCATACTGATGTCTCCAACTCTGTATCTATTACCACATAGATTTCTTGCCTTGTCCCCTAGCTCACCTGTAAACTCTACCAGTGTGAGAAACCTGAGCCTTTTTTTTTTTTTAAAACAAGCAAAAACCAGACAACTTATATGTGTATTGTTGAGGGGTTCAAATCAGATAAATGAGAAAGTGTACTGGAAACTCGACAGTGCTCTACAATTTTAAGATATTATTAATCAAATTCTCAGTCCTATCTCTCCTCACATATTCACTCCCTGCCTTTGACTGCCTGGTTGTGCCATGTTGCAGGATCCAATGGAAGCTGAATAAAAACTGAGTGACTTCTAAAAGAGCATTTTGATGGGTCAGCCAGAAATGATGAATAGTTCAAAGATTAGCACTGTGTCAATTTATTGACTTACTTGGGTATAATACCGCTGTATAGTTTAAGATCCTCTTTTAATGCTTCCAGGCATGTCAAATCAAAATGAGTAAGGAAATCATAAGCTCCATGAAGTTCTTGCACCCTCAAGTAGACAACATTGCAATGCTGTATTGCAGAAGCACACGGGAAGGTATAATGGTCTCTTATCATATTTGTGCCTGTCTGTCATCTTTTCTCTATTTGGGGGAATTTTCTACACTAGTCCTGCCTCCTGATAGTTGCAAATTCCCTCCTCTTTTGCAGCTTGGATGCAGTCATATGACCTAAGCCACAAAGATCAGATTCATCTGCACAAGACTTAGGTTACAGAAGTGAGAAACATGGAGAAACAGGCTCTGCCCAGAACTTCCATTTGCCAATGAAGGTACTAGCAGAGGTAGCCAAGTTTGTAGGACAACAGTGGTCACATCAAAGTCGGGCTCCTGGCTTTCAGTGGTTGGTGGCAGGAGTGGTAGCAGCAGCAGCGGTAGCAGCAGCAGCATCCACATCAGGCCATTGCTGTAGCACGTTTCTGGGGTTGTTCCTAGATTTACATCAAGACTGTTTCTCCAGCCTTTCTAACAATTTTGTAAGTGACCTGATATCTTTCAGTGAATCCATTTTCGCTTAAATGAGCCAGTTATGAATTTGTGATTAAGAACCCTGACCATTATAGAGTGGTATATGGGATGAATGTGGTGAATGGGAATGGCTATATCTCAAGGGTATAGTTTCTTTCAGAAAATATTTATTGGGCACTTAAAACGGCCAGGCACTAGGCTAAGTGCTGGAGCAAAATAAGATAACTTTCCTGTAAGAAAGGATAAATGAACTCAATTAGAATGTATTGTGATTAAGTGCTAAAACAGTGTTATATGGAAATGGTTATTGTGTCTCAGAAAATGGAATAATTAACAATTATTAATTGTTAATTAATAATATTAACAATTAATATTCAGTTTTCACAAAGGTATGTTTGAATTAAGTTCTAAAATATAACTAGGAATGTATCAATAGATATCACGAACTAAGACAAAGCAAGCCACAGACTGGAGAAAGATGTTCATGACACATAAAACTATCCATGAAATTTTTTAAAAATAAAGAACTTCCACTTCTAGGGAAGTTCCCACTTCTGGGGAATATGACATAAGACACTGGCAAAAGGCAATGGTTGCCATATGCAATCTAGAAAATAATGGATTCAGTTCAGGAGGAGCAGCTGAGTCCCAAGGTGACGACTATGCATTAGGATAAGAAATCAACAAGGTCGGACTGAAGCAAGGAGACCTGCCTACAGGGGAGTTTTCTGGAGTAAAAGGATGACTCTATAGAATACTTCATGTGATGGGAGACATTAAAATAATTGTGGTTATGATAGAGGCCAAAAGGATGAAGGGAAAAAATAATCAGAAACACCAAGAAAAACAAAAAGCGATTTAAAAAATGAAATCATAGTATACACTGTGATCTGCAGTGAACTATATCAACCTATAAAGCTAAGAGGACTATTGATAATGATTATAAAATAGAATGCAAGTGTTATCAACCTTAATAAGGTAAGAACACAGATGACAAAGGCCAAGAGAAGGGAGGAGAGTCAAAAGGAAGGACAGTGGTGTTCATATTGTCATATTACACACTAGAGAGACAAGAAATACTGTTGACAGCCAATGGGATAAGAAATAATGGTGAAAATATATTAGACATTGTAAAGGAAGCCTATAGAGGAATCAAAAGTAGTGATATGATCCTAGAAAGAGGGTGGGAGGGAAGGGAGGTGGGAAATATAAGCTTAATCCTCATTTATCAGTCTTGAAAACTATTAATTTATGTTTAAAATTAAGAAATTAAGCAACAGTGGTATAAACATACTATTGAGAGGCATGGAGGCAACTACCAGAAGAAACACAAAACAGCTTGAATGTCTCCAGTGGTAGAGGAGCTAAACTTGCTGGTAGAGGCATATTTTGTGATTCTTAGCTTTTCACCATGTCCTTCTGTACTACTTGACTTTAGAATCATTACAAGTATACTTCTACCTTTTAAAAAAGTGAAGAGGAGCAGGAAAAGAAATCTAATAATTTAATTTAGAACCAGGTTTTGGTTCTACCATTCTTTTCCACATTTTTACCCCAACGACTGATGCCCCACAGAAGGCATTTGCTCCATTCAGTTCTCCTTAAAAAAATTTAAATTTTAAAAAACGTTGTGAATTCAAACAATGATCCCAACGAAACCACTTTTAAATTTCTAGATCCTTTCTGGATCTGTTAAGTACATACATGCTTTTACAAAGCTATAAAGAGTCCCTGGGTTTCAAAGCTCTACCCTCTTCTCTTCATACCCTCCAGGAAAATGACCTCAACCCCCCTCTTACAAGTAAGACTAAGGTCATTCAGTGACCACTCTCCTCTAGTATCTCTTTCCCCCACCTGCACTCTAGTCATTCATCCTCTGTTTAGAAGACATGCCAAGGCTAATCTCCTCACGCATGCTCTCAACCCCAGCTCTTGCCCTCTTGCCTCTTCTATATCTTTGGTTTTTCTCCCATGCTTTTGTTTTGCCTATCTGTAACCAAAATCAAATCTTTCCTACATTTAAAAGCAAAGCCAAAGACTGTATCTTCTTTTATGTACCTCAGAAATTCTCAAAAAATCACATCCTCTCCACTAACTCACCTTTAATCACTTATTGTTCTTTTTCTGTCCCTCTGTCCCAGGCCCATGCACACCTCTACTGAAACTGCTCTCTCCAAATGATCAGTGATACCAACTTCCAGTGGCCTTTTCTCAGGTGCCACTCTTCATTCTGCTGCACTCTACTCTGTAGACGACCATCCTCTTATTGAAGTTTTTCCTCCCTTTGCTTCTGTAGAACCAATCTCCCATAGGAATGTGAATATACTGCAAACAGCTGGCAATACTGTAACAGAATATACCCAGGATATTCTACTGAAGAAGTGAAAGGTTTGTGTTCTGTAACTTGTTAAGTGTGGTGTGACAGAAAGCTGCGCACTGGTGTGTCTGCTTCTGATCTTTATCCTAAAAATATGGCTGCCCTATAGTGATCATTTTTGCAGTAACTCAAGCAACTGGCACCTTACATCTATAGACAAAGTCATTAGGAATGTTAGCTTGTATAGTTGCAGGAAAGTGAGAGTCTACAAGACACTAACCAGCCCAAGTTATTGGTAATGGGGCAATAAAGAGCCTCAGAAACCAGATGCAGAATGTTTGCAAGGTTGTGATCACAAGCAAGAGTAGAGAAGCAGTGAACATTTAATACATCCTTGCCATGGAAAATCAGGCGCACCAATTTCAGTGATGTGAGGTTTATGAGAGCAAAGCTCCTTGACATTTCTCCTCATGCAGAGAAACAGAGTATAAAGGCCTACTGCAACGAAGGAAAGGTTAGACGTGACTGAATGGAGAATCATCATCTCTCTGCATCCATAACCTTAATCTGGTTTCTCACTTAATTTCCAACCCAATATTCCATTTCACTTTATTCATTCAACAAGCATGTAGTATGTATAAGCTGTTTCTAGGTGCTAGGGATGCAATAACGAATCAGACTTCATCTAAGGAAGTTAAATTTGATCCGACTTCAGAATGAAAAAGAGCTAGCCAAACTATGAAACAGGGGAAGTGTTTAATGGAAAAGAAACATGTTCAACAGGGGCAAAAGGATCTTGGATGTATGATTTCAGAATGGAAATGGGATGAGGCAGTGGGAATGGGTGGGACTGCAGCACGCACAAGGGAGCAGGAGTAGAAAGTTATGTGTTAGGGCTTCCCTGGTGGTGCAGTGGTCGAGAGTCCGCCTGCCGATGCAGGGGACACGGGTTCATGCCCCGGTCCGGGAAGATCCCACATGCCGCGGAGCGGCTGGGCCCGTGAGCCATGGCCGCTGAGCCTGTGCGTCCGGAGCCTGTGCTCCACAACGGGAGAGGCCGCAACAGTGAGAGGCCCGCGTACCGCAAAAAAACGAAAAAGAAAGAAAGTTACGTGTTAGAACTATAGCAGTTGTCCAGGTTAAGAAATAGTGGCTTTGGGTATGGTGCCAGCAGGGAAGAGAAATGGACAAATTCAGTGTATTTTGGTGGGTGTTGGTCACAGCCTCTGAGGAATAAAGGATAACTTCTAACGTTGGCTCAAGTACTCAAGTGGGCAAGTGCACAGAGGTGTATTTACTGAGTTGAAGGCTGGAGGAAAGGACAGTGTTATGCAGGAAAATCAAGTTCCTTCGCATGCCCTGATCTCCAACCAAACTTCCTTATACAGAGCCACATTTTCCCAACTCCTTGCCTATTTGAAAATAACAGCCCTCCACCTAAAATGCTTCTTTCTCCCTTTCCCTCCACCAATGCCTACAGCAACCCATCTCTCAAAACTACCTCTAAAATTTCCCTAATTTACCACTCATCCCATTTATCCCCTAAATTTAATAATGCATTCCTCTAGACTTCCTGGAACTTTATTATTCCTATTTCTCTTAAGGAATGTAATACTTCCACCTTGCATTAAGTTTTATCTATCCATCTATCTAAATGCACACACACACATACAGTTGACCCTTAAACAACACGGGTTTGAATTGTGCGGGACCACTTAGAGGTGGAATTTTTCACTAAATACACATTACAATATTACACGATCTGTGACTGGCCGAATCCGTGGATGCAGAACCACGGATAAGGGGGGCAGACTGTAAGTTATACACAAAATTTCAACTGCGCCCAGGGTGGGCACCCCTAACCCCCCATATTGTTCAAGGGTCAACTGTATGTATATAAAATTTCTCAGAATGTCTCATCCAATCTTTCTATTTCTGACAGTATTGTACTAGAGTGTTTTATACCTGAGATGGAAAAGACTCACAATCTGCAAGCATTTCATGTTACCTAAATTACAAAGCCTTTACAAATGTAAGTTAGGCTGCTAAGACCTCATAAACAAACACTGTAAATTAAAACAAAATTTAAGACTACAATAGTCAAATTCTTTCTGCATATTGTAGTAGCTGAAATCTAAAGGGATCAACTTCAGAAAATACACCGAAAAACAATATAACACTTAAATGAGACAAAAACTGCAAATCGAATCAATAGAAATTAAGTAGATCAATTTATTTTTGTGTATTTCACAAGTATAATTTTGGAAGGGCTATTTAACAAATTTCAGCATTAACTGCCAACTCTATAGACATGTTCAACAAAAAAGGCATTTACTCTTGGCCCTTTTAATACAGGCAAGTGTCCTACTGCATCACAAATAAAAGATGCAGTAACAGATCTGAGGGTATATTAAAGAAATTAGATTTTTCTTTCAAATGCTGTTTAGTTGATAAATAACAAAATACAAACATAATTAATGGCTGTCGTGACCATCAGTGATTTCCAGAATAAAACCTATAGGCCTACCTGCTTTAAAAGGCAGAAACTAGTAAAACAGTATTAAAATCAGTGTTTTTATCCTTAGATTAACAATCCCAGAATGAGACTTCTTTGATCCCAATTTTACAAGGTGTGGTGTGATGTCAGGGGGAGAAGGGATATGGGGGAAGACTGGCAGTGCATGCTGAATTGCAGAGTTGGGACGGTGGCTCAAACTTGTCATTATCCAGATGAGGACAGTGTTTTAGAAAATTTTAAATGGGTCCTTAATTGTGTTATATTGAGAAGGGTATTAAAGGATTGATCATTCATCAGTCCTAAATACCATTTAACAGATGCCATCAGGCGGCTTAAGAAATAAGCAGGGATGGGAGGGGGGAGAAGTGAAGTAAAATGAGGTGAAAAAGGAAAATGAAAAATGGAAGAAATGTGTCTGAATGTTGGGGAATGTAAAAAGGCCACCACAGAAACTGCTTAAGTTGCCATTCAGACATGCTCTTCCTATTGAATACTTGCCCCTGGATCACCAAACACCAAGTTTAGAGCACAATTCAAGTAGAGATCATATTTCAGCACTGATAAAACTTCACTAATTTGGATTGAGAAAGAATATATGTCTGATTTAGTAAAAAGTATCAATAAACATTCAGAGGTATAGTTTTGTTACATTAAGTAAAAACAGCAACAAATTCCAAGTGAAGTAACAACAAGTAGAGGGCTTGATGAATAGTTAAGACTTATTTTTAGGTGAGCAGCAAAGGAATATTGAATAACTTGTAAATAGACTGCAAAAATGCTCCTTTCACTTCCTCAAAACAATCCAACAGTCCTTACTATCCCAACATGCCAATAATTGTTTTAGTCAGATGTAGCCTTTAAAAATGAAATGTTTCTCTGAACTGTATTATCAAATAGGAGCTACTGGACATAAAACAGATAACTGAGTTCAGACATTAGCTAGTTTTCATGAAGTATTTATCTCCAACTTGTTTACTCCAACATTCATTTATAATAAGGACAATGATTAAAACTGGCCATTTCTCAAACCACAATTCTGAAATCACAGAAATGTTTGATTAAGCCCACCTTGGTCAAAAATCTTCATTCAAGCAATGGTGAAACAGCCTGCAAATATGTCTTCAATTAACTGAGCTTTGAAGCAGAACAAAAACAGAAAAATGTAAAACCTCTATCCCAAGCACCAATAATGGAGGCTAAGCAATTATACCTACAAGTCCTAAATGACAGGTCTTTTCTGATGGAAAATCCTGAGATTTCTATTACTGTGACTTTACAGAAGGCAGGTTGGTTTAATGAGGAAATTTACTTTTAATAAAAAGACAATCAACAATGTTTTATTTTGGGCACTTACTCAGTATTTCACAGATCCTCAACAAGTTTTGAGGTAGGTTAATATTAGCATTGTATTTTACAAATGAAAACTCAGGCAGAGATTACATCACTTGTCACAAACCATAGCAGGAGTCCTACCATAATCAGTAACATGGTCTGATCTTTGAGATTAATCTCTGATGTGTGTGTGTGAATTTAATGGTGATAGCTTGCAAATAGTCATAAAAACAAAACAAAACCACTAGATATTCTACTTTGGGCTATTTTGTAATTCTTAAATAATCCTACAATGATTATACATACTTTGGAATAACCTACATACTCCTGTTAGAAATCTATTTATATATAACTAATCCTTATAATAACAAATTAACACATTATCGATTTTGCTGTTTTCTGCCTTTTGGGGTGGGTGAAGCACGAAGATAATCAGCAAGTTTTCCTCAGAGAGCTAGGCAGCCTTTAAGTGCAGGTACTATGCTCAAGGCACCATCTATGGTGATTTGCGGTCATAGGAAAGCAGGTATACAAATGGAGCCAAGATCCAGAAAAGATGCCTGGATCCAAAAGAGGGGAAGGCCCTGCACAAGTCAAAGATGAAGAAAAACATACTGTCATCTCAGGCTACATATCCTCAGCATCATGGGAAGAGCTCCTAAAAGACCAGCAAATTTGTCCCAGTTAAGTCTGTTAATTAAAGTTCTTACTAACTAGATAAACCATAAGTATTGTATTTTATTAAAGTGACATCTATAGAAACAAAATATCTAAGTATTTATTATGAATATGTTCCACCTATCATGTAAATTCCTCTAATTGTCACAAGCCTAATTCACCTAGCTCATTATATTACTTAAAGTTCAGCTCATCCTGACTAGGTTCCTGGGCCAATCTTCTCAAATATTTGTTTCATTATAAATTTCCTTTTATTTAAACAATTGTCAATTCTTAACAATACAGGATTAAGAGTGGTTAATTAACAACTGAGAAATATTATAAGGAAAATATCATTATTGTGTTAGAATATACAGCATTCAATAGAGCAAATTTCAAGAGTAAAGATATAGACACCTATGTTTCTGAAGAGACTGAACGGCACAGCCCAACACAATTTGAGTCAAAGAAGCAAGAAAAAAAGAAGGGAGGGGCCACAGGAGGCAAAGTATTTTATTCTAGTGTCCCCAAAATTGACTATGGAAGTAAAAAGTTTCTACATTAAAAAAGTTTATATAAATTACATGAATTGTAATTTTCATAAAAGTCAAAATGAAATGTTCTGCATAGGACAAAAGATATGCCTAAGCAACATATCATATTTGCACAAGGCCACTGAATGTCATGGATATGAGGAACAAATGAAAAAGCTTAAGTCTATGGCAGACTGAGCAAAGATTTCAGTTTGGTATTCTATAACCCCAAGACTGTAAACTACTCTTACTATGCAAAAGCTCTAATGACACACAGGGTTTTGTGTAGGAACTCTTGTGCTTCTGGTTGGCACATCATCTACTCTTTAATATGTGAAATTAATACAGACAGTTGTGAGAGGTTGTGCAAAACTACTGTATTTACAAAAATGGCACAAAAGTGAATTCAACAGTCGATGCACATGCACACTTCATTCACATCTTTAACAACAAAAGGTATTCTAACACTACAGAACTGAATAAGAATACTCTTCAACAGCAGCTGTTAAGCACTAGAGTCACATAAGTTACACCAGAATGGGCAAATATTGCCCAAGTAAAATTCTATTGTTAAAGCTGAAACAGATTTAAGGCCATTCAAGTTCAAGCACAGGATACAAATCTTTTGAAGCCCCATCTATTTATGTTTGAAATATGTGACCTTTCTTCTAACTTGTGGTCTTAAACTTCTGTTTTACAAAATTCAAAAGGAAAATACAGAAGAAATCAATACAATAAAGGTTACATTAAATAAGAGTAACATACAAAGCTATAATTAAGATGAATTAAAGAAAGCCAAAACATTAAAATTGTAAAACTTGCTTGTTACTTGTTGGAACCAGTCCTACACTAGGAGTTAGGTAATATATACAATTATTTTCAAGTAGATTACTTTACATTGCTCTAACATGTTCTTTTCATCAGTGCACTGTTAAACTAATCAAAACTCTACACATGTATATTCCCTTACACACACACTACCACTACCTGCAAAGCCATAACTCTCAAACGACTTAGTGAGTGAAAGGAAATAAAAAGTGGAGAAGTAACATATTAAGGAGAAATAATGGGAATTAGAAGATTCATGCAGTTCAGCTCTTTTAATCAGCCAGCCAGCTTGCTAGCAACAAGAGATGGTTTCCGTTGAGGAAGGTCCTGTGGAGTGGGAATGTGGTCACCAGTGACGTCTGTCTTATCCGGAGCTGCAGTAGGAAGTTGCTTGTTCTTCATTTTTGCTTTAGCCATGTTGTAATCCCCAGAATCAAAATATTTTTGCTACAAGAAAAAAAAAATTCAGACTAGAGTTTAAAAAGCTTTCATATGCAATTACACTGGTTTAAGATATAGATGTGACCCTGTACTGTCAAAATAAAATAAACCTAAAAGTTTTTAAACAAAAACATCAACTACACGAAATAGCTATGACTCTACAGTGAGTTCTATCACAAGTCAACAGCTGAGAAGTCAGGCAAGAACCCTTTCTTCAGGCTTACATATATCATTCTAGTGCCAGTATGGAACCCTCAATATTGACATCAACTTCCATATCAATCTATCTGGGAGCTAACAGCCCTGGACTTAAAGAGTGGGACACAAGCCTTTCACTTACTAATGGAAAAACCAGCATGAATTTCTTGTTTAAATGATTTTGAAAATAAAAACACACAATCCACCAACTTGCATTTGGGATGTCACCCACCTCCAATCAAGCTTACAATTATTAAAACTATTATTTATAGTTGCTGGTACTCTGTCATCTAAGATGAACTGTTCTGTAAGGATTTAAACCATTTATTTGAATTACAGCAGTTCACTAACATAAAAATTAAGGTTAAAATATAAATGCTTAGGGTAATAAAAGAAATGAACTCATTAGAAATTAATTATCACTTAAAATACACAACCCTATCCTATACCACCATTTTTCACCTAAGACACTAAGTACAACAATTGCTCTTATTAGTTGGAGATGGATGCGGTAACAACCACACCATTTATCACTGAAATATAAATTGTGGAGCTAAAGATCAACCTTAATATAGATAACCTAATGAGTTAGTCTGTTCCGAGGTAAAAACAGATGAATTTGCCTGGGTTACGACTTTCACCTATCATGTTTAGCCTACCTTTAGTGAGTGCCTGCAATACTACATGAGGCACTGTGTGAATCATGAAGAGAGATATAAAGATGGACAACAGTCAAGTAAATCCACTGTTACAGTTTTAAATACATGAGGTGCTATGGTTACTCAAAGGAGGGGAACCTAACCTTTGCCTATAGCATAGACAAGAATCCAGATACGAGATGAGGGCTTGGACAAACGATGAAGGGGAGGAAATATAAATATTCTCTTTGAGACTTCAGGGGTAACTCAAGTGGTAAATCAAGGAGCTAGGAACTCACAGCTTAGTTTAAGATTGCTGAATGGCCTGAAAAAAAAGGTCTCACTGGCTGCCTCCCTCCAGTGACTATTCTTTTATAAGCATCTGGCCTTAGGCCAGAGTCTAAAGTTAGAAATTGCTTTTCATGTGTCACTACACATAGAGTAGGAAACTTGGACCAGGCCTTTCTAAGACTTGCTGCAGCTTCATTTCTGCATGTTTTAAAATAAGTGTAGTGAAAAAAAAAACCTCAGAACTTCTGATGTACTATATTATATTAGAGAGCTACTTCTGAAGTTTAGTAGCCTCTAAAAGAGAAAGTAGACTGCCAAATTTCTTAGAGTCAAAAGCACAAAATGAGAACTTTAACACATAGTGCAAATTTTAGGCAGAGTTTCCCCAACGTAATAAAGTCTGTTTCTAATGTTACCTATTTTATAGTAAACAAAGGTTCATCACAAGGGGATCACACTTATCTGTAGATTAGGCTACTTTGCTTGAGGAAAAGGAATTAAATTTATTTAGTGTGGTGAGAGAAAAACTAAACTCAATGCTTAATAATTATAACTGCTCTAGGTAGAGGAATGAACTAGATCAATGTTTCTCATATTGGAAAAGATACAGTTCAAGAAGGCAATATTACTTGTCTTTAACAATTTTTAAATTTTGTATAAGTGAAAATTTTAAAAATTAACATATTCTGTACCATCTAGATGACACTCTTATAAGAGCCTTTTCCCACTTCAATTTAAGGGCCACACTTACATCCATATTTATAATTGCATTGACACTAATGGATCACCAAAGTGACAATACTTAATTTTAAGGTCATGTTTCTTAAAACTGGACCCTCAGTTTTCTTGGGACTTCACAAACTCCACAAATACGAAAAAACATGGGCCAGACTGCTGCTTGATATCCCTCACACGTCATATTGTTAAAAGCCTAAAAATAGGTATCCGAATAAATAACATTAACAAGTACAATAAAACAGAAAGGGACCTAAAATACATGATATCTAACCAACCCTCTCAAATGAACAAGAAACTGTTTAAAGATACTAAGATAACTTGTCAGTTTGCTATTACGACAGAGGAAAACTAAAACCCTGTGATCCAGACATTTTTTTTAAAAAAAACTCTTTTAACATAGTAAGAAATTATATAGTTGAATATAACATTTCATTTCCCTAATATAAAAGTGCTTATTCACTGACATTTTGGTAAAATACAGAATCATTCAAGAGCTCCCATCTCAAATTCTATATAAATTTCTTGATTCAAGTGGCATTTTCTTATTGACAACTATTTACATCTATAACACCAACGCCAAGATACAATGTATATAAATTCTAACTTGAAGATACTTAAAGTCATAAATCGTTGAAGCTAGAAAAATGACGAAGTCAACAGCCCAAATGTTGGAGGAAAGGCTGTTAGCATAAGTTATACTGAAGATTAGCAAAGGAAAAAAAGTTTCCTAAACACTAACAGTCAAATCCCAAATCCAAATAATAATAATCAAAGAAAATTACATAATTCCATACTAAAACCACATCTGATGGAATGATTTCAAAATGAGACTTGGTACAGATACATTTTACACAGAATGCATAACATGTTTCTCAATGCTGCTTTTTTCTATTTATCCTGTATATTATGGTCTTTGCTTTTCAAATGACCACATAATGTTCTACTTTGTTGACTTATCACAATTTATTTACTATATCTCTGCTGTTGAATAATGATGCTGCTTTTTATTATAGTTAAAGCTACAAAGAAATAATTGTTCTAATTCATACTCCATTGATTTCTATCCTGGATAAACATTTTTTTGTGTTTCATAACAATATTTCCTCTGCTAAAATCCTTTATCTAGGGCACCTTAATGTTTTCCTTGTGTATTTGAAAAACCATTTTATGTATTACAAATATTAACTAACATTTTTATAATAATTTCCCCACCATATTACTTTTCATGGATCAAGGATTTTATTTTTATGTTTTGGTATAATCCTTCTTTGTCATTCTATTATTTCAAAGCTGTGAATGTCATTCTTTCATGCTGTATAAAAACACCATTCTATATTTTGCCACTTTTAAAAGTAATCTGTTAAACTAAAATTAATGTTAAAATATTCTTTTGGTAGAAAGACAATTAGTGTATGACGTCACTTATATGTGGAATCTAAAATCATCAAACTCATAGAAAACAGAGTAGAACAGTGGTTGCCAGGGGCTGAGTGGTGGGGGAAATGGGGAGATGCTGGTGAATGGGTGCAAACTTTCAATTCTAAGATAAGTAAGTTCCAGGGATCTAATAAATGGACAACATGGTGTTAACTGCAGTTAACAATATTGGACTGTATATTTGGAAGTTGCTATGAGAGTCAGGCTTTAACGTTCTCACCATAACAAGAAGAAAATGGTAATTATGTGAGGTAAAAGATGTGTTAGCTAACCTTATTATGGTAAGCATTTAGCAATATGTACATGTATCAAATCATCACACTGTACACCTTAAAGTTACATAATATTTTACATCAGTTATAACTCAATAAAGCTGAAAAAAAATTCCCTTGCAATTTGGTTTATTTGAGAAAATAATCCACATATAACTATAGCCAACATATATACTTATCAATGCACACACATCTGGTGGTAAAGAGCTATATACACAGACACCCATTTCACAATCTCTTTCGGCACAATGAGTTCACAGGACTTAAAACATATGAAGATTTACACATGAGAACTTACCCCTTTCTGCAATCGTTTCCTTAAAAAATCTGAACCTCCAGGCTTTTGTCCCAGATGAGGATACCTTGCTTTTAATTTTGCTTCTTCAGCTTTCTCTGGACTAGTCACTTTGTCTTCCATTTCCTGAAATAATTTTAAATAAATTACTTGTCTATCACAATTCAGTTATTTTAGATAATTCCACCTTTTAAGTATCTGGATTCTGGTTTTAGTTGTCAAATACCAAATAATGCAGCAACAGACTAAGAAATCAAGCACAGAGGCTTTTAAAACATCTCTGTCTTGTTTTTCAAATGATCCATGTGACAGCTCTATTATAGCTGTGATGCATGTATAACACCCCACACACTGGATAAAAATATCAAGATAGCTCAGCTCTGAAGTCTTGCTTGCCATTACTTTCCAGTCATGTATAATACATTTATAGTTAGTCACCTTCTATGGAACTCATCAGCTCTTTGCCCATATTTAGAGAACCATCTTAATACTGTTAAAATAAAAAAGAGCTTTTTGACCTCCTGTTTATTCAAAATCATATTTAATTGAAAGCTCTGAGAATCTTTAATAGAAATTAACAGCAGCTTACTTACCATCATATTTTCCTTGAATAATGCAGAAGACCTTGTTATTTTTAAAGGAGAGAAACATCATCTCTGCCAATCTTTACATCTGTATATTTTATTGCCTAATTTCTACCCATATTTAATGGAAAACAGTTTTCATGCCAAAGATCCCATCTTTAATGCATCAAAAATATGTTTTCTGACCAAGGACTATCAATATCTTAAGCCTATTCACTTTTAACACAGTCTTGATATAGCTTACTTTCTTCCATATATATATATATATATAATATATATATAAAATATATTTATATTATATATATATATATATATAGGCTGTGCCACACGGCACGTGGGATCTTAGTTCCCCAACCAGGGATGGAACCTGTGCCCCCTGCAGTGGAAGCGGGGAGTCTTAACCACTGGACTGCGGGGAAGTCCCCAAGAGTAATATTTTATAGGGAAGCAGTGTTTACCACTTCATGGCAAGTAGTGCAGAAGAAAGAATGAATCAAGAAAAATAGAGCTGCCTTGATAGGGGAGGCTGGGCAATGGCAAGGCATACTTTTTAGCTAATGGACTCACTTCTGCACACCAGCTCAGCAAAATTACACACCTCTGCATATCTTGATTCTTCCAGGTTATTTATGAATAGTCAAAAAGCAGAAATGTTATCCATAAATGTCAAGCCTACTGTTCTTACACAGCAGCAAGTAATCATTTATTAATCTAGGAACTCAAGAAACTTCATATAATTTTTGCATATATCTTCCTCAAAAGTATTTTCATACATGTTTTATAATCAACTTTATTCACCCTATAGATTGTCAATATTTTTTTCCATCTTCAAAAGCTTCCTCATGTGTTGTTACCTTTTCTCATTTTTAGTCTTAGAGGATTTTGAGAAAAAAGCTGCTGCTGCTGTCAAATATACCCTTTCTATGGGGCTTCTTTTATGTGTATGCTTCCTTCTGCTTCAAGTGTTCTACTCTCTTCTTATGCTGCAGTTTCATGCGTCTATATATTTTGATTTTCATTCTTTTTACAGTGGCTGCATCATTCACTCGATGTACAAAAAACTCAACTATGTGTGCCCAGCCAGAGATAGAGACTCTAAATAGTATCGGTGATTCTGCCAGTCATTCCATTCAAAAAGGGTAGCTCAAGTGTGAGGTTTATGACGCAACCCTGCATTCCCAGGAGAGTCTCAATCCCAGAGTATGTCTCTTTCAGAGTGTAAGTGTATCAACATGCTGTTTATCATTCCAGTGTTTAAAAACTCGGCCCCTGTAACAGGAGTCAACTACCTCAGCTGGCAATCAACTGAAGAACCAGCTCGGCCATCTGTTCAAACGCTAGACAAAAAAGTGACTACCACTTGACCTACTGAGAATTGACGGGGCAGTCTCTAATGTGATCATGACTTCACTGGGTTTTTCAAGGGTGATTTCAGTTATATGTGATTTTTTGCCTTACTAACTTTAGAACCTAACCCCTATACAAGATATGACTACATTGTATTAATCAGATAAGCTGGAGAAATAATATAAATTTAAGGTTCCCAGTTTAGTATAAGACAGTGCGCTGGGTCACCACAGAGGCTTCACTTCGCTACTACAGCCCCAGGGTATCCATAGTGGTTAATTTATAAGTGGACTTGGGAGGGACCTCCTCTTGGGTTCCACTATACAATTGTTTTTTAAATTGGCTGACGTTAAATTTGGACACTGGTTGAAAAGGACTCCAACCCAATTATAGCCTTTCAGTCCCAGCACCTTAAAATTAAACGATGTTAACAGAGTCCTACATTTCCACTAAAACCATCCAGCTTTCTTAGGCTTGCGAAATGAGAGCACTCTACTTCTTTGATTTGAATTATCAGTTCTCTGTATCTAAGAAAGATTCCTTAAAATTTCTAGTATGGGGTAGCAACTTTCCCTAATTTCCAGCGTTTCTGGAGATTTCTCCATTTTATATACGAGGGGAAAAAAGTTGTGCACAATATGCCATCTTATCTGGTACTCCCCTATTTTCTTAATAAGGAACACATTTATGTATATATTTACATATAATATTGAATTAAATGAAACAGTTTAATTAAATTGAAACAGTTTACTATCAAAAAATATTTTGGGCAAAACAGCACCTACAGCTGAAAATATTATTTAGATTTACAATAAATCTGTAATATGTCCTAGAAAAACAAACCAATTCTTGGACTTCCTGGCCAAATACATAGCACAATGGCAAGTCCCTGCTAGGTGTAACTTGGCAGTTGGATTCAGGATTTCAGCTACATTTAACACCAAAAGGGTGGAAAATATGACCTAAGCTACATTTTTTAAATGTAGTCAGTACCATCAAGACACATACAATACTTTTAATGGATCATACAGAAACATTCTTAAACCTTCTGCAAATGTATACAGTTCTAGGGCTTATTGATAAGCAAGTTCAAATGCCTGGATGTTCACCAATGATCTGACGCAGGTACAGTTTGCTTGTGGAGTATTAATAACATGTCAGGTGGTGGACTGTGTCCATGGGCATTCAGCCCACACTCACCCTTCTCTAAACACTCCTCTGAATCACCACAGTTAGAATAAGCCTGAAAGCACATTTCGCAGACTGAATTCCTATAAGGTTCTGCCAATGGTACCTACAACAAATTAAAAGGCATGGGAAAAAGAATCCATTTTATTCCTGGTGATGCCACACAATGTGCAGACAGCAGTAGCTCCTGTGTGTTCCTGCAGAAGGGCATCAAGCTCATGATTAGGGTCTATTGTAGCAGCTACATGAGATAGGGCAGAGGATGCTGGGCTCAGAATAGTGCTCACTCTTGCAGTGTCAAAGGTTTTTTTGTAATCCCTCACCTCTGGAAACATCATCTTCCCCTTTCTGCTACTCTATCCTTTCAAATAATTTGTAACCTAACCCCCTAAATCATATCCCTTTCTGTCTGAAATACCCAAATTGATTTCTATTCTCCAGAGCAGGACATTAACTGACAAAATCAGGTAAAATAAGCAATTTACTGAAATAGTTCCTAGAAAGTATTTGTGTAATTTAAAAGAAAGGAGATAATATGTATAGCAGTATGTATATATGTAAACTGCCAATTAAAATTAAAGGAATAAACTGTTGTATAACTTTTGCTAGAACTATTACAAATAAAAAGAGATCACCAGGATGGTCCTGGCAGGATTTGGGGTGACTGGGGTGGACACAGGGCTAAGAGGGAGAAGTGACCTGAGAGTCTACTCCAGATGCCTGACTTTGGAGTTTGAAGAGGTCTTATGTTGTGAGAATTTCATTTCACAGTGATTTAAAATAAAAAGCTGCAACAGAAATTTTTTTTTAAAAAGGCAATTTATCCCTACAGTCACGTTAAAAAATGCAAAGAAGCACACAAAATTTGGTGTGATTGCATGTTTCTGAACATCCTTCAAAGGAATTTCTGAACATTTATTCCAGCTAGAATGAAAATACATCCCTCAAAAGGTCTGAGATAAAGAAGGAAAAAGCAAACAAGAAATTGGTATGTATGTATGTATACTGAACAAGTCACTTTTCTAATTTTTTCCCCAGCTTTATTGAAATATAATTGACACACTTTCCTAATTTTAATGTCTTAATATGTGAGGTTAAAAAAGGACAGAACAAAAATATACAACAGTTTTTTAAAGTTTAAGTGTTCTATGTTTCTGTCTCATTTACAAAAAGATTTATGATATTAATTTTACACTTTGCTTAGTTGAAGAGGCTTGATAAAATTTCAGGGGGAATCAATTTAATAACAAAATAAAGTATATAACTTCCAAACTAATAGTGGGGGTAAAATGGAAGAAGAAAATCAGTCAATTGAAAAAAACAAGGGGGGGGGAGGGGGGAGGAGGACAAGAAATGGAAAAAAAAAAGACCAAAAAGCTTTATTAGGAATGCAGAAGATCTAATGTTTATGCCTCTAGTAAGAAAGCCTCAAAATAAATAAATCAACAAAATTATAGGGAGCAACTGATAGGTCTATCAGCATAGGAGAGTTCAACAGACCTTCCTCATATTGGTATGTGAAAAAGACAAAGTAGTCAACATACTTGATTTTAATTCTGCATCCAACAATTAGGAAATACATATTCTTCTCAAGGACAAATGGAAAAACTGACTAAATATTAGGCCATAAAGCGAGTCTTAACCATTTCCATCCAGGCCACAATCTATGACTGCAATTCAGAAAGTTAAAAGTCAATTATTTCAAACTGTATATATCCCTGCCATTTGGAAATTAAAGTACATTACTAAATAATTCATGGTTAAAAAAGGAATCATAGGAATAAAAAAAATTACTTGGAACTCACTAATAATAAAAATTCTACACATACCAAATTTGTGGGATACAAGTGTCCCTTAAGGGCTTATATTAAAGAAAACTAAAACTCAATGAGCTATGCATCCAACTTGAGAAGTTAGACAAAGAACGGAACCCAAAGAAAACAGGAGAAAACAAAAAGCAGAAATTAATGAAATAAAAAAGAAAGATACAATAGAAAGGATCAACAAAGATGGGAAATGACATGTTTAACCAAGAAGAAAGTATTTTTAAAAATTCAAATCTGGTTTTGAATCTTTACTCTCCAAGAGGCCTTTGTGTTACACTGAAATTTTACTAGTTTTTAGAAATAGATGCTGGAATATGAGTGACTTCATTTAGCTAAGTGGTTTCTATGCTGATAATAGCTTTGGGAGGAGGGGGGAAAAAGCATCATTAGAATTCTGGAACTTTTACTCTAGGCTACAAACTAGGAAAGCAGAAATCCAGGATACTGCAACAGAGATGTATGCTTATGATGTACAAAAAACAAAAACTTAAAAACAATATTTTAAGTGATAGTTATTCTCTTGGCAATAACATATGCCCCAAAATAATCTTCGTTGTATACTCTACAATTAGCACAGGGCCTAATATTTATTAACGTTAGGCACTTGCATTTTTGTGAATCAGTCTATTGAAATATACTAGCTAAGCTTTCTGTAAGTAGGAGGAGTATAAGGTATAAAAGCATATATATACACATATATAAACATACATATATTCAAATAATTAAGGATTATTTTGTAGTCTGTCATGGAATTGATAGTAAGTTTGAATGATTAATACCACTTTTTGCTCTTCAGCAGGGAAGTTACACAACTACATCAGCAAATAAAAATCTGACCGCTCTAAGTAAATTCTCAATCTGCTCAGCAATATGTTCATTGATGCACTGATTGATGAATAAGATTAATGAAAGCCAACAAATCCTTTGGTATAGTGTCAGGAAGGGACCAATACTGTTATCAACCTCTGTGGAAAAATTCTGTAGTTCTATTAAGTCCTTGCTGCTTGCCCAGTCCCCGGCATTTAATTGGTGTTCAATAAAAGTCTACTGAATGAACAAATACAATGTACTCCAACTGTTTTTTAAAAGTTAAGAAACTTTCTAAACGCGTGATAGTTTCACCAACAGCTTATCTTTGGGATATTTCATGTTTAGTAGACACTATAAGTTCAGGAATAGAAGTTGTTAAGTATTGAAGTCTTGCACAAACAACAGGCAAGCCTAAACACTGTTGCTATCTCAGCAATTTACTATACAACAAATGAAACAGCCTTTTTTTTTTGAAAGACATTTTAAAACTTTTCTGAGGTTTACTTCTAGATTGTTAAGAATCAATGGTTGCACAACAAACCAGAGGAGCAGGTTGTGGTCCAAACTGAATATATCTTAAGCCTTTTGGTTACCAAAAGTACTGTCAAAACAGTCCCAGAAAAGGCCAATATTAACCACGATTTTTTAAAAACTGGGAAAATGGGACAGCAATTTATATCCACTCTTTACTGATGACATAATGAAGTAATTTAAACAGCAGTTCTCTTCCTCCTCCACCAGTCAGAAAAGCACCAAGCATACCTTTTAAACTGACAAAGATATTTAAGTTGAAAGCTCTACTTGAGTTAGCCTTTCCCAAGACACCTTACTAACTTAATTTGATGAATTTTGTAATAAAATCTCTAGAAAACCTGTTTTCTAGAGAACCTGCTATTAAGATCTTCTCTAAGAAAAAGTTAAAAGCCATATATATGAAAAAATACATATAAACATCCTTC
Organism: Pseudorca crassidens; assembly: GCF_039906515.1. NCBI lineage: Eukaryota > Metazoa > Chordata > Mammalia > Artiodactyla > Delphinidae > Pseudorca > Pseudorca crassidens. Next base: position 101,667,572 of record NC_090296.1, read on the forward strand.
TACTTTCTTTCAGATTTCTTAAGTGGGTCTAAGCTAAGGTTTTTTATATTACCATGGTCTATCCCTCTCTTTTTTTAACTGCAGTACTAGTATCGTCATTTGTATTGACATAGTGCTTTGGCAATAGTTTCAACTGAAAAGTTTGGAGAAAAATTCATTCAACCAACATTTTCAGAACAATGCCAGGCACTATCCTAGGTGCCATGGGAGAAAAGATAAATAAAGGAGAGTCCTGAGTTTAAGATGCTCACAATGAAAACAGAACTATGTGTTTTAAGGCTCCACATGTCCCTTTTCACCCCCAGGATCAGACTGCATGCCTGTCTCAGCTAAGTATTATTCAAAGTGGATGATGGATCCACGAGGTCTCTGCTAAAATAATGTTTACTTTTCACTTCGGTGATAATCTAAAGAAAAATATAAGCATATCTTAGGGCATCTGAATTGTCATCTTATATTTAAGCAGTCCTATGGTGCTTGGGTGTCTGAGCTTTCATCTACTACTCCATTTGTCCAAATAATGAGAAAACTACAGAGCTGAATTTAAAATGTAAATGATCTACCTAAGACTACAGTTAAATGACCATACAGCTAACTCTTAAAAAAGGGAGAACTGAGGGATCATATGGTCTAAGGGAGTGTTAACTTGCCAAACTCAAAAGGCTCCTGTACTTTAACAATTGCTACCATAGTCTCAATACACTGGAAATTCAGTTTCAGCAAAACACCATGTGACAGTGAATTAATAATTTAGAATGTTTTTGTCTGTATTTAGTTTGTTTTAGATTTAGAGTGGTGTAAGAGAGATAGGAGTTTATACTTATTTTTACGTTTGTAATATTTAATTAGTATCGCAATAAAAAATAGTGGCCTATAGTTTTCTTCTCTTAACAAGGGTGCACATACTACTCAGGTAGATAAATAGTGACTTAGCTCTTACTCTATGCCAGGCTCATCATCTCTTTACCTTAGTTTTTCAGAAGCAATAGGCTGACGTACCATAAAACTTTAAAGGTATTTTAGTTGACTACTTTGGCTTTAATTCAAAGGTCAATTGAGTACAAAAACAATAATCCAATTTTTTTAGGTCATCTAACTATTCTTCCAAATACAAGAAACAGGTGATTTGGCTCACAGGAACACAGAAGTGACTCTGCACATTTTCCTCATGTTTAGGGATGGTATCCATGCTACGGGCACTTAACATCTACAGCCAAACCTTAATTCAAGAAGGGACATTATATTACTAACCTCACACAGCAGCCCTAAAACCAAAAGACCTGAATTAAAATTTTAATGTAGACACAAAAAGAACACATTGAAGACAGCCTTAAACTTGTTAAGAGACATAAATATTAGGCTCTCCCAAGTGAAAGCATTTACAATGCAGAAATCAACACTCCACGCTTTGGCAACATATTAACAAATCTCATAAAAGAAAATTACATAGCACATTATTGTGCGTCAGAAGTCAAAACTGAGCTTGATTTTAGTGTTTAGGACAAGACAGCACAGACATGGGTTTGCTGTTTTATCTGGGCTCCTAAATCCTAAGCAATAATGAACATCACGATAAATATTTTACAATAAATATTTAATATTACTATTATGACTGTAATCCTCAAATTATATATAGCATATATACTTTTTTTTTTGCCCCCAAGTTCGATTTTTAGCAAAGTGTGAAAAATACCCAACATAGTTTACATCGGAATATTCTCGAATAAGGTAGTGACTTGGCCTATTATTTGTTATTGCTTTTTTCTCCAGTTACTTTACAAGTAATATCATAACAGAACCATCCAATTCAGGGGAAGTTAACATGGTAAACAACACATGGAATGGGTTTAAAACACTAATCAAATTTTCAGCCTGATTAGGAGCATGGTTGTAACGTAAAGCAGAAGCCCTTACAAAATCCAAGTATTAGACCAAATCTCATTTATGACAATGCCCTCTGACTCTTTAAATAATTATGGTTATTTAGAAGCAAGCACTAACCTAGACAAATATAAAGCCTTTATATCCATAATCTGAATCACACCGATCCGTGGCCTATTTCCCTACATCAGCAAGGTATTACCAAGTGAGTTCACAAAATGTTCCCATGTTTCCACGAAACACGTGATCAAGTCAGCTGGCAAAAAAAAAATTTAAATTCCAACCTTTCGAGTTTTAGTCAAGCACCACAGGCGAATCCCACTGGCACACATTTCGGAGCACACGCTGCGCCAAAGCGGTAAGTTATCCACCACATTTAAGCTTCACAACAACTGTATCCAGCAAGGACTATTATTCTTATTCTACAGATGAGAAGACTGAAGCTTGAACAGTTTAGTAACTGAACAAAGTTACACGGCTAACAATGACTGGACCTGAAATTCCAACCCAGGTCTAAGTCACCGCCCCAACACGAGATACCGCCTTTAGAGCTAAGAACACGCAGACAATACAAGCAGTTGGACAGTTAGTTCTTCGAGAGAAAAATAAAGGTTCATGAGCCAAGTGTAGCCCACGGAAAAACTTAGGCTCCACGCATAAGGACCAAGTCACGGGCTCTTGTGTACAGTTGAGTATTAAGGGAAACCCCGACACACCCAGGCGCTAAAGGAACGTTTCAGCCAGGACGCTGAGAACCTCCAACTCGCACCACGCCGGCGCTAACTACCCGAGCTCCTGCGGGCGGCCGGTTCCGGAGTGTGTGGCCTTGCCAGGTGAGGAAGAGCGGCACACCGGCTCTGCACCGGCGCCGGGCTGGCTCCGGCTGCGCCCCTTCGCCCGCGGTGGGACCAGGCCGCCGCCAGGCCCGGCCCCCGGCAGCGACGGCCCCGGGCCTTGCGGGCTCCCCGGCCCGCTCCACGGGCACACTCACCTTCTGCTCCTCCGCGGAGGCTGCCTCGGGGACTTCCGCGGACATACTGCTCCCTCTGCGGACAAAACGCCGGGAAGAGAAGCAATTACCGGGTGGCCAAGGCCGCCCGCCCGCCGCGCAGCCTCAAGCCCACCCCGCTCCCCGAGCGCCCGCCCGGGCCGTCTCTACCCGCAAAAATGGCCGCCGCCTTATGACGACACGCAGCCCCGCCGCGCCCGAAGGGCGGCCACCACTACGGCCCGCCGCCGGCCCGCCGCCCCTTCGGCCCGCCGCCCCTTCCCCGCCGCGCCCTCGCCTACCTTAGCCCGCTTCTCCCGCTCTGCGACGCCCAAGCACTTCCTTCTTTCCTTCAAAGGTCGCGGCTCGCGCCTCACCTCACATCCGTCCGCCGAACGCTTCCTGGGAATTGTAGTTTATGAGTGGAGCCGCTTCTCCCCGCCCTTACCTACCTAGTCTGGTCCCTTCGGTTCCAGGAGCGTTCCTATTTTCACTTCCCCAGGCTCGCCTGGTTCCGCTCTCCTCCTGGCTCTCCGCGCTGCGGCCATACATACCTTCTTTTGGGCGCCCCATAGCTCTGTGCTCCACAAGTCTCTCCCCACTCTGCTTCGCCTTCTTAACCCTATTTTTCACATCTTCAATACTACGTCATCGCCTCGGGCTTTTACTGAGACCCTACTAGGTCAGATCCACCTCTTAAATGCTGTCACATCTCTGCATAGTTCGACAATGCACGCTTTATCATTAGACAGTATTTGTTGTGATTACTTTATGTCACCTTTCCTGTTTAGATAAGCCACATCAGGGCAGGGACCTCGTCCATATTTGCTTATGTTTTGTTCCCAGAGCCCAGAAATTCCTAGATAGTTAATAAATATCTGATGAAGGAATTCAGCTTCTACTCATTTGTCAACTCCCAGGGGTCCACTCCCACAAATTTACTCAAACTGCTGGCACCAAACTCCTCCAATGATTTTTTAAAATAAATTTATTTATTTTAGTTTTGGCTGCGTTGGGTCTTCATTGCTGCACACAGGCTTTCTCTAGTTGCAGTGAGCGGGGGCTACTCTTTGCTGCGGTGCACAGGCTTCTCATTGCAGTGGCTTCTCTTGTTGGGGAGCACAGGCTCTAGGCACGTGAGCTTCAGCAGTTGTGGCACACGGGCTCTAGAGTGCAGGCTCCGTAGTTGTGGCACACGGGCTTAGTTGCTCCGTGGCATGTGGGATCTTCCTGGACCAGGGCTCGAACCCATGGTCCCCGCATTGGCAGGTGGATTCTTAACCACTGTGCCACCGGGGAGGTCCCTCAATGACTTTCTTAATTGCCAAATCCGTTGGCTTTACATTGAATCCTTATTCTACTTGACATCTGAATAGATACAGGCAATATGTGGTGGTTCCAATGAAGCATCTCTCAGAAACTTGGAAATAAGATTGCCCTCTAAAAGTTAAACTAGTAAAAAGCAACAGATGATGAATGCAGTTCTGTGGGAATTTGGAAACCATAAAAACTCAACCAGGTTGTCCTACGTAGACTCTCAGGCAGGAAAAATTGCACTGGGATTGCAACTTGAAAAACAAAAAGTACACTCCTTTTGGAGAAAGAAAAGAAGGGGTTTGTCAGGCAAGGGAGCATTTAAAATACAAGGGTTCAAGAGACTGAGCTCTTTCTTTGACAAGTATATGCCTTGGGAGTGACTTAAGCTGGGCCAGCTGAGAAACTTCATAAGATCAACTAAATATTTGTTCTCATTTCATACTCACAAAGTAACCTACTGAAAATTTGCCTTTCTTTTATGCAGACCTACAGGGAGAAGGCAGAATGCACTAGTCAGGCTAACTTAAGCATCTAACAGTTTTATTTTTATTGAGTTGACATTCTGGTATATATCCTACATCAATGTATTTGTGAGCTAAAATCTGATAGATGCACATATATAGAAAATCAGTTTATGTAACCTTAGATAGAGAGAATCTGTTCCTGAAAGATACTGACACTCACATGAGGGAAAGTTTGGATTTCTGGGAGGCAGATTTTGGTCAATGGAGAATCCACAAAGGCCAATGTCCCACTGTGGGGACTGTCTGAGAAGCCATCCTTCCCCAAGTAATATTCCTTTTTGCATCATCAACCATGTACCTTAATGTTTAAAATTACACAGCGATCACCAATTCCCTGTTTCTCAAAACTTTCTTCCCTTGATGTTTAGGATACCACTCCCTTATTCTCTCTTACTTCTCTGGTCATTGCTTCGCTGAGTCTTTACCTGCCTCTTAATGGGAGGATTTTAACAATTCTGTCCTTGGATCCCCTTCTCTTCCAGTTTTATACTTTCTGAGAAATCATTTCCATCCTCATAGTTTCAACTGCCATTTATATATTCTAGATCAGTGCTGTCCAAGAGAACTTTCTGTGATGATGGAAATATTCTGTATCTGTGCTAGCCAATACAGTAGCCAGTAGCCACATATGAATAATGAGCATCTGAAATGTGACTGGCACAACTAAGTGAATTTTCAATTTTATTTAATTAAATTAAATTAGCTACAAGGATTAGAATCACTGAGAAACCCTAGTGACAGAGATTCGCATTAAGTCTGGGGCAAAGTCAAAGAACTGATGTTTAGCCAAAGCTCCCCCTGGTGATTCTGGTGCATACACACACAAAAGATTTTTCAGGCTTGGAACTAGGTAGGTATATAAAAGTTTTAAAAAGATCAGGGGTCTTTTTGAGGTTTAGGTGCCCTAGCTCAAGGGTTTCTGGAGTGAGTAAAGGAGATGAGAAGTCACACCCCATCCATTCCTCAAACAGCTGAGTGAGGAAGTCTACCTGCATCATTGCTGATATTGTAGCAAATATCAAGAACTGAATACCTTTTTTTTAATTGAAGTATAGTTGAGTTACAATGTTGTGTTAGTTTCAGGTGTACAGCAAAGTGATGCATATATATATATATTTTTTTTTTATATATGTTCTTTTATATATATATATATATAAATATGTTCTTTTTCAGATTCTTTTCCATTATAGGTTATTATAAGATATTGAATATAGTTCCCTGTGGTATACAGTAGGTCCTTGTTGTTTATCTACTTTATATATAGTAGCTTGTATCTATTAATCCCAAACTCCTAATTTATCCCTATTCCCTTTCCCCTTTGGTAACAAGTTTGTTTTCTAATTCTGTGAGTCTGTTTCTGTTTTGTAAATAAGTTCATTTGTATCATTTTTTTTTAGATTCCACATATAAGTGATATCATATGATATTTGTCTTTCTAAAAACAGAATACATTTTTGATGAAAGGGAGAGACTGGAAGATCAATGCAGAGAAACCAAGTTAGATAACAGAGTGCCAAAAAACCCTGAGTATAAATGGTGATGTCTGTGAGAAAACTCAGGGAACATTACCTGAATAAGTAAGTCAGAGAACTGTAAAAAAACAAAAAAAAAGTTTTAACAACTTGAGTGTTGGAAGTGGAGGATGCCACTTCTCTAGGGACTTAGTGAGACAAGAGAACGTTATACGAACTGGAAAGGCTGGAATAGGAAATTTTTGAATGAATTAAAAAGAATGATGAACGGTGGGGTCTGGAAGAGATATTTAAAACTTTAAACATTTAAATCTCATAAAATATTTGCCACAATATGTTTCTAAAACTTCTCACAACTGTATTTGCATGCCTCCTGACAGTATACTAAGTTGAAGGGCCTCTGAGTTGCTTTAGGACATTCCTTCCTAAAGTCTTTTATTTTTTAATCAAAATATTTTCCCCCCTAATGATTAATAGGCATTGCCTTATTATATAATCTCATTACACAGCAAATTAACTTTTTGCCAAGAATATTGATGAAAAGTATATTTTGATGCCAGGCCACAATTAGTAGTAGAAAAAAGAAAAAAGGAAAAAGGGGTGAAATGCCAGTGTAGTAGAGTGGAAAAGAGAAGATCTAACCTAGATTTGAATCCTGGCTCTTCAACTTACTGACCATGGGACCTTGGGCAAGTACTTCAAGTGTCCTTTTTCTTTCATTGTAGACTATATCCATACTCTCTCTGAATCATGGCTTTAAGTATTAAATAACATATAAATTGTTTACAATGCCTGGCACACAGTAGGCATTCATATGTTCCCCGCCTCTTCCAACAGTGTTCAAGTTTAAGACATATATCTCTCACAGATAATCCATGGTGGACTACAATGAGCTGATTCCAATGTCACACAGAGACAGTCTTAGGGATTGAGAGTGAATTCCTACCATGATGAAAAGCCTACTTCCCATCTAGACTGATACTGTGTTCCCAGGTCTAGTAGATCATGTGGAGTGTCATATACTAAAATTTTAAGAGCCACCACATCTGTAAAGTGATAGCTAGAAAGGTGGATTGAAGGAGGGACTTTCACATTTACTTTACATAACTATGTACTGTAAAAAATTTTTATAGTAAACATGTATTGCATAAATTAAAAAAATTAAATTTAAAAACAAATCATTGCTTCACTCACGAACTGACTAGGGAGAGTGGGGATCCCAAGGATGAAGTTTTTGAAGGAGAAATTGCTTCCTTTCTCTAACCCTCTGGGAATGAGAGAGAACTGGTGGGGTAAAATGACAGGAGAGGGAACCTTCTGTTGGGTGCCTTGCAGCCAGTCCCCATTGTCACCACTTCTTATTAATATTTTTCATTCTCTTCTGACAAGAAAATCTCCAAGGACTTTCCGGAGGTTACTTGTGTCCTGGGGTTCCTTTTAAAAAGAAGTTATCACTCATTTTGTTAGTCTGCAAAACTGCCAAGTGAGCCTGCAGTAAGTGAGATCTCTATTATCTGTCACAGGTAGCAGTGTTGGTTGTCTTTACCTGCAAGCCAACTCTCAGTGTAGTGACATAATCTGTGAGTACGAAGAGGAGCCACACAGGAAGTGTGGTAAAGTCTCGGCCTATGACAAAAGAAGGGTAGAAAAAGAACCATTATGATAGAGATAGTGCCAGGGCAAGTGAGAGCAGACAGATGCTGGGTCACCATACCTCACTGGGAAAAAGAACACAGACAAAAAAGGCCTTAAGAAGTAGATGGACAAAATGTCAGCACTTGTTTCCCTTGCACAAACTTGCTAGGAAAAGCACAAGATGCATCCAGCTGCTTCACTCATTTTCTGGAAATTTTCTTTAAAATGCCCAGAAACGTGGAAAACCAGGTACTAGAAATAATTCTAGAAAGATTGCAGTGTCGTATCCACATAAAAAGACACCTGCATACACATACATCATTAATTTTTGGAGTACTAGAGAGGTCAAAGCAGCAATAACATTTTTTTTAAATTAAATAAAGGCATTTTGATGTTTTAAATACTTGGTATTTTCTGAGTTTTATATAAAATTATCAATATTGACTTTTGTCAAATATATATAAAAAGTCTATTGGGATTGACATATACACACTACTATATACAAAATAACTAATAAGGACTTACTGTATAGCACAGGGAACTCTGCCATACTCTGTAATGGCCTGTATAGGAAAAGAATCTAAAAAGAGTGGATATATGTGTATGTATAACTGAATCACTTTGCTGTACACCTCAAACTAACATTGTAAATCAACCGTACGCCAATAAAATTTTTTTTTAAAGTCTAGATACATGTATTGAAATACATATTCCAATAATTAGATGACACTTTAAGAAGAGAAGACACGTTAATGATACTCTCACCCCATTTTCTCAATCACACAGAGCCAGAAAGGTCAGTTCCATCAGATACCATTAGAGCTAGGACTATAATCCAAACCTTATGGGTCCTAATTCCATGTTGATACCACACACCTAAAGATTAAAAACAAACCTTTATAAATTTGTGTCACTGAAAACTTTTTTTTCGTGGAGTGTAAATAGACTTTTCTCTTTAAGCTGGTGTTTCAAAAGGACTTTATAAGAGGCTTCTTGCTGAGCACCCCACAGCCTGCAGGTATACACTCTTATATGCCTTGTATAGTCTATCCATTAGCTGAGTGCCAAAGTAAAGACCTTCCCATCTCCCAAATTCCAGACTGCTCACTTGGTTCTAGACTCCCAGGTCTCCTGGGTCTGGCCTACTTGAACTGTATGTATTTTCTAACCTGCGTTCACAGCTTTGTGTGAGCATTCCCAGTATTTGTGCCTTGTTAACTGATCTGCTGTTGCCCACTGTCCCTGTACAAAGATCTAAAACCACTCCTCTTTCTGAGGGGGATGGACGGGAAGACTTTTGATGCGCTCAATCATGCTCCTTTACTCAGTGTTTTCCCAGTTGCCAAATGCCTTCCATGTGACTGTGAATGAGAAAGTGATAAATTGGTACGAGGCTCAAGATATCTCTCCCCTCTTATCAGCTGTAAAGCTAGAATAGAAACTGTCTGATCGGTACCAGAAATTCACTCAATCATATAAATGTCTCATCTAAAAATAAAAGCCAAATACACATTTCTTTGTTTCTTGCATATATTTACAATATAAATACTAATTTGTTTTCAAAGTACATATTCTTTTAACAATTTGCAAAAGTTTTCTAGAATGGGACAGCAATTTAACGTAAAGCCTTTGTAGTAGTGATTAAGGAAAAAATAGAACTGTTTTGGGGATAAGGGATTCTAGAAGGAATATGAATGGGCATGATGATCTGAACTTGCTAAGGGAGTGTGAAGCAGCTTACTCCGTGTTGCACTGCTGATACAGCATGTTAAAGGACTATTGTGTGAGACAGCAACCGGGATGGGGTGTTGTAAAAACTAAACCTGGGAGATATAAAAAGTACACATGCTTGCATAGTGCATTAATCTTGAAAGAAGCTCAACATTTCATTCTCATTTTCAATAACTTAAATGAATAGTACTTAAAACACATCACACAAAATTAAAAGACTTGTGCATATATTTCAGATTTCAACATTAATGTCAAAAATACATAGTATGATTTTACATAGGATTTGTGCTACATTAGAACACTAAAGACAAACATCACTTGAGTAGTAAGGAAAACATTAAATATTAAATAACTGAGAAACGAAACGTGTAAACGCTAATCTAACTGTGGCGGGGGTGGGGGGATGGGGGGTGGTTTGCTCTTGCAACAAGTCCAGTGAAGTGGTTTCGACAGTACAAAAAGGGTTAGGACATGAGTGTTTCCAGTCTCCTTGGAATATGTGGATCTCATCCCAGGAATCCTTTCATAAAAACTGGTCCAGGATAACAGGAGAGGACCCACTCTCCTGCTTGTTAATTTGGTACACTCCCTTCTACGCTATTTTTTACTTTCAAACTTGGGTACTGAGCAAATACTTTAAATTGTCACTCTTTATCAACATCTTGGTGAAAACTGAGGGTTTGTTGGCGATTCAGTGTAAGATTTGAGTTCATATGCAGCACCGCTATCAACTTCCATCGACTTTCTAGAGAACAGGAGCCGTACATCTCTATGGAGGTAGATCTTTCCAGATTTAGAACTCTGGAACCTAAACAAAGAAACAACAGAATGATGCTTCATTTCAGGGAATTAGTGTTTAAAACAAACAAACCTGAGTAATTAAATTTTGAAAGCAGGAAGGATTAGTCTTGCTACAACATTAACAGTGCCTCTTTAACAAGATATTTAAAGTCTTATATTGCCAAAGCACTTGCTGCTATTTCAGTGCCTCTCCCTCACTATCCCTAAACATTCCATACTCCCTTTCCCCTCTTACAATGACAGAGGTGCTTCTTTTTGTAAATCTGGGTTTCACATGCAATCTGACTCTACATCCCTGACACCACAGCACATGCACCTTTCCTTACCTGTAGTATGCACTTTCAGTTCACGTCAGCCAATTACACTACATTTGGGCATCTTCTAGCTACAAAGAATGACCCATTTCACACAACTTGCCCTCCTACAATTTTGAGTACATTAAAATGGATTCCACACTTGGAAAGTCACCACAGAAAACTATCAAGTTTTGAGACAATCACAGGATGAGAAAGGACTGCTACCACCAGTAGTGGCTAGCTAAATAAAACCTAATCATCATTAGAAACCAAGAGGAAAGTTAGCAGTGAAATGAAAATGGTTACCAAAGCTGTATATGGAACTGTTTCTATCCTCTGCTAACAGCTTACAGCATAATACAGGGGGTTGGAGGCTTTAATCACATAAACTTAACTGGCAGATAGTCAAACATACCCTTTAGTGTTAATTTCTCTAGTTTTCCCTTTGCATAGCAGAAATATCTGGGTTTGTGGATTTTATTCCCAAATTAGCTGAAAAATCTGGTGGTCAGTTGTATATATTAAAGCAGACCTCAGACTGGCTCACTCTTTGATTCTTTCTGCAGTTTTTCACCTTCTCAATCTGAAGAAGAACATGGTGAGCTTTGGGAATTATGCCATGCCTTCTAAAGCAGTTTCTTCACAGCATTTAAGGTATCTAATCATTATGTGGAGATGACAAAAGCTGGGATAGTTGACTTTTTGGCGAATGTTGGTTATATATGGCTAAGGCTGTTGTAACAGATTGAAGTTACCTCCTCCTGATGAATAGGGCTCCTTGGAGTAAGCAGTTAAGCTAAGATGAATTACTGTCACTGATGTGATTGAGGACTTCTTATGAACAACATCAGAAAATTATTATTAGGAATAGAGTTACAGGCAAAGGGCTACTGAGTTCTCTTCTAAGCAATACACTTGCTCATTGATCTTAAGAACTACACTAGGATTTCAGGGCTAAAAACCTTACCCTATGATGCTGGAAGCATGGACCTCAAGAGCAAACAAATGGTTTCTCACAACCTAGAGCTATTAGCTGGGTAGTAAAAGTCTGAGGAAAATATATTTCTAATGGAATCACCAGAATATAAGCTGTATAAGAACAGAGATTTTGTCCCTGCTGTTTCCAAGAGTCTAGAAGCATGCCGGACACATCAATGTTTGTTGAATAAATGAATGAATAAATGAAAGTTAAGAATTTCCCTGTCCAACTCAGCAGCCACAAGCCACATGTGGCTACTGAGCACCTGAAATGTGGCTAGTTCAAACTGAGTACAGCAAAGGAATGTAAATATCTCATTAATAATTTTTATATAGATTACATATTCCAATTATAACACTTGAATATGTTAGGTTAAATAAAATATATTAAACCTCTGCTTCTTATTACTTTTTTTAATGTGGCTACTAGAAAATATAGAACTATATATATGGCTCATATTACAATTCTATTGGACAGCATGGGTTTAGACAACTGTGTTTCATTTCCCCCAGATATATTAGCATTGTTTTGCTATAACATAGTTTCCATTACACAGCTATAAATGAAAACTCCCCTAATTCAACAAGTAGTAATGACTGAAGGAAGATATGCCATGTGTTTTCTGCATCCTGGCCTATCATAAAGAGTGTCGAAGTTAAGCAAATTCCAAGGGGTACTCGTCTAGTTAGAATGACAGTTTTTAAAAATAAACTAAAAATTTTAGAGTTTTCTTCTAAAGTAACGTATTTTCATATTCATTTGAAACATTACCTCAGATGTATGAGGTAGCGTAATAACCGTTCTTCTGTATGTCGGATGTTCTCTTTATTAACACTTCTCTTCATTTCTTGTTTAACAGGTACAGAAAAAGTTCTTTGTCGTAGGAATGTCTGATGATTGGCTGGCATATCTCGTAAGTCATATATCACAACAAACATCTTCACCACAGTCTTATTAGGATTAAATAAGGTCTGAAGAAACAATATAGAAATTATTCTTTAAAAACAGTGATTTGTTCATTTGATTCAAAATGATTGTGCCAATAATAAAATAGGCTTTTCAATAATAAATTAATCCCAGTGGATATAATTCAGTTTGGGGGAATAAAGTTAATAAAATTTCAGAAGTTTATGAAATGATATTCAATATTTTTTAATGGTTCAATTAGATTTTTTATTTACAGAAATAAAAGAAATAAAAACTCCTGTAACAAATCAAAATCTTTAGTCACAAATGTCATATTAATAATAGATAATACATAACATTTACTCTTGTTCATATTTTAAGAAATGGTTCCATTAGACTAAGCAAAATACACCTTCACTGAATTAAAGCATTCCAGTTCAACTACTTCAAACACTAGCTTTATTAAAATAAGTCAACTGAAAAATGCTCAAAATAGAATTTTAGTTTTCCTCACATTTTAATAGTGAATAAATAGAATTTTTTTAAATAAAAAAATAAAATCTTGGTAAAACTAGACTTTGATATGATGTTTCAGGTACATATGGTTATTATAAAATTTAAAATATATTCTCAAAAAAGAGAATTTTTCTTGTTTGGAAATTTTTCCAGGTTTAGAAAATAAAGTTCATTATTATTAGTTACAAAGTAGGCTAAGTAATACTTCATGTTCTCACAGTTGGATTCATTTCAAACACTGCAGTGACACTAGACTTTTTTTTTAATCATCATCAATATCATAATAGACTGAAATTAAATTCAGTTGCTACTTGGCCATTAATAACTGAAGGAATATTATTTTTTAAAGTACTAATTTTTAAACAAAATTCCAAGCTGCTGATTTGACTTTAACCAAATTACCAACACATCAATAGGTAACTTGGTGCCCATGCTTTCAGAAGCTCATCCGTGGCACTGGACATCACTCACTGAATCAAAATGAGAAATATATCAATATTATGATCCAATTTTTGAAATCTAGTGAGTCTTAAGATTAAGGCTAATAATACATTTAACAACCACAACAACTAGCAAGCCAGGAGTTCAAGCCATGTTTATACATAATTAAATTTATACAAGGAATGAAAGACATATCCAAATTTCAGATTTAAAATAGCCAGTAGAGTTGGTAGTCTTCAAACAAGGGGTAAATGTGCTGCCTCTGGGTTTCTGCCTCATTATTATGACACCTGATAGCTAGCTTTCCAGTGACCCACACTTTCACAAGCACTACAGAGCCAGAGGCAAGAGATCAGAAGATGATCACTCTTTTAGTTCAAGAAATACATTCAACATAAAAATCTTACTTTAAAATGCAGTGATCTTTCCTTGGTAAAATTTATACGTATGTACATACTGCAATACATACATGCATATATATTGCCTAGTACTATGTTTCATTCCTGTGTGATACGAAATAAACAAATGTACAGACTCTTCGCTATACTGGAACAACGAAGATGAGTAAAAGTGGTCCTTCGAAGCACTGATCACACTGAAGCCAAAGGTCATCAAAAGGCTTGCTGGATTAGACCAGATCCTTAGTGTGAGGAACTCAACTAGACTCTTTTTTTTTTTTTTTAATTTCAGCTTTATTGAGGTACAGTTGACAAATCTCAGCTAGACTCCTTCCAAGAGTTGCAAGAGCCAACACTGTAATAGACTTGCGTGCTTACAGGATTATCCTGGGTCTGACTTGGAGATGAACTCAATCACAAACTGGCCTCGATATAAAATTACTCTTCTGAGAACCCTAGATCAAGGATGATGAAGGATTACTGCTCTGGGCTAGAAGAGTTCTCCTAAGCCAAAACTAGATCTACACCTAGACCAAAAGGAAAGAGGCATTCTTTGCCCTGACATCTGTCGGACTGCATTTCTGCTTTGTGTAACCGTCTCATTAAATCAATTTTAGAAATTATTACAGTAGGGATAATATAATTTTGCTTCCCATGTTTCCCTGACAAAGCAATACTAATATTTGGGGTCTCCTTTTACATAGGTCAATCTCAGTCCGGCTTATTATATTAAGTAGAAGGTACTGGTAATCTAAATTCTAATTATACTGAAAATAGCTCTATTTAAATTATGTTAACTGTCATACACTATTTTTCTAAAGCATTCACCTTGATTAGCTTATTAATGCTTTCCTTTTATGGAGGTCCCCAAATGGTCATTCCTGAGGCAGAGCAGGGAAACTCCAAACAAAGCTGCAGCCCCACTGTTACTTACCAAAGTTGTTGCAGCAGCAGTAGCAGGAGAAAGGGCTAAGTTCTATATGTATGTGAGAGAATGATTATTGCAATTGTAGGCTATAAAACACATACCACTTGTATTGTTCCTGAAGGAGGTACTCGATAACCCCTTTTACCAAGGGACTCTAAAGTAATCACACCCTTGAAATAAAAGAAGACAAACTGAGTACAAACTGATGCATATATATACATAAAAGACTAAAATAAGAATAATAAATCATGTAATTACTAACATTTCAGAATTGTATTTGTATGGAAAAACATTCACATTGAATTAATAGAGATACATTCTATGAATATGAAATAGTGAGGATCCCACCTCACTAGGAAACAATTTACTGTTCTTCCAAGAGATGCTTCAATAAACAATACATAACATCAATGACCATACTGCTTGAAATTAATATTAAGATATAAGATATAGAAGTGAGAAGTTCTTTAACTAAAAAGGAAATAAAGGGAGATGACAGGATTATTCTCTTGTACCATGTGGGAGCAGGGAAATGAAGCAAAACAATTTATTGGTCTTTGGACATACAGAAACTCAGGAATGAGGACTGATCCTAAGTCTTTCCCAAAAATGAAGTCAATTCTTCAGTCAGAAAGTTGAGTTGTTATATACACATATGGACTTCTGACTAGAGACAGACCAGCATCATCAGCATCACCTGTGAACTTGTTAGAAATGCATAATTTCTGGCTTCTCCCCAGACCTACCAAATCAAATCTGCATTTTAACAAGATTCCCCAGATGATATCATATGTACATTAAAGTTTGAGAGGCACTGCCATATTATATAAAATAGTTTTCTGAGAAAGATGCTGTAATCACTGCAGAAGTTGAAACAATGACGAACAGTATAAATTAAAACACGGGAAGCTAAGACTGAATGTGTGAAAGTTTCTAGATAACCAGGATGACCAAATTACTACAGGTGGTGACTGTGATACTTAATTCTTAGGTGGCTTTAAGAAACAAATGCTGATTCATTTAACTGGGTGAATAGTTTTCTTTTGAGTAGTTAAGTAGAATAATTGCATGCTCTACAACTCATATCCCATCATTTTACACTGTACCTGCCAAAATGTGTCAACCTTATGTAAAAGTAAATATAAAACAGGACTGTCCCATCAGGCAACATTTGTTGGGTTTGAAAGACAGACCAGGGGAGGCGGTGGGGGGTAGAAAGCAGTGGACAAAGGTAAAAGGGAAGGCCAGACTCTAATATGTGAATACCTAATCTCCAAGTGAACAGCAATTGACAATCAGAATATTAAATTAATACGTTAATAATGGGAAATGTTCATGGAAATGGGCACTGAAAAGACATATGTGGTTCTTAACAAATATGATTACATGGTCATTTAAAGCATGAAAACAGCATATCAACAAACTGCATCCCTAACCAACACAGTAATGAAGTTTTAATAATTTTTCTCTTACAATCTTCTCTACATGAAAAAATGCTATGGTATATAATGCTCCTCTTCTTCCTAGTTCCAGAAAGAAAAAGCAGAATATATCTAAATAATAGCTACCTTTCTAATCACATTGCTCCAGGCAATATATTACTGTTTTTCCTTGCCATCCTCCGCTAAATATATATAAGAAAACTGGTGAGGGAAAATCTACTACCAAGCCTACACTTACTTCCTTTAACACAATACAACTCTAATAGATTTTAGAACATAATAACAGTAACTAAATCAATTTATAAAAAAAGAATATGGATAAAACCCCTCAAAGTTTAAGGCAACACTTTACAACAATAATTTCTAAGCAATATAAGACTAGTATTGGCAATGGCAAGTTAGGAATTTTGAAGGGATTGGGAAAGTATTTGGAATTTTATTTGTATTATTATTAAATTTATTATTTTTTTTAAAATTTCATTATTTTAATTGGTTGGCATATTAATATTTCCACCTAGAAAGTTACTGTATTTAACATAAAGAAGAAAAATACATTTTCTTCTGGCATTTTAGGATGGAATAGGTAGATTAAGATGAACTAAATTTGGTCAAAATCTTACACAAAAAATTCTCAAGTGACTGGGGAATAGAGAATATGCAAAGCTAAGTAAAACTGAAGGAGGTATATCTTAATTTCGTTAATTATAAATAGAAGAAAAAATATAAAATATATAGTGCTGTTAATATGATCATAAAGCAAGTCATACCATGAATTTGCCACGGGCAAAACTGCTTTAGACCTTTCTGCCTGGTTCCACCGTGCAATAGTTTCTAAACAGTGAAATGTTGCCATATTACGTAACACTTGGAGAACATTTTTACTACTGACATAGGATTGGAGAGAGACATTTGTATGGCTTTGAGCTAGTCTAAAAGGAATTATTTAATGAAAAGCCCTGTACTATCTCTACTCCACAAAGACAGAATTCTCTGTGCTAAAATTTCACCCTTGCAAGTCATTTGTATAATTTGTCATGAGAGGTCCCAAGGTTATTATTAGAGTAACAAATAGGGGTTTGGTGTCTCAGCTCCACTGGTCTGTGGTATGTACTATCTTATCAAAACATGATCAGACCTTTGAAAACAGACTAAACTACCAAAATACAAATAACACTCCCTACCGAATAAGATTAATTTGATTAATTTACAGTAGGAAAGATCCGTGGTCTAAGATTTGGACTGGGTCATTTGTAAAGGGAACCCATTCCTAATAAGTAAAAACAATTACATATTGGAAAATTTATTAAAGAATATTATCAGAGAAAAGTAAGAAAAAGATTCTTAAAGGATAGACTAACTTAACCTAATTTAGACTCTTTTCAATATTTATTCAAAATCTGTGATCATTTGTGTGTGCTTTCTGGAGACAGAGTGATAAAATCCTTTATCTCTCTCTTTTTAAAATTTAATTTAATTAATTTATTTTTTATACAGCAGGTTCTTATTAGTTATCTATTTTGTATATATTAGTGTATATATGTCAATCCCAATCTCCTAGTTCATCCCACCCCCGACCCCCACTTTCCCCCTAAATCCTTTATCTCTTAATCCTTATTTTTTTAGATGTCAACCAAGGTCAAGAATTAATGTTATTTTGCTTTTTTAAAGCATAGTTCAAATTACCTCTTGCTCGTGAATTTCACTCAAAGATAGTTTTTTGAGCTGACTTTCAGCCAATTCACTCTTTTACTTGTTTCTAACTCATCCTAATGGTCATCAGGGACTCTGTACACTAATGACCTCAGATCTTATCTTTCCATTCTTTATTACCATGTGCCAATAGAATACCTGAAACTAATGAGACTTCTTGATGTCCCAGTAAAGCAGAATGGCCATCTTTATAGCTATATTCTTTTTTTTTTTTTTGCGGTACACGGGCCTCTCACTGTTGTGGCCTCTCCCGTTGCGGAGCGCAGGCTCTGGACACGCAGGCTCAGCGGCCATGGCTCACGGGCCCAGCCGCTCCGTGGCATGTGGGATCTTCCCGGACCGGGGTGCGAACCCATGTCCCCTGCATCGGCAGGCGGACTCTCAACCACTGCGCCACCAGGGAAGCCCTATAGCTATATTCTAATATTGTAAGCATTCCAGTAAGATACACATTTTTTCTGGTATTGAGCTTATCTCAATGATATTTTCCATTTTATTATCTAAAATTAACAGTTATTTTTTCAAAATTATACTGGAAAGTGGATACATCTTACTATGGTAAATGAGTAACAAGTGGTATATGTGATAACTGGGTAGGCTTGTGAAGAACTGGGCCTCTGTTTTTTATAACAACCACTGTTATGCATCTTTACAATTATGACCCACAAGTGTTATTATTATTGAAAAAAGAAAACTTTGAATAAATGACACCACTGTGCTTTTTAGATCAAAGTATGAAACACCAATCAGACTCTTGATTAAAATTTCACCCTTAGAATGGAATAAGGCTTAACAACCTTCCGTGAACAAACTACATCAATAATGAGTAGACTGCATTTAGGTCCCTAAAAAACTGTAACTTCCCTTCCTCTGTTGTTTCTCAATTATGCAGAATTTGCTTTTCATAGTTTTTATTAATAACAAAAGACATTGCTGCTAATGTCCTTGAGGAACCTAGAAGGTGGGGGAGAGGGATATTAGAAAGGAAGCAATTGGGTCAGGAGATAAGTTAGGAAATTCAAGTAGCAAGACCAGAGCTGTATATTTCTATGCCTACTGCAATTTGTATTTCTCAAAGTAAGACCTAACATAAAAACCCAGATCTGACTCCATATTTTATACCATCAATGTAAACTTCTTACAGACTTGCACTGCTAGCCACTAACTTGTCTTTTGGAAAAGGGCTGATAGTAATCACACACCAGGACTTGGTATCATTTTTGCAGTTGAGGGCTTATTTCATCCTCAAATCCACTGGAATAAAAGATGGGAAAGATAAAATTATAGGATCCTAAGGCTCAAGACAGTGCTCTTATTCCTCTTAGCTATTTTACTCTCCACTAAAACATTGGCATGGAGTCAGAAATAGCTAGTATTCTAAAGAACCCTAGGATTGGAAAAAGAATGGTCCAAAGATAAACCAAACAGGAGAAAGGGGGTGAAAGCGCATCACAAAAGCCGTACGTCACCAAATCTTTACCTAAACTCTACTGAGATGAGGATCATAGTGAAGGCAACACTGTTAGGACTAGAGTGCCCAGTAAGCACTTGAGAATCTGCGTGAACTCAGCAAGATATGGAATCACAGTGTCACTAATCAAAATTTTATCATTTTTTCATATTACATAGAAACAAGTAAATTTTCAGCACAATCCTCAAATGTAATAGAGGATATCTGTTATTAGAGCTTGCTCAGAAAGAAGTTGTGAGGTGTTATTTTGGCATATTCATCTCTATGCAGCCTTCAATCCCCTCTTAGGAAATGCTTTATATTTTCAAGCATTGCACCAAAGTAGTACTAAATCTCTTTAAACTTAAAGGTATTTGTCATTAAGATGGTTGATTTTAGCAGAGGAAGACAATTAAAAATACTTGCCATATAAGGAGAGGGAGCATTATCATCAGAAACACTGTAGAATGACACTTCAACTGGAAGAGTCAAATGAGTGGGGCAGAAAACACCACTTGCCCCTACCTCGGCAGTAAAGCCATCAACAATGCCGAGAGGATCTAAACGATAGTTCAAGACAGACTCCTGGAAGGCAAAATAAAAGAATTTTTAAGAAATAAAATTTAAAAGTTAACACATTCATTCCTTCTTTCTATTTAAAGAAATATGTTAGTATGCTTTCTGGCACTACAAAAGTGGTCGCTGCCATTGCCATGCCCTCATTTCAAATGTTCATCTGACCTGAAATCAACCCCCTCCCAAATCAATCTTCTACCACCTTACAAAGTTTGGCCTCCTTACTATTCCAACCCACACTGAACTATCTTTGAACTTCACCATTATTTTTTTTCACCATTATTTTGATATAATGGTTTAATGAGTTATTCTTATCTCTGTAAAGAAAATATGCTCTACCAGAGCAGGTAAAATATCAGAAATTTTCTTATTCCTCAGAGTATATTTCTACTGTTAGCCATAGAGAAGCACTTGAAAACTTGTTAACAGGTCATATACAGAAGTTCCATCAAAACAGAAAGCCAAGTACTCATAACTTTAACTGAAAAACAACTGCCTCTTAAAAATTGTTGTTGGATGTGACATATGTTTTATTGTTTAGTTTAATTTAAAAAACAGTAAACACACATTGGGAAAAATTTAAAAGTACATAAATACAAACAACAGAGAAGCTCCTTATCCATCTCTCCCAAGCTCATTTGCTGAGGAAACCACTTTTAACAATTTAGTGTTTATCTTTCCAGGTATGAGAAACATGTTAAACCTTTCACAAGCTCTCTTTCCTATACATATATCAACATATATATGCATACATCAAGAAATGTGAGTAACATTTCTTTGATTCAGTAATTCTTTGAAAAGAAACACTCCAAGCCCTCATGAGTCTAAATTTGAAAGTGGCATCAGCAATTCTCAAGTCCCGTGTCAAAAAGACCAGACCAAGAGACCTATGTTACAACGAGCCTTCTATATCTCCCTCCTGCCCTGCAATCAATCCAATCCATACCCTGCTGATGGGACCTCTCAGTCTCACAGCCTCAGCTCTCTCAACACCAGTAACCTAGCTCAAACCCTCATAACCTCTCCTCTGAACAAATGCAATACTCTCTAATTAGTTATTCCATCTTTAGTGTATCATCTGTATTACTGCCAGAGTTTTTCTTTAAAAAAAAAAAAAAAGTCTTACGTTACCCACCAGGTTAAAAACTTTGTGTTTCTTGATGTCCACAGGATGAAGTCAAATATTCACAGCATGGTATGTAAGGCCCACCCTACATCTCTTACCACAGCTCTCCTCACTTGCACGCAGTCTTATACTCCAGTTCTGGATGATGCTTTTCAATATCACCATGCTCTTTTACTACTTTTACACATATGCCTTTGCACATGTAGCTCCCTTTGTCTAGAATCCCTTGACACTTCTCACACAATTTACTTGGCAAATTCCTACTCAACTTTTGTAACTAAGCTCAAATGACAGCTCCTTAGTAAAACTTTCCCAGTCCCTTAGCAGAGAGAACAAATATATGGAGACTGAGAAAATTTCTATTACAGTGCTAATTACTTCGGTTTATAGATTATTTATATGTCCAACTTCTCCAGCAGACTGTAAACTTCTCTAAGGCAGGCAGTTTATTATTTAGCTTTATATTCCTAGCATATAACATGACACATAGTAGGTACTCAATAAATGTTTCTTAAATAAGAAAAATGTTCTAAGGATGTATGAAAATTTCAGAAAAAGAGCACAAAAATGCTAATGGATAAGGCCAATGATCCAATGTAGTCTATGACTTTATTCAGATTTTTGTGACTTTAAACGAATATATTGTACTAGCATGCATGTTAGGCCCTACTGAGTGCAAAACTACAAGAAAAGGAAATAAAAGGCATACATATTACAAAGTAAGAAATAAAACTGTCCCTATTTGTAGATGATGTGGGAATCTACATACAAAAATCCACCCCCTCCAAATCAATAAAATTAATAAGCAAGTTGAGCAAGGTCATAGGTGATTATATATGTTTATACACACATACATACATACATACATATATATATATATATATATATATATACACACACACACACATACATATAAAAACACTTATATATATATGTATATTTTTAGCCCCAACTCTCAGCATGCAGGATCTTAGTTCCCCAACCAGGGATCCAACCCATGCCCCCTACAGTGGAAGCATGGAGTCCTAACCACTGGGCTGCCACGGAATTCCCTAAAATCACTGTTGGGAATGTAAATTGGTACAACCGCTATGGAGAACAGTATGGAGGTTCCTTAAAAAACAAAAAATAGAAGTACCATATGCCCCAGCAATCCTACTCCTAGGCATACACCCAGAGAAAACCATAATTCAAAAAGATAAGTGCACCCCAATGTTCATTGCAGCACCATTTACAATAGCCAGGACATGGAAGCAACCTAAATGTCCACTGACAGGGGAATGGATAAAAAAGATGTGGTACATATGTACAATGGACTATTACTCAGCCATTAAAAATAATGAAATAATGCCATTTGCAGTGACATGGATGGACCTAGAGATTGTCACACTGAGTGAAGTAAGTCAGACAGAGAAAGATAAATATCATGTGATATCGCTTATGTGTGGATTCTAAAAAAAAGGTACAAATGAACTTATCTACAAAACAGAAGTAGAGTTACAGATGTAGAAAACAAACTTATGGTTACTGGGGGGTAAAGGGGGGGAGGGATAAATTGGGAGACTGGGATTGACATATACACACTACTATATATAAAAGAGATAAAACAGATAACTAATTAGGACCTACTGTGTAACAGAGGGAATTCTACTAAATACTCTGTAATGGCCTATATGGGAAAAGTATCTAAAAAAGAGTGCATATATGTATATATATAACTGATTCATTTTGCTGTACACCTGAAACTAACACAACATTGTAAATCAACTATACTCCAATAAAAATTTTTTTTAAATGTCATTTACAGGTTCATGTTTAAGATTGTTTTCTAACTGAAGAAAACTAAACCCTTGATATACTTGATCCCAAGTAGAAGAGTCATTAAATAAAGCAGCACATGTATCAGAGACCTTTAACCATTTGATTTTTTAAAAATAATCTTATTTTATAATAAATTTAGATTTACAGAGGAGTTGCAAATATAGTACAAAGAACTATTTGATTTTGAAAATCAGCCTCCTTGATCATGAATCAGCTGCTATCAGCCCACCATCATCCTTCCTGGGTCCCAGAGCCAGTTTTACCAGGTAAGAAGGTGTGGTCAAGTCTACTTTCCAGCTCGGGTAACGGATACCTCCATCCAACTTGATTTCACCTAAGTCCTGCATCTCCTCCACCAGCTACCCAATTCTAAAATGTCACTGCCAACAATTCTCCCAACTTTACTTCTCATGAAAAGGAAAGGAAAAAGGGAAATCAAAAAAGGAAAAAGGGATAAGGAAAAAAGAAAAAGGGAAAGGAAAGGAAAGGAGGTGATTTCAAGGCTTTAGAAAAATATAATCCATTTATTTCCTTTTTAAGAACAAATGACATAAATGACACCATGGGTCTAGGTTAGGAAACTTCAACTCTTAAAATAGTTTCAAAAAACATTACCTCAAAATTTCCTAAGAGACTAAGACTTGTTATAGGTGGAGCACTAGAACTCAGAAATGGTTTTTCATGAATATCTGGATCATCTTCAATGTTTAAACATGGTCGAGGACTATTTAAAAAAAGAACAAATCAGCAAATGGACATATTAACAACAGTATTTTCTAATTCACTTTTGTACAAATTAAATTAGGAGGATCTGATCAATTTTACTTAAACTACCATAATAAAAAATTAATGTAACCAAATTTTAAGATATGAAATATCTCATTTTAAATTCCTGATTAGATTTTATAATCTTTGTTATAATATTTGATAAAGAATATAAATAACATCCTAGGTTTCAAGGTGGAATTTATCACATAGCAGCATCTACTGGAAATATATAATATTGTAATGCAGTCTTCTATATCAATCTTCATTTTAAGTTAAAAATTAAAATACAAAGGCAAACTTATGTGACTAAGGAATATAATGAGAGTATTATTTGTCAACATGGAACAAATTGCCAAGGCTTTTTTGCAAAGGAGTATAAGACAAAGGAGGAGGTGAATGACCAGAAACAGACAAACCCACTTAAATGTTAAAACCAATGTGTTTGTTTATCATAATGACTACTGTATAGTTAGTTACTCATCATCTTAATTTCTCCCTCACTCATCCTTAATAACTGTATGTGTGAAATCATCTTGAAAATGATAAACTGAAAAATGGGATTCCTGTTCAAAGTTTGATTTTCAGAGTCAACATTATTTACTGTGAAAGGCTAGAATTTTGTGCAAGATTATTTCATATACACTAATGAATTTTAAGATAAATACCTTCTAGATGATAAGCTTTTCAGATGCAGTAATGAAGAATCCAGATTAAAGCAACCTGATTGTGCCTTTCTTTGAGGAACCTAAGGTTAAAATAATCACTTGTTAGGTTTCAAAAGAATTTCAGAAGACTATAAGTTTTTTCTTGAATTGACAGAACAATTTTCAAATGAAAGCTAAGCATATCTTAAAAAATAATAAAACTTCTCTCCTAACAGCTTATTAAAATCATGCTCTTTATTACATATTGTCCCTATGTCCTCATTTTATTAACTAGTTTGGAAAAAAAGATGATTAATAAAAGCACTTTTACTAGGTTTTTATTTTTTTCTTTTTTTGGCCAACCGCACTTCGGAATCTTAGTTCCCCAACCAGGGATTGAACCCTGGCCACAGCAGTGAAAGCGCTGAGTCTAGATCACTGGACCGCCATGGAATTCCCTCGGTTTTGATTTTTTAAGAACCAGAACCAGTTTTTTCTAAAACCAAATCTTACATGTAATCCCAACATATAACATAATAAGACTTTTACTTTTTTACTTTATATACTTCTGTATTGAGGGGGTAGGAATAAATGATTAATAGCTTTACAATAAAAGGGGGAAAAAAAGAATTAAATGGCGATGGGAGTCTGGGGTCCTGACAATTCTACTGTTCTTTTAACCATCCCTACCCGACTGCACATTTCCAAGAACCCTGGCTGGGGCTTCACAGAGAATAGGTTTGAAAAATACTACTGTGGATTTTTAACC
Organism: Pseudorca crassidens; assembly: GCF_039906515.1. Lineage (NCBI taxonomy): Eukaryota > Metazoa > Chordata > Mammalia > Artiodactyla > Delphinidae > Pseudorca > Pseudorca crassidens. Next base: position 101,692,691 of record NC_090296.1, read on the forward strand.
ACTATTGTATAACAAATTACATTTAAGACAAACCACCAACTAGCTAAAAATAATCTAAAAATGAAAGACCCAAGTGTAAATTAAAGGTAAAATCACATACAACATACAAGTTAGACGGATTTGTCTCTAGAATTAATGTTAAATATGTATAAGTATCTGAGTGATTGGTCTAATTTGTGACTAAGAAACAGATGATACTGAAAGTCTAAAAAACCTCAATATTTTTGAGAGTTGTACAAGCGCACCATTCTATATTTTGGAGTTAGAACTTAATGTGAAATCTTCAATCCAAATTCTCATGTCTTCAATTCAGGAAAGTTTTCTACTTTCATTTCTTCCAATACTGCATTTTCCTCATGTCATCTAGCCTTCCTTTTGGAATTTCTACTAGGCTTATACTGAACATCTCATTTTATCCTCCAGGGCTCTTTCATATTTTACCATTTCTCTTCCTTTCTGCACTTTATTCTAGGTGCTTTCTTAATACGTGTCTCTCCATTGACTAAATCTCTATTCAGCTGATTCCAGTCCACCATTTAATCCATGTGTATATGTATGCGCACGTGTGTGTACACTTCAATTATATTTTTCATATTTTTAATTTCTATTTTTCCAATCCCACATGTTCTCTTATCTCAGTTCCCTGTCTTTATCTTCATTTATCTCTTGGAACATACATTCACTCATTCATTCATTTATTTATGTTAAAATCTTTATTGGCGTAATTGCTTTACAATGCTGTGTTAGTTTTTGCTGTATAACAAATTGAATCAGCTATACATAAACATATAACCCCGTATCTCCTCCCTCTTGTATCTCCCTCCCTCCCACCCTCCCTATCCCACCCCTCTAGATGGACACAAAGCACCAAGATGATCTCCCTGTCTTGAAACATTTTAAAAAGAATTATTTCTGATTCTCTTTCAAGTTGCTCTGATAACAGCATTCCTAAATATGAATTTTCCCACTTCTTCTTGCTGATTCTTTTAAGGTGCTTTGTAATTTTAATTCCCCTGAGATCATCCTCAGTAAGAGTTATCTTCCATGAAAATAAATCCTTGGTGCCATGGGTAATAGATGTGGGATAGTTTCATGTTTTCTCATAGACAGCACAAATTCAGAACCCCCTAACCATGGGTGACTTAGGCTTAGGTCCAAATTCTTTTGGGGGCTTCTTTTCCCATCTACTCTATCCCTCCTATTGCACCCCTTAAGTAAATAGGTGATTTCTTTTCTCTTCTCCCATTTCTAGAATGGCAGTCCTCACCTGTTTCTGGCTTTATGGAGTTTGGTTTTAGGTCCCAGCTACGACCGGTGTAGACCTGACTCCTGATCCAGCAGGAGCATTAAACCCTAGCACTATATTAGATTTAGATATCCTAGAAGGTCATAATTTGCCCCAAGTTAGTTTCGGAGATTTATCTTTCTTGCTCTTACACTATATTATGTATTTAAAAGTTGTGTGATATTTTGTCCAGGATTTTTGTGTTTGGGAAGGAGGAAGGATCTTCTTGTATTAACTCAGTCCACCACATTGAACAGAAGTCTGTAGTGCTTTTTACACCAGCATGATGCTGTAAGTTTTTTCCTCATCACTTGGGCATTTTGAAAGCACCTCATACGTAGGTCAAATATTTGGGGTTATTTTAAATTGTTTAGAATTCAACTTCCCTAAAATAAACACCTAAGGTCCAAGTTACAAATTTAAAACTAAATCTCTTATTCAAGAATTAATTTTTGAAAATATGCTAGATATTGCATGCTTTGAGTTTACTTAAAAAAACTCACATAAAAACAAAAATTATGTCAATAGCAAAAATAAACATGTTTTTAGTTTACTAGGATATTGACTGCTTACCTCTGGTTTAACTGAAATGGCAGCTTTAGCGACTATCAAATGCTTACCAGGAATGATACTAATCATCTTCCCAACACTAAGGTAGACATTATCACCCGTTTTTCAGATGAGGAAACTGAGGCTCAGAGAGACAATATTCCTCACCTAATGTCACACAGCTAGGGTGAAGTCAGCGTGATGCCAAAGCGAGGTTCTTAACCATCACACTCAGATCTATAAATTTATTAGTAAATGTAGAGTGGGGAAACGTCTCAAAATAAGACGATTAACTGTACAGGTCGCAAGTCAAAGACAGCCACAAATTTGATTCCCAGATGATTCAGCTGGTGGTGTCAACCAGCCACAGTACTATGATACAAATCTATTTAGAGAAAATCCACTTTACACTAAGTATTTTCTTTACATTAGTGAGAATTAATATGCTGGACAAAAGAATTTCAGAGAAATTTTATAATCCTAATACAATAAATTCATTTTTATTCATTTTTTCTGCCTTTTTCCATATTAACATTTAGCTATTAAATGTATCAAAAATTAAAACGTTTTCCCACTAGAAATTTATTTTGAAGGTATTTAAATTTTTTCAATTAAAATTTGGATAAAGTGATTTGCAAACATTTTACATGTTTTGCAAGTCTAATCATAAAATAAGAGAAAAACACTTACAGGACTGGAAAGAAGAGGCAATCCAGTTCGAGGATGAAAGGCTCTGGTTGAGGTTCCATCCAAGGAATGAAAATTATGTTTCTGCCAGACACTTGAGTGTTTAAGTGGTATAGTTCTCTGCTAGGAAAAGATTTAGATTTTAATGGCAATATTTAAAATTTTTTTGTTTCTAGATTTATTCTTAACATCTACTGAGATATTACATCCTTGGTGGTAAAGCTAACAACCTATATAACTACCTATACACACATATATAAACACTTTAATCAAAAAACAGTGTTTAAGAGTTTTTTCTAAGATGATGAATAAACTCAAATATTCTAAAAAAAGTATGTCCAAACACAATTGCCTTATCAACATATTTATCAAAACTCAGTCTGGGCTTCCCTGGTGGTGCAGTGGTTAAGAATCCGCCTGCCAATGCAGAGGACAAGGGGTTCAATCCCTGGCCCAGGAAGATCCCACATGCTGTGGAGCAACTAAGCCCGTGCACAACTACTGAGCCTGTGCTATAGAGCCCACAAGCCACAACTACTGAAGCCCGTGCGCCTAGAGCCCATGCTCTGCAACAAGAGAAGCCACTGCAATAAGAAGTCCTTGCACCTCAACCAAGAGTAGCTCCCGCTCACCACAGCTAGGGAAAGCTCACGCACAGCAATGAAGACCCAATACAGCCAAAAATAAAAACAAATAAATAAATAAGTTTATTTAAAAAAAAAACAACTCAGTCTATCATCTAGTAAGCTAATATTCAATTCTTTTAATCTGTGAAAAAAAAACTCACAGAAAAAAATTAGTAAAATATTCTAAAATATAAAACTATGTCAGTAGCAAGAGCCATTCTCAGAAAATATAATTTGGTACAGCATGATACAAAAATTTAAATGTGAATTTTAAAATATACTTAACACAGTCACAGTATCATGTTTTTGAAGTGATATAAGAAATAGACTAATTCTTAAGAATTTAAAATGGCAAATTTATACCCAGAAATAAAAAATGCATAAAAACACATGAATAAAAATCAGAGAAGAATAATTGGGGTCCTGGCTCTACCATTTACTAGCTTTATGACCTTGGGCAAGTTACTTAACCTCTCTGGGCCTAGAGTTCTCATTTGTAAACTGGAGTTAGTAATAGCGCCTAACCTCAGAGCGTAGTGAAAGGATTTAGTAAGCCAGCATGTATAAAACATTCAGAAGAGTGCCTGGGCACCCAGTAAATGCTATATAATTATATTTAAAGTAAGTGTATGAAAAAACAAATCTTAGTGGCTTGAAAAATACCATGGTCAAAGTAAGTCTCCCTATTAGGTACCAGAAAGGATCGTGAAAAGCTAGTATTCTTAAGGCCAGGGTAGGTTTTTGTGACAATTATAGTTTTAGGAAATTGGAAACTGTCATTTGATTAAACCCATGTGTTAGAAAGAGATCGTCTGTTGAAAAATATTAATTGGAAACATGGCATACTTTTAAGACTCTAATGTCCGGCAAAACTAATTTGTATGATAAAGAAGATGAATCAAGGTCATTCAGATTTGGATCGAGGCAGTTAAGTAGTTTTCCATATAACTGAGATATAAATTTGTGATACTTCTTGGAAAAATAAAGGAAATTTAAGCCTAGTAATAATTTTCTAAAGTTAAGCAGTGATTTGGTAGACAAATAAAATGGAACTAACTTAAATATCTTTGATTTAGGTAGTGCATTAAAAGCTTACAAAATGTTTAAAGATCTATAATTTGATTATCACCACAACTATAAGCAAAAGATATTCATCGTTCTTATTTTAAAATCGAGGAGACTGAGGGTTTTACAAGTTACGTGATTTATTCAGCTTCACTCAAGGACCAAATTGTCAGGACTGAAACTTGGGTATTCTGACCAACAGCCCAGTGATTTCACTGTAGGTATTCCTAGGCATAACACAATGGGCACACTGCTTGTACTAGGCCAGAGCTGCTATCAAACAATACCTTAAGCTAATGATACAAGTTTCATTTCTGACTCTTATTTACTCTCCAGCAACTGTTCACAGTATTAAAATAAACAAAAAAAGGCAACAGGAAGAATTTACCTAGCATTTGCTCCGAAGTGGGCGGGTTATTTACAAGGATGTTTATTATATCAGACAGTGAGTTCTATAGATAATGGGCATCTTGGGCCTAACTAGATCTCCTGTAAACAAAGTTCAAACCATAACAAATGTTTGAGGATTATATTTGAAATGTTAGATATTACCTACCAATACCTCTTTATTTTTCAGGCGTTCACACGTAAACAAACAGTCTTTTATATTCTTCCTCTGAGAACAGTTTTGAGATTTTTCATCAACCGGATCTTCTTTCTTATCCTGTTCATTGTTTAATTGGTTTGGCTTTTTGCATTTGAAACCTTCACTATCTTTATTGAGGTAATTTTCTATACTATTAAGTTGAGTATTTTGTTCGCATGACTTAGGCTTTTTTGAGTCTTTATCTGAGCACTCATTTGCATGTTTGTTCAAATATCCAGACATTTCCAACACAGTAACATTTATTTTCGAGTCATTTTTTTTTGAATGATCAAACTGGTGATTGTTAAAAGATTCTGGATTATAATTTTCATTTATTATTATTTTGTCCTTATACTTATTTGTGCAAATCTGTTTGTCAATACTGTTACATTTTGAATACTGTTTATTGATTTCATTGTCAATTTCTTGTTCCTTAAATTGACACTCAGAAAGTGTGTTTTCCAATCTGATTGTGAAATCTAAGTTATCTTCTTTGCAAAGAGACATATTTGAAGGATTCATTAAACCAGTGGCTTTGTTCTGTGTCTCTTGAAATGTACTTTGGATTTCACTAGGATTGTTCCGATGCAGATTCCTTCTTGTTTGAGGTTTCAAAGAAGGCTTGACATTACTATTGCATTTAAAAGAACTAAAATGTTTATTAGGTGTTAAGTGTTTCCCTTCACTGATGTTATCTAACACGGAAAATTTTGTATCAGAAATGGAAACAGAGGTGTCATCCTTGTTTTTCTTCAACAAATTTCTGTCTTCATAGGAACTCCTAAACACTTTAGAAGGAACTGAACTGGAGTCCTGAATGTTGAATGATTGCCGGGGCATGTGAGGTGCTGTTGGATCGATGTGCTCCAAGTGCTGAGCAATCCTTGCAATGACATCTTGCCGCTCCTGGAGTAAAGAGCTTATCAAAGGATTAATCTCACCAACAGACTGATCAGAATGAAGACCATTAGAAATGCAAGTGTCACTTCGAGGAGTTTCTGGTTTTACTCGAATTTTCCCTTCATTGGTGTCTTCTGAGGAGGTGAGCGCTGGATTACCAAAAGAAATGGAGAACGTTTCTTTACATTTTCTCACATTTTCATTTTCTTGTGAAACCCGGAAAAGCTTTGAATTAAGTGAACTAGATTCTTGTGTATTAAGTGGATGTCCAGAAACATGTGAAGTGTTTGGATCACAATGAATCAAATGCTGAGCTATTCTTGCAATAACTTCTTGTCGCTCCTGAATTAAAGAGCCTATTAAAGGATTAGTCTCACCAACTGACTGCCAGGAACTCTGGCGGCTAGATTCACTAGAATCAATCACTGAAAACGATTTTAAAGTTCTCACTGATGTTTCATGTGACTTTTTATCTCCTATACCACTGAAGCCCAGAATATTGCCTTGAGATGTTCCATAGTCAGATTTACCACTAGTGCCCGGATATAGTTTGACATTTTTGACAGCTGCAGTATATTCTGGAGTTGTGCCATTTTTTGCATGTAATATTATGCTTTCGGGTGCCATGGTCCAAGTTTGTTTGCTACACAGACGCTGTGAACTGTTTGTACCACATTGCTCTGCTTCAGTAGAATTTCGGTGCTGATGGGTTTTAAGTTCATGGTCTTGAACTCTTTTCTCAAAAAGGCCAATATTAGTGTGAATACTACAGGTCAAAACTGGATAATTAGATTGTCTGGGCAAGGACTGAACACTGACTTTCAAGGCCACATTGTGAGACACATTGGGAACAGGAAACACATGTTCAATTGGAGTTTGTGAAAAATTCCACTGTAGGTCTACATCAGCAGCACTGATTCTAGAATCACACAGAAAAAAATGGAATCAATGGATTATAAAACATATCATTATTATATGTTATTAAAAAATGTTACAGTCATATACTTACCTTTGTTTGCATTAATTACTATAGAGATTTTATTTTAACCTACTTTACCATGCATGTCATTCTAACAAAACCAACATAAATAGATTATACCTGGAATAGAGACCATCTTCTTTTTAAGAGCACTATTCTATTAAAGCATTAAAGCTCAAAAATACTATAATTTAAAATTAGTTGTCAAAACAGAAAAAAGGACTTTCCATTTACTACTAAATAAATGGATTCAGCTAATTCTGTTGCGCATGGTGATTAAGAGATACTCTCTATCTCACGGCCACCTGCCTAAAGAGACAGTTAAGACAGTTGTTCAGCAGCCTGTGTGTTTATAATTTTCAGGATCTAAAAATTAAGTCTACCATTATGGAAATTCAGCAACCCAGAAAGTTTTTCCACTTTATTTATAATGGTGGTACATTCTCATTGTTAGTTCTGTAAAGTAAGCTAAAAAGTTCTCTGAAAACTATTCTACACCAGATTTAACCCAAGAAGCAAAATGCATATTGAGTCATATCTAAATTTCTCCAACTTGTTTTGAAAAACAAGTAAAGTTTTTAATTTTTAATTTCAGTAAATTTTGTCCACTTATATTTAGAAATGAAGGATATAAACTGCCTAAAAGGTAAAATGTCATTCAGTAGCTAACCACTGTAGCTGAATACACATTGTCCTTTTTCTGCCCTAGACATACCTGTAAATAATATTTCGTGGAATAGCACCATGAGAAACACTCAGCCAAGCACTTAATTGAGAAAAAAACACAAATGAGCGGACAGCCAATAGGAGAGTCTTCTCTTCAATAAATCGATCGCCACTCCTAAGGGAAGTAAAAAAGCATCATCTAAATGTCAACAAGTACAAAATGGCTAAATTTTAGAAAGATAAAAGCTGAAATAAACATATCACTCAGGACATGTGCTTTCAAGAGTATAAGAGTGCATTTACCAGTGTCATTTGAAGTCACATAAGTACTAAATATGTAAATTTTACTACATAAATAGAGGGACTCAAAGATATGATATATTATTAAAATAATTTATAGAAAGTAATGGAAAACCTGATTTACAAAGGACAACTTCAAACTCAGTTCAACTTACTGTCGAGGAACTGGCTCCAATATCCATCTTTCTAATAATAACGCATCTTGCTTAATTGCAGGATCATTTAGATCAATCCCTTCTGTGGTGGGCCCATCGTCACTGTAGCAGCAATCTGGTAGTAGCATCACTTCCACCATGATTGGAAGGTTATTCTTCCACAATAATGCGACCTCAGACCTAGTTCGTCGGGCTTGGCGACACTTGGAGAAGATGGAGATAAGCAAAATGGCTCAAGAGCCCACCCAATTTTATATTTAAATTTGAAAAATATAATTGTAAAGCAGACATCTGTATGAAAATGAGTTGCCTATTGCAGGGCTCAGCTCAGGCTTGTCTGCCTATTTAGGTTTCCTCATTAAACAATGCATCAGCACTAGGAGCTCTAGAGTGTGGGGATTAGTAGCAAACAACAATTATGATGCAAATTTTCTCCGGGGAGGATATCTTTGCTCTATTTTGCGGAAAAAGAACTGCCATGCCCAATGTCTGACAGGCCGCAAGATGGCCCAGCCTCGCCTCATTTGTTAATTACATCATCATTAATTAGAGGAAAGATTCATTCTAAGATCAAAATATTAAAAACTCATTTTCATTAAACACTCAAAGTAGACAACATTTTTAGAAGTTTAAAATTTTGGACTACAGTTAAGAGACTAACTGGGAGGAAAATCCTTACAGCAAATTATACGCTACATATCAAAATAAATATTTTTAACAGTATTCTACAAAAACATTAATGATAGCAAAAAGTATCCTCCCATTAAAAAGGGGAGGGATATAAGTGATTAATGTGGGGAAAATAATTATGAACATCAATCTATTAAATAAACAAGAACACAAAGTTGATGAACCGGGGCTGAGACTAAAACTAAAGAAAAGCTAATTCATAGTAACAAAGATAATCTTAAATCTGGTGTGTGTGGAGGCAGATATGAAACTGGCTGCCCACCTGCCTGCTGATGGAAAAGCCTTTTAGAGCCTTGTTCACAGCCAAAATTATTAGCTGCAGTTCAGGATTAGTACCTTTTCTTTATGTTGTGACCAATTTTATACTTAAATGTGAACATTATAATTGTGATTTAACAAAGTCAATGACAGAATTTAAACAGGTTTATATAAAAGATAAAAAACATTCAAAACACAGTTCTCACCTGGGCCAGCTTATCACTACATTCATGTTTGCTAGTTACTGGGTAACAGGACTGTGCTGGAGGGCAATGGAAACTTTCTGTCCGACCTTTAACAGAACATTCAGGTGTTCTTCCTTCTGTTATTAACAAGGCCAGAGAGACCAAGAACTCCTCTGCATCATATTCAAAATATTCATCCAGACTATCTGGTATCAAAAAAAAGAAAGAAAGAAAGATGGGTCCTTGCTTTAAGGTATTCTTGACAAGAACTCTTTTTTTTTTTAACATCTGTATTGGAGTATAACTGCTTTACAAGAACTCATTTTTTTATGTCTAAAATAACTAATACCATAGCCCAAATTCAAGTATATTCACTAACAAAGAGTGAAAAGAGAATAAAAGTGAGGCAATTAAAATACAATAAACTCTTGGTACTTCCCTGGTGGCGCAGTGGTTAAGAATCCGCCTGTCAGTGCAGGGGACATGGGTTCGAGCCTTGGTGCGGGAAGATCCCACATGCCACGGAGCAACGAAGCCCGTGCGCCACAACTACTGAGCCTGTGCTCTAGAGCCCATGTGCCACAACTACCGTGAGCCACAAGTACTGAAGCCCACGCTCCTAGAGCCCGTGCTCTGCAATAAGAGAAGCCACTGCAATGAGAAGCCCGAGCACCGCAATGAAGAGTAGCCCCCCCTCACCGCAACTAGAGAAAGCCCGTACGCAGAAACGAAGACCCAACGCAGCCAAAATAAATAAATAAACAAACTTATTTAAAAAACCCAATAAACTCTTAATTCACAAGGTACAGAAGTCAGATGATGATGGATAATTCAAAATTTCATTTAAGACAAAGCCGGTTAAAATTACGGCATAAAATTGTTTTTATGTAAACTTCAATTAAAATGTTTAAGATTTAGGAGTACATTTATAATCTTTTAGATAATGATATTTTTGGACATCAAATACAATAGTTTTCACACACAAAACTTCGCCAATAGCCAAAAGGTCAAAATGTCTTATTAGGTCATATAAATATTTTCAGCTAAGACGTTTTATTACTGTTATTAAATATTAGAAAAAGAGGCAGATACAAATGTATGTTTCTCCCTTTCTCTCCCTCTCCCTTCCTTAACTAGTTCCTTGTTCTTAGAGCCCTAATTCTGTGATGTGGACACTCACAGCCACAGGGTCCTTCTCTTTCCTTGCTATGCAGTGGTAGTAGTTTCAGAGGAAGAAATTTTATAATTATCCAACAGGAGATGCAGGCCTGTATTGTAATATATGAAGTGTGATATTTTTTGGTTACTAGGCAGTTCCAAACAATCTAACCTGCAGATGTTTCACTTAGATATATTAAATTAAATTTTTTTCACAAGTCCTCCAATTTTAAAAGCACGGTTAGTCTTTAAAACTGTTAACCTGCTATGCAGGTTGAACATGCATGCATGTGTACATGCACACACGAAATTCAATTTATAGTGCAAACTTGAAAAGGTTGCTTTCTCTTATCTCTGCCAGCTAAGCAACACATATTTTAAGTGCCTAGCACACTGTAGTAGGTGACAAGGGGACACAAAGTTGTACTGCACATAGCTAATAGTTTCAGAGGATTTGATTCAGGGACGATTTTTTAAAACAATACAACACTGAAGCATATAATAAATTCCAAAGAAGTTCAGATAACAGTGGTAAAATTTTGCCAAAGAGGTAGATGTTAAGCTGAACCATGAGAGAGAAAGTGCAACTTGAGCGGAGCATTTGTACAAAAACAGTGTAGAAAAGGCAGGACTGGAGCCTGATTGTGAATAGCCTTGAAGAGTATGACGACGAGTGCCTATTTCTAGCCTCAGGAAGGCCTTACCAGGAAAAGAAGGAGTCTTGAGAGCCAACTTGATTGAGCTGGTATTTTAAGACCATTCAGTCCCTAAAATGACCATTTGCAATATATAAAATAACAGCCAGCACTTAGTAATGTTGTTAGGCATTGCCAGTTCTCACTACTTTCTATACATTAACTCATTTACTCCTCAAAGCACCTCTAGAAGGGACTATTACCACCATTTTTATAGATAACCGAAGCATAGAGAGGTTAAATAACTTGCCCAAGATCACCCAGCTAGGAAGTTGCAAAGTTGAAATTTGAACCTACACAAGTCTGGTTCTAGAATCTGAGTCCCTAACTACCCCACACATGCTTCCTTTCACTGTGGCTACAAATTTTGCCTTTATATACTTTAATAGACATTTGTAAAAATATAAATAATATGTATTCAACATATATTTTAACAATATATTTTGGAATATTGTGGTACAGGATTTGTTTCCAGGAAAAGGACCATAATTTATAATAATGTGCCAAACTGGGGGAAAAAAAGAGGTCTCAACTTTCAACTTTCCTCCAGGAACCAATTAGGTCATAAGCCAAGGGTCTCCTGTGGTCTCCTGGGACTCACTGAGTTAAACCATGGTGTCCTTCAGAGGGAAGCAAAAGACATAAAAACAAATCCATTCAGACCTTTCTCTGATGGTTCTGTGGGTTTTCAAGGCTAGCTCAGGCTTGCCATGGGCTGGCTACATGGGATGATTTTAGCTCCCGGGAGATTTCTCTGGGCTCATCCTTTTCCCTCTCTCGGACTGTGGGGTAATCCTGCAGAGCTAAGAATTGTGGCAGAGCAGTGGCTCTTACACTATGGAAAGCTGAATGATGTCAAGATGTCAGTTACTCCATGTGAGTACCAAGGATGGTTCACAGCCTAAGTAATGTCTCATATATATTTGGCAGTATTTTTTTTAAATTATAATTTATCTCCAAAACCCTAGCAGGATATCCATTGACAGATGAATGGATAAAGAAGACGTGGTACATATATAATACCATGGAATATTACTGAGCCATTAAAAAGAAAGAAATAATGCCACCTGCAGCAACATGGATGGACCTGGAGATATCATACTAAGTGAAGTTAAGTCAGAGAGAGAAAGACAAATATCATATGATATCACTTATATGCGGAATCTAAGAAAAAAAATGATACAAATGAACTTACTTACAAAACAGAAACAGACTTAGAGAATGAATTTATGGTTACCTGGGGGAAGGGTGGGAAGGGGGAATGAATTTATAGTTACTGGGGGGAAGGGTGGGGAGGGGGATAGATTGGGAGTTTGGAATTGACATGTACACACTGTTATATTTAAAATAGATAATTAACAAGGAGCTACTGTAAAAAAATAAAAAACAACCCTATCAGGAAATGGCTTACTCATATACTAGAAATTACCAAGTTTAAAGTGATAAAAATTAAACTGTTATACACTGTAAAGCAACTATACTCCAATAAAAATTTTAAAGAACCGTTACGTGATGACAACCTTTAGGAACTTGTCAGGAAAAATTTATGAGTGTCTGAATTTTAATAAATGAGAATACTAAATCACAGTAGTCATTAGAAAAGTTGCATTATTAAAATTTTGATAATTTCAATCTCTAAAACCTCTGCCATAGCGCAGAGTTTACTGTAATAAAGAATATGACTAAGGAACCGGGAAATTTTATGTCATACTAAAGAAAATTCATTAGATCCGACGATACTTTGAGGACATAGCTTACTCAAGAAATAAGGTATAATTTTTGGGTCTCTGAAAACAATTTACTCTTTACAAAAACAAAAAGTGCTGCAAATCTAGACAAATACGGGCTGCTAAGGCTTACCTACTAGCTATACATTTTAAAAGAGATAAATTATTTGATGTAAAATATAACTTTGAAAAGAACAGAAAGGATGTTATAAATTGTCACAGGCTATCAATGACAATTGACAGTGGGAATTAATCAATCAAATCATAGTCCCTCTGCCCCCAAAACCTCAATGAGGATAGTATTTACACCACAGTCGGACTAGAAGCCATGACCAGACTAGCTCCTTTTTTGTGGCACACTCTTCTGGCTCCGGAGTTCAGCCATCTTAAAGTTCTTCATCTGTTCTCTCCAACAAAAGAGGTTAATAATTTGGCCACTGGGAAAACCTTAAATAATCAGAATGACCCATAGGTGAAACAGACTAACTTGGGAAGTAAATTCTTCATCACCAAGGCACAAACAGACTGATAAACAATTGCCAGGGGTGTGGTTGAAGGGATTTAGCTGTCAAGTGGAAACTGAATTAGACTTGCAGTGGTTCTTTCAACCTTAAGAGTCTATGAATCTCTGTTCTTCAGAAGTACTTCATAAAAAACCTAGGGGAGAGACCAGAACCACCACTTCCTTCTTGGGAGGCCCTAACCAGGAGCCCCTCTCAATCAGAACTCATCATAAACACTTAATGGTGGTGCCTCTGGATCCTTGATTTAAAACAAAAACCTAGGATACTTCAAAGCTCTGTCTCAAGGAAACAGAAGAAGGTCCTTCCTACCATTGGGCTGCTGTATATACTGTTCAATGTACTTCTAAAGCCTGCCAAGGTAGTAGATTGCACCCCCCTCATATATGGAATAAAATGGCAAGAGAAGCATGAGAACCCCTGGGGGATTGCCAAAAAGAAAGTTTCTCTAAAAATAATGTCCTTTCAAACTTATGATGGACAATCTAATAATACGAATAAAAATTATTCCATGAATTTATTCCAATGAAATAATAGAACAAGTACACAGAGATGAATGTTGAAGGATATTTATTAAAATGTTTATACCAGTCAAAAATAATTGTAATCAATCTAAATGTCCAACAAAAAGGGACTGGTTAAATATACTGTGGTACAGTTTTATCTAAAATAATGATATAGATCTACTTTTGACAAGGAAAGATTATCTACATCATAAGTGAAACACAACTCTCAAAAGAATGTTATGATCATGTGTTTGTGGAATTACACATGCATAGAAAGATATACATGCAACAAAATATTATCAGTCCTATAAAGCAAACACACAAACACATAAACTAAATTTTAAATAAATTACTATTCTCTGACTGGCATTAGATAAATGATAAAGCCTATTAACTGAAAAATAATATGTAAATAAAAGAATTACATAGTGTCATATATTTTAATTAGAGTTATTGTTTTGTAAAACCCCTGCTAAGGAGATCATAGTCTGGTTACTCAGTAGAGGAATTTGTGAAGACACACGTAAGTAACAGCACACTGGTTCTGGTGTTGAAAAATTAGAACTTAGCAGTTTGAAACACTTTTCTGCTTTGCTTTGCTTTCTTTTTTTCTCTTTATAAATAATCTTTTAAAAATAATTAGGTAAGAACTAGCACCTCAAACGGATAATATGAGAAACATATGGATGAATCTGAGAAAGGGTGTTAAGAATTAGTAGAAGAGGTTATGCTCAGAGAATTGGACTCTCAGTTGATATTACCAGTATGTAGGTATGAAGATGGTGCTAAGTGCCATGCTATAACTGCAAAAATTGAGAATAATCATGTAAATGCTTTATACTAACTGTTGAGGGATGGCTTTTCTGAGCAGATAACATTTAATTAAGCCAAGGTCTGAACAAGGAACAAGCAATTCAAAAATCAGAGGAAAGAGCATTCTGAGCAGAGGGTCTAAGGTGACAATAAAGGAGTAATGTCCCAGGAACTAAAAGGTGAGTAAGGCTGGAATGGCAGTAGCAGAGAGGGAAAGTGGTAAGAACTATAGTTTAGAATGGTGGGCAGGGACTACATCACACAGGATTTTGAAGCTAGGGCAAGGAGTTCAGATTTTATCCTAAATGCAATGGGAAGTCACTGGAGGGTTTTAACTAGAGAAGTGACACGATCTGATTTACTTTTTTAAATGATCGCTCTGACTGCTATGTTGATAACAGAATAGGGGAAAAAGAATCAGAGTAGGTATACTAGTTAGGAGGTTGTTGTTTTCCAGGGTTGGGGATATAGTTTTGGGAATCATTGGCATTTGGATAGTATTTAGAGTGAAGAGTTACCTAGAAGCATGTAGAGGGTATTCATGACAAAGGCCAGAGGCACTCTAAGAAGTAGAGATCTGTTAGAAGATGATGAACCAGCAAAAGGAGCTGGTATATGTCAAGTATGGTATCATAGAAGCTGCGAGAAAAAAAATGTTTCATGGAGGGCATGGCCAATGGTCTTAAACACTAGTGAGGTTTAATAAAATATAAACAAAGAAATGACCACTGTATTTGACAATAAGGAAGTCATTGGTGACTTTGACAATAGCGATCTCAGTAGGTGGTGATGATGGAAGATTAGATGTGACGTACATTGTCAATTATTCTGAAGGGTACAGATGATAAATACAAAAGCCTACTTTCCTAGTCCTCTCTTAACACAATGGCAATTCATGTATCACAATATAAGTATTACACATGCAAAATCATCACTCATACAAAATTGTCGCCAAATCCCAAAAGGGAATAAGAGAAGTTCCCTTCTAAGTCTATGGTACAGGGGCAGGAGATTCTCCCTCTTTATGGTCCTAAAATCCAGTGACTGAACAAGTCACTAACTTGTTCTTCAAATTTCTCTTGAAATTAAACCTTCCTTTTTAACCTCAAAACAGTTACCAAGTTAGATTCCTATTACTTTACACATAAATTACTACACCAGTCTCCTAGCTATGGTCTAGGACTCTAGGCCCTTTTTTATTCATCTTGCACCCTGATGCAGATTAATCTTCCCGAAAGAAGATTAATGCCATTCCATCACATTCCTCAAAGTTTTTCTGTTTGTTGTTTGTTTGTTTTACTGGCTCCCTAACTTCCTATTAAACCCAGTGTGAACTATTAAGCCTGACATTAGGGCCAGCGCCACTGTACAGAGGTAGCTACTCTGGCTGGGCATTGCCAGATTCTGATGTGAACACTGCCTCTTGAAGTTATACACTGAGGTGACCCTGCTTAAGACTCCACCCACCTCTGGTTCTTAATCTCATCTTTTACTGCTCTCTGTGTTCTACCCAAACTGCTGTCTATACCACGCTCTACTCATTTCTCACCCTGTACCACTGCTTTTTCTTTCTGTACTGCTAACTTTAGCCAACCCTCTCCCAACTGCAGGCACTTCCAGAGTTACACTAACCCATCCATTTCTTTATAAAAATATTCTTAATATTTCATAGATGTTTATCTCCTAATGGGTTAAGTTCTACATACATTGAAATATTTTTGGTTTCTCATTTATATGTTCCAATCTCATAGGTATGTGTTGAGTGTTTCTGTTTTAAGTGAGAATTGTAAAGGACCTTAGAAATCATGTGGCCTAATCTACCTTACTTCCAGATGAAGAGAGTAAGGTAAAAAGACATTAACTTTCTTGCTTAAAGTTGTATGCAGTATGCATACTGGAGAAATCCAGGTTTCTTCATTCCTAGTGCAACTTGACTTATACACCATGAGAAGTCTTTAAGCAGAGAATAAAAGACAAAGCTGACTTTAATGACAAGTGCAAAAAATAGTGGCTGTGGCTATAAATGAAAGCAACTTTATATCTGTACTATTATTTTATTAATACTAGTGACACATAAATATTTCCACTGTCAGAAGAGTACCTTCAAACACAAAAATATTCTCTGTTTTTGTTAGCCAACAACAAAGCTTAAACTGAATTTAAAAAAATCCTCAGCACTCTATTATGAAAAAGGCAAGTGATCTGTAAACAAACTTATCATGGACTGACTTTAAAAGCTTTCTAGACGTGTGTGGTTTAAATTCAACCAAGTATTTCTGCTGTACATCTACAGTAACCACCAAAATTCAAAATTATGATTAAAACAATGAATATTCTGAGGTTCTATCTGAAAAACAAAGTCATGTGTATGTTTTTATAATAATCTAGCTCTTTGAAAATTGGCTATAAATTTTAATTGTCACGTAATACAAACATTCAGTTAAACAAAGATGATCATTATCATCTTGAGTTGTGGAGTGTTTTATCAAGTGCTTCCTCATCTTAATTCTCATGATGTAGCATAAAGTAATAGTTAAGAACATGAACTCTGAGGTCAGGCAAACAGTTCTGTTACTTGCTAGTTGTTTGGCTTTGTACAAGTTATAGCGATACAATCTCTCTTTGCCTTAGTTTTTAAAAAATCTATTAAATGGCAATAATAGTAGTATTGACCTTCAGAGGGTAGTTAATAGGTTGTTATTTGTAAAATATTTAGAATATTGCCTGGCACATAGTGAGCACCATACTGTTTCTTTTTTCTTTTATTTTCCATCTAACGTTTCTTAAATTTAAAATAAAATAGGGACTTCCCTGATGGTGCAGTGGTTAAGAATCCTCCTGCCAATGCAGGGGACACGGGTTCGAGCCCTGGTCCAGGAAGACCCCACTTGCTGCGGATCAACTGAGCCTGCAAGCCACAACTACTGAAGCCCACACGCCTAGAGGCCATGCTCCACAACAAGAGAAGCCACCACAATGAAAAGCCTGCACACTGCAAGGAAGACCCAACACAGCCATAAATAAATAAATAAATAAATAAATTTATTTTACAAAATGAAATAAAACAAAAATAAATGCGAAGGTATAGGTTTTTCTCTCATTTTACAGATGAAAAAACTAAATTTGTAAAATCATTTGCCCAAGGTCACAAACAGTATCAGTAAGTAGAGAACCATCTGTAGGAGCCCACTTTCCACTACCAATAGTTCTTAATAATTCTCAATTATGAAAGTTCATTCTTATTTTTCATTTCACACAAAAAAGACTCATTTTTAGGGTAGAGGTTACCCTACCAACTCAGGGCATAGATTCTAGAAATCTCCTCAGATAGACATATCTTCAAGGATTCCTGGTATTAAAAGAATTTGGACAGCTATTCCTTTCTCTCCTTATGTCTCCCAAGTTTAAAGGTTTCTCAATTTAGATATCATGGAAAAGGTCTGGATCATGCAGTTCCAGAAAGAGCAAGAGGATATCCCACTTAAAAACATTATCCTTATAATGCTTGGCAAAACTGTACAATTACATCTGCTTATAAATAAAATGTTTCAATGTTCTGTTTTGTGCATTCAAAACCACTTAGAGTTAATTAAAACCAAACTTGGTCCCTCTGTCATCAAAGAAAAATAAGCAGCTTCTGTGGGCAAAACTACAGGGGATAAGTTAAAAAGTGGGGCGAGGTGGGGGGAGTCTTGGCTTTTGTATAGAATTCAGGAGTAAGAACTCAAAGGAACCTTCAATAGTATGTATTTTCATTAATCTATAGATGAAGAAATTGGACTTCAGAGAGTAAAGTGACAGCTCAGACACACAGAGCAATATAATGGTAACGTGAGGCCTTAAATCAAGATCTCCTATGTATATAAAATGTTAAAAATCTGAGGACTTATTTCCAAGTCTCATCCAGGGTGCCTACCTAAACTCTACTCCCCAATTAGTCCAATTCCAATTCTGGCTCAGGAAAGAATAATGGATGGAGACTCAGCCTCAGGTATTTGTTGGCTTAGCATCAAGATCATTCTTACAGCTCATTCTGTATTGGTTATCCAGCCTGTGAATGCTGATTCTGGTCCTTACTGTAAAACATCTTGATGTTTAATTTCCAATCTCTGTTTTCCTTTGAATTCTAACTGGACTTCCCAGTTTACATGGTTACTATTCTGCAATCTTGACAGAATTTTCTTTGTTTCTCTGCTCATGCAACCACTCTGAACCCTGTCTTTCACCACTGAGACATGAGGTGCTTACCTATCTCAGGACTGTTTCCTCAATATCTATTATATCTGATAGGGATTCCTATATGCCATGGCTACCCAAACTAAACCTGACACTTTGAAAGCTGCAAAAGAAGAGTTGTGAATGAGTTGGAAAACCAAAGGGGGAAGGGAAACGGGTTAAAAACCTTAACTAAGGAGTACACTGTTACAAACTGTGTATTTTCCAATGGAGAAACTGAAAATCTGCCAACTTTTTTCTAGTCCCTGATTTCAGTTAAATTTCAACTCAGGCGGGAAGCAGACACAGAGGGAAATCCTCTCATAAGCTTCATGTGTTCCTACTGCAATTCTTAATCTACTCTAATGGCCGATTGTCTCTAATTAGATTATAAACTCTAGGCATGCAGGAGCCAGGTCTAACACATCCATCATTCTATGACCAGTGCCTAGGACAGTGCCTGGCGTATAGGAGATGCTCAATGAATACATAAGCAAAATGAAAGAGTGGTTAAAGTGTAGTTATTTAACTAATTAATAAGATCTCAGTTGCAGATCAACTTGAGATCTATGTTAAAGTATGACCAACTCTGAAGAATTCAGGTATTATAGGACAAGTGACCTCAGATTATTAGCCCTCTAACAAATGGCAGATTGAAGGTGCCAGGACATCAGGCAATGCACAAGAAGTTCTTTTAGCTTTTATTTTACTACGTTTTTTTAAAAACAGAATTTAACTTATTCACACTGACATTTTAATAAAGAGTTGTTAAAACACACACACACACACACACACACACACACACACACCACTAAAATGATTATATTCATGTATGTTCCTGGGCCTCAATCATCAGTATCTCAAGAGAATTTGTTTCCTACATTCCAATTTGACAGCCAGTTCTGCCATCTGATAGTGTATTCTCTAAAATGTTGAAAGCAGGTAATTTTTGAGGGTCAAATCTTACAGATATCTTCACACTAAATCTCAGAGAAACCAAAGGAAAAGCCTTGGCTAATTCTCTAATCACTAATTCTCTATCGTTAACAATTAGCACAACTAGTATAACCAATGGAAATGGACTAAAGGAAGGCAGGCTTAGTGATCTGACGGGTGAGAATTAGGACTTTCAATTATTTTCAATGCTCCAAAATGTTTCTTAAATTTTTCTAAAACTGCTCATGTTTGTAGACATTCTAACAGGCTCAGAACTGGTGTTTTGAAATTTTCATATATATACACAAAAATTTAATTATTGTGAACAAAATCAATACAAAATATTCATTCCATCATTCTTAGATATTTTAAGATTAATAGTATTTTCTAAAGCACTTTGAACTTCTTGAAACAAGGATCTAAATAACATTAAAAGACAAACAGTTCTAGTTCTAAAACTAAAAAAGAACATAAGAGAATTCTGGAAGCATAGAAGGTGCTCCTTTGATATGAGCTATGACAAGCCTGTGTACTCAGAACTCAGCCCATACTGAGTTCCTATGTTCCCTAAATTACTTACAGTCAAGTAATAAGTACTAACCCTTTTCCCACCTTTGCAAATATTGCATAATAAAAAACAGCAATCACCTACCAATTTGAATTTGTTTACCACAACTATTAAATAAATTACAGTAACAAAAAATACAATGCTATGTAGTTTTTTAAAACACTGTCATAGACTATATTAAAACTTTAAAAAAGACATATATTTTATGCCATTTAAACTGCTCAGATGATTATATTATAGGTTAAAAGCTTGCATAACAAAGAAATATGGCATTTATGATTAGTATTTACATATCTTCCATCAAAATAATTTTTAACTAAAAGTGCTACATAGGCATAACACAAAAGAAACAACTCTTTATAGTAGTAAAACAATTGGTGAGTTCATTAAAAAAAATTCAATCTAATTTATGCAATACTTACTACTGAATTTTTCACCCAGTTGTTAGCAGATAGATATTGTCTAGGCACAGAAGAGTAAATAGAGTTCACCAGAAGCCAAGGAAGGTAAAGCTTGTACTTCACACAATTCTGCAAGGCGACTCTCTTCCCAGAGGACTGTAATTGGCTGTCGTAACAGACATCTTTTCCTCTACAATCCGAATTCCCAACTACACAAAGCCTCTAATATGTAAGTGCCATCCACATTCCCCTCCTGGCTCCTTACCAATTCAACCACAGTAATTTGGTTAGAGATAAGGAAAGTTTTAAAGAAAACAATCAGAAAAGAATAGAAGGATAAGTAACTAAGAATTGTGATCAAAGTAAAGAGAAAAAAAGGAGGAAAGGGACAGGGAGAAACAAAATAGACAAAGAAGAAAGAATAAACAAGAAAATAAGATGGGGTGGGGGGGGAATATAAAAGGAAAAATAAAGTATACAGAGTAAGAGTAGAGTTAGAGGAAGCTGAACAGATGAGGGAGGGAAAAACTTTTCAGGGGAGCCATCACTTTCTGTTCTAATTGTTCCTTAGACTCTTTTCCTAAACTCCCATCTTTCAAACATTGCAAAGTAGGCTTCCCTGTCTTCTCACACATGTTCTACTAGCACCCCTAAAAGGAGCCCCAAATTTGTTAGGTAGTTGTATACCCATTGATTAAAAACATTTTAAAGTAGAAAAGGCCAATTCAATCTGGATTTCAGTTCACAATAGTGTTCAAAAGGTACAGAGCTTCAATTTAGTGAGCATAAAATATTAACTGTAACCTAGGCAAGTTGCTGTCTTAATTATTTCTCTGGTAACTAAGAGATGATTTATTGTTTGATAACCATATTGCTTATAATAATTTTTCTGTTGGTTTTAGATAAATGATCTTAAAGATTAATTTTTCTAAAGGACACATAATAAGCCAAAATTATAACTGTGAATTTTAAACCTGAAATATTAAAATTTTATGTTCTTCTATAGAACTGTGATGGTTCTAAACTGTGGCCTAACTTCGAGGAAAAAATTGGTTTTATGATCAAGTAGATGTAAATTCAAATACTGAGTGAATCTAGGCAAATTAAAATAATTCTTTGAGAAATTTCTGAGAAAAAAAAGACTCTGCCCTTTGATCTCTGGCATGTACTGCTATGGTAGGAATTATCAAATTAAATTTCAGTTATTATTTAACCTTAAACAGCAAACCTCATGTAGTTGACAAATATTTATTTATTTATTGACAAATATTTAAAAACCCACTATAAATTCACTGCTCTTTATGGTCAGAAGACATTCTTAGTAAAGTTTTCATACAAAGGGCCAGAATACAAATTAATTATTGATTTCAGGCTGTATTTCCTTCATAATGTATTTGATCCAAGGAATGCCATGAAGCATAAAACCTTCCCATCTCCAGAAATGAAATGAGGTTATATACAACATAACTGATGGTCAAAGTGAAAATTAAAATTCATGTAAAGATCTAAAAATAAAATTAACCTTTAATAACTATTTCGTAACTGCAATACATAAAACATTCACTGCAGAATTTGATTTTACTGTTTTCACAAAGACAGTAGGATCCAGTGAGGACAGTCCTGGGCAAGTTCAGGCATGTCACTTAATTTCTTCATTTATACAATGATAATGGTAAGTGTCAGGGGAGAAAGGAACTTCTTCCCTTTACCTGGGTTGGGTCTCTGTACACAGGGAGAGCAGGACTTTACCACAACTCTTATCTTCCACCAAGGAACATACTGGGGAGAAACGCATGATTTCTATATTCATCCATTTTATGAATTCTTCCACAAGGCCAGTAGGATGGCTGACATGACTGGTTTGATTTTGGTAGTCACTGTGCTATTTCCAGTCAAAATGGAGTATTAGGGACTTGATTTACCCACACACCTAAACCACAACAAAATACAAACAACTGTTTCCAGACACTGGACAACAGACAGTGTAAGACAGTGATCTCTGAGAGAAAAATAAACAGGTGAGCTCTAAACTGCCCAACTTTAATGCCTGGAGAACGTTTCCAGGCCGAAGGACAGGGAAGGAGAAGGCAGATGGAATCCAGCAGTCTCCCTGAATCGAGCACAAAAGAACTAAGGGAAAGGGAAGTTAGGTGGCTAGAGTCACAGGGCAGAGTACCAGACAAGGGAGAGTAGCACAAAGAAGGTGAGCTCAGGAGAAATAGAGAAGGAGTGAAAGAAGAAAACTGTCAACCTGGAATTCCTGAAAAACAAACAAACAAACAAAAACCTTAGACCCAGAAAAGCTGAAACAAGTTTATCACCAACAGACCCTCACTACCAAAAATGGTAAAGGAAATCCTTCTGTCAGAAAGAAAATTAAACCATTTGGAAATCTGGATCTACACAAAGAGAACTGGAAATCATAAATATGTAGGTAAATAAAAAATAATTTATTATTTGTTTTTAAATCACTTTTAAATAGAACTATTTAAAGGAAATGTTGAAGTATTTGAAGGTAAATACTTCAAAGTATTTGAAGGTAAACTGTGACAAGTTAATTATTGCATACTTTAAAGTAACTACTGAAAAAACAAACAAAACATACCCCCATAAGTTAACAAAGGAGATAAAATGAAATTATTCAAAAAAAACCCCCAAACTGTCAATCCAAAAGAAGACAGAAAAAGAAGGATAAAGGAACAAAGACCAGATGGGACAAATAGAAAGCAAATAATAAGATGACAGATTTAATCCCATCCATATCAACAATAACCTAAAATGTGAATGGTCTAATTAAAAAGCAAGGATTGGGCTTCCCTGGTGGCGCAGTGGTTGAGAGTCCGCCTGCCGATGCAGGGGACACGGGTTCGTGCCCTGGTCTGAGAGGATCCCACATGCCACAGAGCGGCTGGGCCCGTGAGCCATGGCTGCTGAGCCTGCGCGTCTGGAGTCTGTGCTCCACAGCGGGAGAGGCCACAGCAGTGAGAGGCCCACGTACCGCCAAAAAAAAAAAAAAAAAAAAAGCAAGGATTATCAGATTGGTTAAAAAAGAAAGACACAACTGCATACTACCTATAAGAAATCCATTTTGAATATAAAGACACAAATAAGCTAAAAGTGAGTGCTAACACTAGCCAAAAGAAAGCTGGAGTGGCTACAGTAATCAGATGAAACAGATTCCAGAGCAAATGAACTTGCAAGTGATAATGGTGGCCATTTCATAATGATAATGAGGCCAATCCATCAAGAAAGCATAACAGCCCTAAACATTTACGTACCTAAGAAAATAGCTTCAACAAGTATAAAGTAAAAATGATAGAACTGTAAGAAGAAACAGACACATCCACAATTATATTTGAGATTTCAACACCCACTTTTTCAATAATCAATAGAACAAGTAACAGAAAATCAGTAAGAACATAAAAATCTTGAACAGTACCATCAATTTGACCTAATTGGCATTTACATTACACTCCACTCAACAAAAGAAGAATACACACTTTACTAGGTACACATACAACATTTACCAAGACAGACCATATTCTGGGCCACGAAACAAGTCTCAATAAATTTAAATAGTTTTAAATCATCCAAAGTGTGTTCTCCAACCATAATGGAATTAAATTAGCAGTAAGAGAAAGATAGCTGGAAAATCTCTAAATATTTTGGAAGTAAATAACTGGTGTGATTTCAATAGTCACTGGACCACCTCTTTACTCTGAAGTAAGGTTTCCAAGTGTATGGACTGAAATGTGTCCCACCACACCTCCCCCGACCCCCAAACTCATATGTTGAAGCCCTAACCTCCAATGTGACTGTATTAAGAGACACGGCTTTTAGAAGGCAATTAATGTTAAATGAAGTCATCAGGGTGGGGCCGTAAACCAATAGGATTGGTGGCCTTACAGGAAGCGGAAAAGAGAAATCTCTCTACCTCTCTTCCTTCCCCTCCCACCTCCCCCCTTTCCAAGCACATGCACCAAGGAAAGACCATAAGGGCTTCCCTGGTGGCGCAGTGGTTAAGAATCCGTCTGCCAATGCAGGGGACACGGGTTCAAGCCCTGGTCCGGGAAGATCCCATATGCTGTGGAGCAACTAAGCCTGCACTGCACAACTACTGAGCCTGCACTCCAGAGCCCAAGAGCCAGAACTACTGAAGCCTGTGCGCCTAAAGCCTATGCTCTTCAACAAGAGAAGCCACCACAATGAGAAGCCCGTGCACCACAACGAAGGGTAGCCCCCACTCTCTGCAACTAGAGAAAGCCTGCGTGCAACAACAAAGACCCAATGCAGCCAAAAATAAATAAATTAATTAATTTTAAAAAAAGGGGAGACCATATGACCACACATCAAGAAGGCATCCATCTACAAGCCAGGAAGAGAACACTTACCAGAAACCAAATCAGCTGGCCTTGATCTTAATACTTCCCAGCCTCCTTAACTGTGTGAAAATGAAATTCTGTTGATTAAGCCACTCAGTCTATGGTATATTGTTATGGCAGCCCAACCTGACTAATACATCAAGGATAAAAGCCAGGAATCTGCCTCTATATTTCCTGTTCTTTGCTGAAACTCAGAGGGTGTAGTCCTGCACCTTGTTCCAGATTTCTAGATAAGGCATGCTGGAGCCAGTGCCTAAAGCCTACATGTTCTCAATTAATAAAAGAGGGAGTAAAAATACCAGGCATAAATGGGTTTCCAGAATCCTTGCACTTGGAGAACCACAGGGTGCATGCCTGGTTTAATAAAGTGATACTCTATTTCTCATTCTATTGATACCATCAATCATGTGTGTATATACTTGCAGTTGGAAAGGAGAAATGGTAGTTAGTACTATGAATCCCTAGCAATTATAACTATCCAACCATCTTACACAATTGTCATGATGATCAGAAGTGAGGTATGCCAAACACTGATTCATTAAATTAATCTTACTCAAAGGAAAAAAAACCCCTTCTGTTCGAGGGCATGGCTACTTAATGAAGTCAAGGTGGGGGCAAGAGGAGAAAACTGAGAAAAGAGTGAGGAATAAGGGGAAAAGAAAAACAAAAGTAATGATAAATACACGTAGAATTCACTAAGTACAACACCATATTCTACTCCCCCCTACTACCTATACATCTCCAAACCCAAATCTGCTCTTTCTCTTGAGTTCCCTATATAGTCTAACATTATCGATGCTTAACTGCCCAAGCCAAAAACTTGGCAATGGAGTCCTATAAACGGCACCACCTAAACAGCTCTAGCCACTTTTCTTCCTCACTCTATGGCCCCTACCTATACTACCAATGGCCATATGGGGACTTCCCTGGTGGTCCAGTGGTTAAGACTCTGCGTTTCCATTGCAAGGAGCATGGGTTAGAACCCTGGTCAGGGAACTAAGATCCTGCATGCTGCATGGCGTGCCCCAAAAAATTAATAAATAAAAAAATAAAATAAAGAAACCGTTAAAAAATACATACTTTAAAAAATGTCCATATGTTACACACTAGTGTGTATAAAATAGATAACCAACAAGGACCTACTGTACAGCACAGGGAACTATACCCAATACTATGTAATAACCTATAAGGGAAAAGAATCTGAAAAAGACTATACATATATATATATACGTATAACTGAATCACTGTGCTGTACACCTGAAACTTATATGATATTGTAAACTATACTTCAATAAAAAATTTTAAAAAATAGCCATATGTTAAAAAATACCTCCTGTAAAATGCTATAAAAAAATATATATGTATTTCACCAAGAGTGAACCCTAATGTAAACTATAGACTTTTGGTGATGATGTGTCGATATAGATTCATCGACTGTAACAAATGTACCACTGTGTCATGGGGTATTGATAGTGGGGGAAGTTGTGCATGTGTGGGGAACAGGGTGTATATGGCACTCTGTACTTTGTGCTCAGTCTTGCTGTGAATCTAAAACTTCTCTCTAGGGACTTCCCTGGTGGTCCAGTGGGTAAGACTCCGAGCTCCCGATTCAGGGGTCCTGGGTTCGATCCCTGGTCTGGGAACTAGATCCCACATGCATGCTGCAACTAAGAAGTCTGCATGCCACAACTAAGAAGTCTGCATGCCGCCACTAAGAAGTCCACATGCTGCAACTAAAAAAGATCCCACATGCCGCAACTAAGACCCAGGGCAGCCAAAATAAATAAATAAATATTTAAAAAAAATAAAACTTCTCTCTAAAAAAAAGTTTATTAATTAAAAAATATTTCCCTTCTATAAAATGCCAGAAAAATATTCTTGGTGTTTTTTTTTTACTTTCTGCAGATTTAAAAAAATAAAAATCAATACTGAAAATAATCTATTCACTTATCCCAAAATTGTACTTAAGAAGTTTCCCTCAGGAAGCATGAATTATGAAGACAAAAACAAAAATTACAGGGGCTTCCCTGGTGGCGCAGTGGTTGAGAGTCCACCTGCTGACGCAGGGGACGTGGGTTCGTGCCCCTGTCCGGGAAGATCCCACATGCCGCGGAGAGGCTGGGCCCGTGAGCCATGGCCACTGAGCCTGCGCGTCCGGAGCTTGTGCTCCGCAATGGGAGAGGCCACAACAGTGAGAGGCCCGCATACCACAAAAAATAATAATAATAATAATTATAGTAGAAAGCAACAAAAGAAGCACAAAAGAAAATTATCAAATCTCAGATGAGCTATCACTGTCCCAGGATCAAAAAAAAAAAAGACGTTCTGTACAAACTTAAATTAACATAGTTCATGTTTTATATTAAAGCATTTTAATGCCTGATAAGTATGAATATACTTAAAAGTCTTCAGGGTCTGAAAAAAATGTGTAAGTTACTGAAAGAACTGAAATAATGTTCTGCAACATTATTTGCTATTTAATTTGTATTACAGGTAAGAAGTTAAGTGACTGAGGGAAGCACAGTTCTTATTATAACTGATATTCTCAAAGTCTACTGACAATAATATTGTTTCTCATATAACCTCTGGTGCTGAGCTTCTTGGACAAAATTCCCCTAGACTAGACTATTGAATACCTATGTTAAATTCTGTATTTTGAGAATATGCCAGAGTAAGAGTCCTTAATGAGTAGTACAGTGTAGTATATTGTATAATGATGGCTTTCAGCATTCTATAAATACAGCAGTCTTGGAAATATCAATTTAATGCCAGTCAGATTTGTTTATAAAAGAACCCACCTACAGGAAATAACTTAAATAAGTTTCACTTACAAACTGAAGACTGCTTGGACACCTTTCTCTGGTCTGTGGTTGTGGATCCATCATGCAATTATAACACTAGTATTTACAATGCTATAATAACAGCTGACACTTCCTAAGCTCTTACTATGTGCCAGATACTATGATGATTATTTTATCTTATTTAATCTTCACAACGATACTGAGAATACATCACACTGTTTTACCTCCAAAAATAGCCTGATTATATATGGAATGGTCATTCATATATAACCACTATTGTTAATTCATCAAATCTAAGATGTCATTAATTTTAAGATACATGACTATTTTATCTTTCATTAAGAAAGAAAAATCTGCCAATTTAACTACAGTGTGCATCAAAGTGTAAGAAACACATTTCTTTCTGATTTCAAAGATTTAAAATATAGAAAATGTGCATGCTAAAATCAACCAAATATGGTAATCCTAAAATTATAAGTTTAATCAGAATCTGATTTAAATGCAGTATTTCTTAATAGACCTGAAAACAAAGTGAGCTAACTAACTGAATGTTTTTCAGCCTCTTTTGAGAAGAAATCCAACCTTGGAGAATGAAATCATTTCGCCAACAAACTTCTTAACTGAATGGGAAAAAAGAGAGAGAGCTACAGCTGCAGGTGTTCATATGAACTGCATTCATACTTTACGCTTATATATTTTTAGTCTAACTATGTACATTCATTATTCAAAGTAAAAACACCTTCATCAAAGTGTGTGTTTAACAGTGACTGGTTAATCTATATTGTAATAAAAGGGTGAAATAAGACTGGATATTTATAGTTTCGTGGTTAAGATCATGATTAACAGACAATCTGAATCCTGGTTCTGCTGCTAATAACGATGTAGCCCAAAGGAACTTATTTAGTCTCTCTAAACTTTACTTTCCTGAAAAATGGAGGTAATACCTATTTCATAGCATCAATGATTTCATGAGGTAACAGTATGTTGTGTTGGACAACATGGCATACAGTAAGCAGTTTTATATAATACATAGTCTCACTGTTCCTTAATAAGCCAAAGTATCTGGAGAGAAATTTTCAATAGTTCTAGAATCTTGTGGTTTGGAATCCCAGCTGCACATTGAACAAACTGGAGAGCTTTAAAAACAAAGTATAAGACAAAACAGAAACAAAACCCAGGGACACATCCAAGACTGGATATTATATTCTTATAAAAGCTCCCTAGGTAATTCTAATGTAATTTTAATGCAACAAGGATTGAGAACCACTGCTCTAATTGGAAGCTTGAGGCTAAGCAAGGGGAGAAAATGAGGATATTAGGCAAGGTGGTACATGGAGAAAATAGTGGTGACATTCAAAAAGCAAGAGACCCGCTTTAACATATGTACACTGGAGTTACATTTTCAGTTATAGCTGTGAATTTTCAAATATCCATTTATAATATATAACTGAGGTAGAAGTGGTTCTCAGACTGGGGTCTGTGGACATTCTGGGGATCTGACAGCTCTTTCTCCAAATTTAACACGTGATTTATTTTCAATGAAAATCTCAAAAAATGAGCAAAAACCTAGCCTGGAACATCCTGGACAATGATAATCAAGGATTGCCTTATAATGTCAGTGCTATATTCATATGTACTATTATGATTTACATTTACAGTTTTGCTGGTGTTTAAATAACACGACTTTAACAGCTCTAGGCTAGTGAGAGAGGTGGACTTAACACAGATGATGTTTTTATATTGTGTGCAAAATGGTGGTCTGGGGTACCAACAAAAGTTGACAATGAGTCAAATGGGACAAGCAAATATCAAGCCATAGTACGGTAGGCACGTTCATCTCAGAAGGACTTGGCCCATAATACCAATCACGATAGTCACATTTTGACCAGTAACTTTGTAACACATCATAATGATTTAAAGTTTACTGGTTCTACAGTTTTATTTGCACTTAGTTTTTAATTTTTAAAAACTTTTTAAATATTTTAATTTTATTGGAGTTGATTTACAATGTTGTGTTAGTTTCAGGTGTACAGCAAAGTGATTCTGTTATACAGATACATATATTCATTGTTTTTTAGATTCTTTTCTCATATAGGTTATCACAGAATATTGGATAGAGTTCCCTGTGCTCTACAGTAAGTCCTTGTTGGTTATCTATCTTATATATAGTAGTGTGCGTGTGTTCATCCCAAGCTCCTGATTTAACCCTCTCCCCCATGTTTCCCCTCTGGTAACCATAAGTTGTTTTCGATATCTATAAGTCAGCTTCTGTTTTGTAAATAAGTTCATTTGTATCTTTTTAAAATTAAATTCCATATATGAGCGATATTGTATGATATTTGTCTTTCTCTGACTTACTACACTTAGTATGATAATCTCTATGTTGCTGCAAATGGCATTATTTCCTTCTTTTTTATGGCTAAGTAATATTCCATTATATATATGTAACACACCTTTTTTATCCATTCCTCTGTTGATGGACATTTAGGTTGCTTCCATGTCTTGGCTATTGTAAAAAGTGCTGCAATGAACATCGGGGTGCATGTATCCTTTCGGATTATGGTTTTCTCCGGATATATGCCCAGGAGTGGGATTGCTGGATCACGTGGTAGCTATTTTAAGTTTTTTAAGGAACCTCCATACTGTTCTCCATAGTGGTTGTACCAATCTACATTCCCAACAACAGTGTAGGGAGATTCCCTTTTCTCCACATCCTCTCCAGCATTTATTGTTTGTAGACTTTTTGATGATGGCCTGCATTTAGGTTTTAAAAATCATTTTGGTTTTATAGTTGTATGAGGTCTATAAGAAAATTATACTGAGTTCAGTTTTCTACAATGTAATTAAAAAATAACTTATGTCAGCTGGTTCAAAAATTTTTTTCCCTTAAATAGTTGTGGGGAGTCCTGGAAGAAAGACTGAATGGATTCAAATCTCAGTTCCATTATATAAGGAGGAGGCTTTCAACTTTTCATAAAATCTTTAAGATCTCTTTCTCTCTCTCAGGTATTATTCTGAAGTTGGCAAAAAGTCATACTTGGCACACCTGTCAGAATGGCTATTATCAAAAAGACAACAAATAACAAGTGTTGGTGAGGATATGGAGAAAAGGGGACCCTCGGGCACTGTTGGTGGGAATGTAAATTGCTGCAGCCACTATGAAAAACAGTATGGAGGTTCCTCAGAAAACTAAAAATAGAACTACCATAGGATCCAACAACTCCACTCCTGAGTATTTATCCAAAGAAAACAAACACACTAATTGGAAAAGATATACGCACCCCTATGTTCACTGCAGCATTATTTACAATAGGCTAGATATGGAAGCAACCCAAGTGCCCAGATGAATGGATAAAGAAGCTATGGTTTATATATACAATGCAATATTACTCACAAAAAAGAATGAAATGTTGCCATTGCAACAACATGGATGGACCTAGAGGGTATCATGCTAAATGAAATAAATCAGACAGAGAAAGACAAATACTGTATGATCTCTGTTACATATGGAATCTAAAATACAAAACAAATGAGCGAACGTAACAAAACAGGGTCATAGATATAGAGAACAAATTGCCAGAGTGGAAGGGGGTTGGTTGCCAAAGTGGAAGGGGGTGGGGGGAGAAAAGAAATAGGTCATGGGTATGAAATGTACAGTGTGGGGAATATAGCCAGTAACTATGTAATATCTTTGGTATGGTGACATATCATAGCTACACTTATCATGGTGATTATTTTGAAATGTATAAATACCAAATCACTATGCTGGTGCAACAGGAACTAATATAGTGTTGGATGTCAACTGTACTTCAAAAACAAAAAACTAATGCACTCATAGAAAAAGAGATCATTGTGGTTACCAGAGACAAGGGGTGGGTGAAGGGGGAATTGGAAGAAGGTGGTCAAAAGGTACAAACTTCCAGTTATAAGATAAATAAGTACTAGGGATGTAATGTACAACATGATAAATATAATGAACACTGCTGTATGTTACATATGAAAGTTGTTAAGACAGTAGATCCTAAGAGTTCTCATCACACAAAAAAAGGTTTTTTTCCCTGTTCTTTAATTTTGAGATGATGGATGTTCACTAAAGTTATTGTGATAATCATTTCATGATGCAGGTAAGTCAAATTATTATGCTGTACACCTTAAACTTATACAGTGCTGTGTGTCAATTATATAGAGAGAGTATGATCCTATTTTTGTTTAAAAAGAGTTTTAAGGGCTTCCCTGGTGGCGCAGTGGTTGAGAGTCCGCCTGCCGATGCAGGGGACATGGGTTCGTGCCCTGGTCTGGGAAGATCCCACATGCTGTGGAGCGATTGGGCCCGTGAGCCATGGCCGCTGAGCCTGCGAGAGTTTTAAGACATCTAATATTATATATACTTACATGAGGACAGGAGAAAGAGTAAAGATACAAGCACAAAACTATAGATACTGTTTATCCCTGGGAAAGTAGGCATAGGAAGAGGTAAGGAGTTTTCCCTATTTGCTTATACACTTTTTGTTTGTTTGAATTTTTTTTCAAACACCATGTACTATTACTGTAATTTTTAATCAAATTTTTCAAAACTGGGGGAGGGGGCAGTGAGAATCAAATAAAGATACATGCCTTTAAAGGATTTTAAAATCACAGATAAGAAATACCTACCATAAAAACTAGAGCATTACCAACTTTTTACTTTGCTAGATATTTTTTAAAAGACTACTGAAATAGAGAACTCCTAAGATGACTAATTATATATAAAACTTTAAGACCTCTATCTTATATAAACTTTCCAAGACACAACAATATTATTTAATAACAGTTCAAATATATATACAGTGATTAAGGGAAAAATATTGAGTATCTACCATACACCAGTGTTTCTCAAATTTTAATTTTTCTAAATATTATGGTAGACAGAGTAATGACCCCCCAAAAAATGTCCATGTCCCAATCTCTGGAACCTGTGTATATGTAACTTTACATTGAAAAGGAACTTTGAGGATGTGATTAAGTTAATCTTGAGATGGTGGGGGAGGGGTCCCTGGATTATCCTGGTACGCCCAACATAATCACAAATCCTTATAAAAAAGAGGCAGGAGGTAGAGGTGAAAGATGATGCTACATTGCTACCTCTGAAGACTGGTGAAGGGGCCATGAGCCAAGGAAAATAGGAGGCGTCTAGAAAGCTATAAAAGTCAAAGAGACAGACTTTCCCCTAAAGCCTCCAGAAGGAGGAAGACAGCCCTCTGGACCCATTGTAAACTTCTGACCCCAGAACTGTGAGACCATGAATGTATGTTGTTTTAAGCCATAAAGTTGTGGCAATTTCTTACAGCAGAAATAGGATCCTAATACAAGTATCATCTTAGGAGCTTGCAGAAAA
The DNA here is from genome assembly GCF_039906515.1 of Pseudorca crassidens. Classification (NCBI taxonomy): domain Eukaryota; kingdom Metazoa; phylum Chordata; class Mammalia; order Artiodactyla; family Delphinidae; genus Pseudorca; species Pseudorca crassidens. The sequence continues at coordinate 101,725,719 of NC_090296.1, forward strand.
TGTATATTCCCAGGTCCTACTCCCAGAGATTCTGACTCAGGAGGTCTGCATGTTTAATAAGAAAGCTCTATGCCTCTGATGCAGGTGATCTCTGAATCATACTTTGAGAAATAGCACTTTAGATCATACATCAAAATAAATACCTCACAAGTAAAAAGAATCACATCTAAATTTTAACGGGGAAAACTAGCAGAATATTCAATATGTATTTATTTGACCTGTGGAATAATGAGACCTTTCTCAGCTTGGCAAGAGAAAAATACACACAAAGGAAAATATTGGCAGATTAAAATGTTTTAAATCTAAATTTTATATATTTCTTTTTATATTTCTTAAAGGTAAAAGGTAGAAGGGGACTTCCCTGGTGGTGCAGTGGTTAAGAATCCACCTGCCAACGCAGGGGACACGGGTTCGAGCCCTGGTCCGGGAAGATCCCACATGCCATGGAGCAACTAAGCCCGCAAGTCACAACTACTGAGCCTGCGTGCCACAACTACTGAGCCTGCGTGCCACAACTACTGAAGCCCATGCACCTAGAGTGCGTGCTCTGCAACAAGAGAAGCCACCGCAATGAGAAGCCTGCGCACCGCAACAAAGAGTAGCCCCCACTCGCCGCAACCAGAGAAAGCCCGTGCATAGCAACGAAGACCCAATGCAGCCAAAAATTAATAAATAAAATAAATTTATAAAAAAGGGAAAATATTTCTATACTATATGGTTGACAAAGTGTTCCTATTTATATTATATTATTCTATATGCTATTTTAATTAAACTTACTATTTCAAAAGTTGAAAAGAGAAAGAATTCACATAAGGTGAAATAAAAAGAGTAAACACATAGAGAGGAATGTTTACTCTCTCTAGCAAAGAAATACCAATTAAAACCATGTTAAAAATCCATGTTTTATCTACTATAATAGTAAAGTTAAAAATAATTTTTTTAATTATCTATGAAAAATGGTTTGAGTGATGTTATGTCAACATGATGGAATATCCAACAGCCATTAAAATAATTATATTATTTAGAAAAATGCACTCAAAATCCATTAAGTTAAACAGCAATACATACAATATTATATTTAAGACTTTTTTCAATAATGTATAAACTGATATAAAGATGATCTGAAACAATGACAATATAAAAAACTATAATAAGTTTGCTAAAGTTTGCTAAAATAAGCTCTCTAAAGCTTCTGAAGATTTTTAAATACTTTACTTCTTAAAAGCAAAATTAGAAAGAAAAACAGTACTATCTATCTATCTTTTTACTTTCACCATCATTTCATAAAAGAAATAACAAAAATTTAACAGTCATGATCCAGAAAAAGGAGTCTCTCTTGAGAAAGGCTGCCATCTTTGCCATGGACAAATGAAAAGCTTATGTTAGACTAGCACAGGTCTGAGGACCAGTCTTTGGGAACCAACTACTACTACCCTGAAAACTACTGGACTTTAGGCCCTGTGTGAATAATAACCAAGAGCCCAACTACAGTTCTCTGGGGGTTCTTCCTCTTTCTCTCTCTACTGCTCCCACTTCAATCAGCCTGAGAAGCTTGTCTATCATTTGAAGGAGCAATGATAGGGAGGGTAGAGACCATGTTCCACAAAAGTGGAAAACTGCCAATTCTAAAAAAAAGGGGGCAATGGACCAGAAGTCAATGAGAAAGATAGCTTGCCAAAAAGAAAATGAGATGATGTAATAGCACCAAGAAAGAATACCCACTGGTTCCTTCAGTGATCCAACTGGTTGAAGCAGGGAGACAATGCCACCCTTTTAACCATTTGTTTGTTCAAGTGGATTCATTCATTAACCTCTGTGCAAATGTGGGGAGATCAATTATTTTGAATGGAAGTTGCAGTTTAGCTGTAAATGGCTATTGTAAAGATATCACCTTGCTATATACAAGGTTGGTAAGAAAAGAAACAATACTTTTTTCTCTCTAATTTTTTTCCTCAAAGGCAGTTTCATATTGCTCTATTTCCCCTTTAAAATGGGTAACTCTGCCAAAGACAGTATCCTTTGATAAAGATAATGATCAAGCAGGGGGATTTAATGCTAATGTAATGCTTTTAATTAACGTTTTATTGGATAACTCTGTGGTCATTATCGTCAACTTCAATCAGCCAAGTACAGGATATTTCCTAGAACCAGATTAAACTGGTTTTAGTTCAGCCAGTATACACACAATTAGAACTATCGTCAGTCGAGCATAGCTATTATCATCAAGCAATTATTTATTGTTATATTATTTTAAAATCATCTGTTTAGAAGATAAACTTGCCAACATGCTTTAATTCCATATTTAACTTAGATCTTTTACCTAAATTTTGATAGCTAAATAAATCTTAACACTAACATTTATACTTGTAACAGATCTTGAAATTGACAGATCTCTCAATAAAACAGAGGACAAATGAAAAAAATTTTATAATAACTTGCAAAAAGTATGAAAATGCTATACTAGAAGTCAGAAGATCTGGATTCTAATTTCAGCTTTGTCATGAACTGGTTCCAAGACTTTGGGAAAGGTCAGTTAAACACAAACTCACTTGTAAAATGAAGGAATGTGAAACTAGATGGCCCCTTCCAATTTAAATAATATCTGATTCTACATGTGCCAATTTTTGGAGTTATAAAATACTATCATCCCATTTACTGTCAGTACCACTTTGTCCACAAGCACAGACTGATCCTGGTACATCTAGCCTACCACAAACTAAAAATAATCATGGGGGTGCTGGTCAGAGTACAAAACTTGTCCCAACTACAGCTGTTTTTGCTTTCTGTGACTCAAAATCTTAGAATTATCTATGCCTCCTCCCTTTCTCCCGCCTCCAATAAGTAAAGTCTGACTGCTTCTATTAACAATCTCCCATATCTGATCCCTCACCATTCCCAGTTTGGCCAAAGCGTTGGTTGCATAAAGAGAAGCAATGAGAGACGAGGTAAAATAAGGACGCTATCTGTCATTAATGCCCTTTATGCATCCAATGGTCTGGCTCACCTGATCTTATTCTCTCCCAGAGCCACCTCAAGATATCCCACCCCTCCGTATTCCACTGAATCACTATAATTTTCTTGTTTCCAGCACTCCCCTCCTGGCAAGCCTCATAGCCCCACCTCGGTTGTTTTAATCATTCTCTCCAACTATTCCAGTATTCTTAAAGCCACACCATGGAAAAACTTTGTGGTAAGGAGGTGATTCATCCTTTGTGCTCCAACTCTCCTAATACTCTTACTGCTTTTCCATTCTTGATACCCCACTAATTTACCAATGAGTCCCAAAAATTACAGCTAGTGACTCAAAAATCACTTCAACTAACTTTTTTTTTTTTTTGCGGAGCACAGGCTCCAGACACACAGGCTCAGCAGCCATGTCTCATGGGCCCAGCTGCTCTGCGGCATGTGGGATCTTCCCAGACCGGGGCACGAACCCGCGTCCCCTGCATCAGCAGGCGGACCCTCAACCACTGTGCCACCAGGGAAGACCTCAACTAACTTTTTTAAAACTGCATTTTAAAGGTTCAAATCTCACCATTTATACAAGCCTTCTAAAATATTCTTTGGAAGAGTTTAAAAATTTTCTTCATAAAGAATTTGCTATTAAGTTCATTCAAAATTAGATTTGTTTGTTACACTTGTGCATGGGTTTTTAAAATTACATTTTCTAACAATCTCTACTCTCATGAAGTTAAAAATTTAACTTTACCACTTGATCAAAGTTCTACAGATTAAAAGAACAGGGTATGATATGATCCGGCAATCCCACTACTGAGCATATACCCTGAGAAAACCATAATTCAAAAAGAGTCATGTACCACAATGTTCATTGCAGCTCTATTTACAATAGCCAGGACACGGAAGCAACCTAAGTGTCCATCGAGAGATGAATGGCTAAAGAAGATGTGGCACATATATACAATAGAATATTACTCAGCCATAAAAAGAAACGAAATTGAGTTATTTGTACTGAGGTGGATGGACCCAGAGTCTGTCATACAGAGTGAAGTAAGTCAGAAAGAGGAAAACAAATACCATATGCTAACTCATATAGATGGAATCTAAAAAAAAAAAATGGTTCTGAAGAACGTAGGGGCAGGACAGCAATAAAGATGCAGATGGAGAGAATGGACTTGAGGACATGCAGAGGGGGAAGGGTAAGCTGGGACAAAGTGAAAGAGTGGCATGGACTTATAAATACTACCAAATGTAAAACAGATAGCTAGTGGGAAGCAGCCGAATAGCACAGCAAGATCAGCTCGGTGCTTTTTGACCACCTAGAGGGGTGGGATAGGAAGGGTGGGAGGGAGACGCAAGAGAGAGGAGATATGAGGATATATGTATATGTATGGCTGATTCACTTTGTTATAAAGCAGAAACTAACACACTACTGCAAAGCAATTATACTCCAGTAAAGACGTTTAAAAAAAAAAAAAGAACAGGGTATGAAATAATGCAATGAGCTCTAGTTCAGCTTAAATACACAATTCTTCCCTAGGTCTTATCTCAGCTCATCTGGTCCTATTATACCTTCCCATGATGTTTTATTGTTTTTAGGAGAAGAGCTCACTGTACCTTATGCTTTTCCTTCCTAAAACTTAGCACAGATAAAAATAAATCACTATTTGCCTCTCTTCTCTAACCCACTAAGCTACATGAGAACAAGGACCAACTCTCTTACAGTTACCCAGCACAGCACTTAGCATGAAGAAGCTCTCAAACACTTGTTGAAATACTGAATGGTTAATGTTCCATCATATTTTGTTTTCTGCCTATTTCAGCTTATTTCTGGTTAAAGTGATAAAGGCTTGCTGTTACCCTTTCCAGATAATTATCATTTTATTCTTCTCTTGGATTTGACATTTTGCACTGAAATAGTTTTTGTGAGTTTTTTTTTTAATGCCCTTATCTATATAATTTTCTTAAACGGGACAAGGAAATATTTGTTTTTAAAATAAAGAAATTGCATTAGGTAATCACCACATCTCTAGCCCAGGACAAAAACATTTTCATTTTAAAAAATAAAAAAGAGAGGGGCTTCCCTGGTGGCACAGTGGTTGGGAGTCCACCTGCCCATGTGGGGGATGCAGGTTCGTGCCCCGATCTGGGAGGAACCCGCGTGCCGCGGAGAGGCTGGGCCCGTAAGCCATGGCCGCTGAGCTTGCATGTCCGGAGCCTGTGCTCCACGACGGGAGAGGCCACAGCAGTGACGGGCCCACGTACCACACACAAAAAATAATAATAATAAAATAAAATAAAAAAGAGAGAGTACTTTCTGAGTTCTAATTTCCATATTGGTTATTGGAATTTCTAGGCCTCAACAGTCTTTTAAGGGATAACAGAGAATTCATCATACCAACCTATTGATTGCTTATGTGATGAGTTGAGGGCAACTTAAGCTCTAGAAAGAAAACTGTATTTTAAGTAATTTAAAGACTGGCTATAAGGTAAGAGTGGAAAAAAGAGGTATCTGCATGTCAAAAAATTCAAGTGAAATCCAGCTCTTCTCCAGAAGGCAATGGGAGAATGCCTTCAAGTAGAGGACAGTCTTATGGAGCACATTCAGATAGTCTAATTCAGGGTGATGCCTGATAGATAATAAAGGTGTTACTAGAATGCTTAGGTGGGAACTCAATCTCAGATATCAGAAAAAGCTCCCAGAAGGCCTGATATTTAAAATGAAAGAATTAGGGAATTTCTTGGTGTTCCAGTGGTTAGGGCTCGGCTCTTCTATTGCAGGGGGCACAGGTTCGATCCCTGGTGGGGGAACTAAGATCCCGCATGCTGTGTGGCACGGCCAAAAAATAAAAAAAGAAAGAAAGAATTAGACCTAGTCAGTGTTACTGAGGTGTTCTTTTGTTTTGCCTCCTTAAGTTCAGGCTGCCAGAACTGTGCTTTTAGCCACGTATCATAGATGCACAGGCACAAACTTAGAGCTACACAGATTTTATTCATTTCCTTTTTACTTGCACTGACCCTATTTTTTAATTTCTCTGTGCTCTGTGTAAACCATTAAGCCTAATTCACCACTTTTTCAGGGCCTGAAAATCCTCAAGTAGAAAATATTGTCCTTTCCACTTTTGTAGGAATATTCCTATATTCCCATATAGGGTGTTATCACTCCATACCACATGCAGAAAGAACCATGGGACAAAAAAGCTGAGAAAATACTGCCACAAAAGGAAACAAAGTCCTGGGCTTCCCTGGTGGCGCAGTGGTTAGGAATCTGCCTGCCAAGGCAGGGGGTCATGGGTTCGAGACCTGATCCAGGAAGATCCCACATGCCACTGAGCAACTAAGCTAGTGTGCCACAACTACTGAGCCTGTGTGCCACAACTATGAAGCCCGTGTGCCTAGAGCCCGTGCTGCACAACTACAGAAGCCACCACAATGAGAAGCCTGCACACTGCAACGAAGAGTAGCCCCTGCTCGCTGCAACCAGAGAAAAGCCCACATGCAGCAACGAAGACCCAACGCAGCCAAAAATAAAATAAATAAATTTATTTTTTTTAAAAAAAAGGAAACAAAGTCCTGTCTCTCAAAACCACAAGTTCTAGATTTAGCTATACACTCAAAAGATGACCCTGTGCTAAAAAAGCAACAATCCACTATTCTAGTTCTGTTTTGTTTTGTTCCAGCTTTCCTAATCCCAGATAACTGGCACATAACTTTCCAAAATTACTCTCAAGCTTAACCTAATTTAGTCTTTCTTACATTTTTATCTCGTGGGAATATGGTTACAACATAGGCTGGTCCCCAAAAATACATCCTGTCCTTTCAACCTCCTTCCCTCTACCACATGCATGATTCCTACTTTTAAGTACTCTTAACATTCATATTTTCCACTGACTGTGTGTTGGTATGTGTGAACCCTAAAACTCCAGCACAAATAAAAAGTGGATAGAGAGTTGTTTTTAGTTAAGAGTTGAAAACTTGCACATACACACTAAGATCAGTTCTGCTCAGTTCTCTTGAACAAAGATGGAATTAGGTAACATCTGTTGCAGTGGACCTGTCATCTCTAGGGCAGAGCTATTTCTGGAAGAGCATCCAGGTAAAAGCCTAAGGCCATAGGAGGTGTCTTCTAGGTCTCCTCTTATCTCAGTCTGCAACTCAGAGATGATATGTAGGTGCTGGGGACCTAGATATTACATTCCAGGCCTGGTCCTTTTGTACTAGGTTCTTTATCAGAAGCCCATCCAGAATATAGGAGTCAGCGCAGGAATATGGGGTACTCCCTAGGACAAATCCATTTGCAAGAGTATTAATGTACAGAGTACATGATAGAACATTTTCCCCCTCCTCAGAAGTTACAAAACAGCATCCCATGTTCACTACTTAACACTTTGCTCGTATACATATCCTGAAGTTCTTATCCAGTTTGTTTTAAACCTCAGTTCTCTAAAATTAATGCCTTTATTCTCTGACTAAAGGCAAATTATGTTTAACAAGATTTCTTAACTTAAGAGAATTTATGAACCTCTGGATATTTTCCACAAAATTATGTATGTATATACACAGATGCATTTTTTTTCCTAGCAAGAGGGTTGATACTTTTCAGCAGATTCTCAAAAGGGTTAGTACCCTAAATGAGAAACAATGACATAGAGCAATCTTTTTTTTCTTTTTCTGTGTGGACATTTTTCAGAAAAAAATGATTTAAGGTAAACAAATATACCAATGCAATGCAATCAGGTAAAATCAGGATACTTATTTCTAAAAAGGTTCTCCTACCCTTTTTGTTAGATGTGAAATAGTCTCTGGACCCAATGCAGAAGCCACTTGGGCAGTACCACTGAATGCATTGACAGTGAAAAAATGGAGTACACTTGCAAGAGACTGTCTTTTCTTTACATTTGCTTGTTCTCTAATCCTCAGTAAGCTAAACTTTATCTTCAGCAAATTGGAAGACTAAATATGTTTGTGTTGGCTTCCCTGGTGGCGCAGTGGTTAAGAATCCGCCTGCTAATGCAGGGGACACGGGTTCGAGCCCTGGTCCGGGAAGATCCCACATGCCGCGGAGCAACTAAGAGCCTGTGTTGCGCACCTACAGCCGTTTCTCCGCAACAAGAGAAGCCACCGCAATGAGAAGCTTGCGCACCGCAACAAAGAGTAGCCCCCGCTCGCTGCAACTAGAGAAAGCCCGTGTGCAGCAACAAAAACCCAACAGAGCCAAAAATAAATAAATAAAATAAATAAATTTATAAAAAAACAATAGTTTACATAAGAATCACAAAATCTTAGCATTTGATGAAAATATGAAAACCAGGATGGGAACCCAGATTAACCCTCTCTCCCAAAATAACTTAAAATTATCACCACCCAAAGCAATGAAAATACTGTGCTCAGCTGAAAAGAATCTGAAATTTTGTGTACTTATTAAAATGACAAAAGAGCATTTTCTGAACATTTTGGCTTAGAAGTTTGAGTTTTCAAATTTTAGCCCTACACCACCAGATTTTTATTCTGTAAGTTCTTACATTTCAAAACTGTTACATTCATCACGTATGTGACAATATTTAATTTCTGGCTTCCAGACAGCTGGCTTGTCCCTTGTCATCAATGAGTGGTAAATACAAGGTCACCCTTAGCCCAATCCTAGTTGAGGAATTCAAAAGAAAAGTTAGAAATGAGTTACTTCCCGGTAAACAAATCCCCAGTGGATTTACCAACTCTAGTCAGTCAGCCCAGCACTTGTGGGCACTTGTATGCACACACAGGTGTGCACACACACACACACGCACACCAAAAATAACACTACATCAAACAAATTTTTTTCTGCCTTCTCTTCTTCATTTATCTTCCCATTTACTCATTATTTCCTTGCCATTATTGACTATTATCTTTCTTCAGCGGTTTAGTCGCATACTTCCCTATCAGCCTTGCCCTTTCTTCTGCCCAAATCCCCAAACTTCCACAACTTTCTGGGTCATAAAGTAAATTGAGACATCTGCATAAAAGTATATCTGCATATGTGAAATTTAGAGGGAAAAATATAAAAAACTATACTTAAAATGCTCAGAATTTAAAAATGTAGAATAATTTTAAAGAAAAGAGAATGGTTAATATTTAGAAAAAAAAATTATATAAATAACAATGATTGTAAATAACTGGCGGAGTTCCCCTTTCATATTCTGGATGACAAGATGCCTACAGCAAAATCTGAGGCCCAACTATGTATGACCCTTAGGGCCCGGCTATTTTTTCTACCCTATCTTGACTACTTCCTGTAATTTATAATTTTAATGTCCCTGTGCTTATCATAAACCTTATAATTCAAATCCTTTGATGTTCAGAAGTCTTTAAATGAGTAAAATAGAGACCAGTGAGCAACAAGGCAACATTTCCAGTTTCTCAAGTAACAGTCATCATACTACCACTTATAACTCAGCCTCACCACAAAGGATTATATAATCAGATTCAAGCAGTACAGTAAACGACTATGTTTTTTAAAACTTGGGTCTTTGATTTTAGATACAACGGCATCTGAAGATTTAAAAAAAAAAGATTTACTATGCTCTTGCAAAAGCAATATAGTTTATGCAATAACACTGTTGCAACATGAAAATGCTTGATAAAATGCTGTTAAGAGGCATCTGGTGGCAGGGTCTGGGGAAGGGGCGGCAGGCGCCACGTCGGGCCACGAAAGTGGCAAGAAGAAGCCCCTGAAGCAGCCCAAGATGCAAACCAAGGAGATGGATGAGGAAGATAAGGCATTCAAGCAGAAACTGAAGGAGGAGCAAAAGAAACTCGAGGAGCTAAAAGTAAAGGCCGAGGAAAGGCCCCCTGGGCACAGGTGGAATTAAGAAATCTGGTAAAAAGTAAGCTGTTTCTAGACTCCACGTATTGTGTCCAGGCAGGTTAATGAACAACACACACACACATACACATGTGCACACAGCAGCAGCAACAACAATCTATGGGGTGGGGGGCAGGGGTAAGAAATGAGAATCTAGATTTGCTACCATATATTATCAAATATGTCTACTTATCAAAAAAAAAAAAGTAAGCTGTTCCTTGTGCCTGAGGCAATGATGATCCTTAATTCCGTTTCTGTTTAAACATCTGGATTAAACATCTGGATTCCCTGCCATAACATCTGTTGCCACCTATAGCTAGAATGAAGTGTTGTCTTGAAACCTATTGTACATTTAAGAATAAACTTTTGTAAAAAAAAAAAAATCATTAAAAAAGAAAGTGCTGTTAAGACAAAACTTCCCTGCCTAGCTGACTATAATAATCAAATCTTTTTTGGATTCAGAACATGAACAAGTGATGGAATTTCTGCAAGAAGGAGTCAAAGAAACATTGTATCATAGAGCACTTAGAGCATACCTGTAGGAATCAAACGTTTGGGATAATACTTGCTGTAGGAATGATTTTTCACAAAAGACCAAAAGAGAAAGAAATACTCAGATTGTTACCCCTTCCCAGCCTGAAATTTTAAATTACAGAATTTTTTTTGAAGAACTATAAATGAAATACTATTTTCATATTATTGCCTGGTTATTTAAGAATAAACAAAAAAAATTATTTTATTTAAAATAAAATCTGTTACAGTAATCACACTGCATCTGATAAATATAAGAACTTCTATTTGCTACTGTATCAAGTGGCTAAGAGAAAAAAGAAATCACTATTTTTGAGAACTGAAGTATTTTTCTATTTTCAAGTACAAAGAAGTATAGTTAATTTAAAGATTTGGCACAGAATAAGACAATTAAAATTCTATTGTCAAATAACAGATAAATTCAAAGAGTTGAAATATGCTAGCAGTGTCACTAGCCTTGACCAGAGGAACTTTCAGATGTGTTAAGACGTGTAAGAACCATCTTTAGGGGCTGAGCCCAGGAATAAAATCTGGGATTCTGCCAAGACTATTCCTCCTGCAACACAAGGCAAAGCTTTTGTGTGACACAACAGTAGATCCAAATTTCTTGCCAATATCATGTACCTTTATTTTTGCAGCATATGAATGAAATCACCCTGCTCTTGGAAAGTCTGTTAATTCTTAAGAAATAAACCAAGGAAAAGGGAGTAGTAAACCAGTACAAGCAACATTTTGGTTTTTGTGGTTGTATATTAAAAAATAAAATAGTAGTTGATGAGAGTGATAGCTAAAAAAAAATGGAAACTAGATTGACTTCCATGTGGTTAGAGCTACATTTGATGATCTTGGGTCTACTCAGCATACCTCTGCCTCCCATCCCTGCCCTTCTCATAGCTCCTCTTCTGCAAATGAGTGCTTTATATTGCAAAGGCCACCAAGTCCAAAAACTATAATAGCTTTCCTTATTTTGCCATAATTTTTGTAACTCCTACCAAGTTCAAGTTTGGGGGTACACGTAACGAACTGAAAAAACTAAGAAATGCCAGTCTTTTAAAGTTTAGCAACATGTAGGCTCACATAAAACACTTTTTTAACGTTTAAGGCCAATTTATTTTGTAAATTTTCACCTCCTATTTGAAATCCTTAACTTACTATAAATATATATGTATCTTTAAAAATGATCAGTAATGGGCGCAAAAGCATGAAATGTATTTTGAGTTCTTTTCAAGAAAAGATATATCTCTCCTCTCTTATAAAATAATGCTATCCCTTCCTAATGACAAGCACTTCTTGAAGAGAACAACAATATCAAAACCAATCCTATTCCAAAATATATCATTTGTAGAGATAAAAAATAAAGCTTGAATATTAACTTGGAATTTATATTATATTAATTTTATTCAGACATAAGTTACCTAGTGAATTAAAAAGGAGCCACTTACACAACTGGGTGAAACTGGATAAGCAAAAGAAAATTGTTCATAAATGGGTAATATACTAATTAGTATTCTGTTCTGCTTTAATTAATTTAAAAGAATCATTAGCTAAATCAACTATATAAAATATAATTTCACAGTATTTGAAATTATGTAAAACTTTTCTTTATATCTAAGATATTTTAAAACTTGCCTATAATTAGTTGGATAAACTGGTTTTTCCAGATCTCATAAACTGTAACCCATATTCTGTTCAATTATTACAAAATTGAATTAGGTTCAATTTAATAAGACTGTACTATATTTGCAGTATTAACTAAGTCAGATATGGAATTATTATATTTAATTAAGGTTTACTTTAATTTTAAAATATTATCTTAAACATTTCTGGTTTGTCTTCAAAATCCTTTATTTTTTCAGTTTTCTATATGGACATTTAATAGAACATGCCACTACCTTTGCTGTTGGATTTTACTACTATCCTTTATCTGAACTGAGAAGTACTAGCCAACAGATCAAATAATTAAGAGGTTATACAATTTGAGGTAGCATCTTCACAAATCCTTTATAGAAAGACACCATGTCAAAAGTATGTCAAAATTCTCACTAAGCTAAATTCTGACAATCTCTGTCAAATTCAGAAACAATGAATTTCAGTTAAAAATACGTAACTTATATTAAATACATTCTCCTTAATAGCTTTTATTTTAAAAACACCTCCTACCCCCAAGTACAGTTAATACTTCTGTCTAAACCTCATTCTCGTCCCAGTTTTCTCATTTTTATCATATTTTTTCCCCATTAAAGTAAGCATATTGTATTTTGGTTTCTTTTCTCCCTACTCATTGTTCAGATCAGCATTTTAAAAATCTTTTAAGCAATGCTGTTCAAAGAAAACAGGCTATATGAAGCTAAAGAAAATTCCCTAAGTTCAATGTTTTTCAACCTGAGATCATTTTCCTGGACCTATTTATTAAAAATCCACGCAAATCAAACACTACAACTGTAAACAGCTACAGAAAATTGGAAGCTTAAAAATAAAGCCGTTGAAAACACTTCATTACACACCTTCTCTGTGAAGCCCTTTGTTTCCACTGAAAACCATACTGGAATCCTTGTGTAAAATAAGTTGCCTTCTGGCTGTCAATAGCTATACAGTCAGTAACTGAGGGATCCAGATGTCTGCAGTGGTTAAAACAAATGTTCAGCAGTGGGTGCTGATTCCGCTTCCCTCTGTGTAAGGTTTTTCACAAAGGCAGCAGAGTAAGAGCTCACATAGCAACAGCACTCACAGCTGATTGGATGGAGGATACGCTCTGCCGCCCCTGCTCGCTAGGTCCACTACAGCTTCCTGTCTGCTTGGCAGCGGTATCTTGTTGTCTTTGCTCCTCTTACCAACTCAGCTGTGTTTAGGCAACGTGAAAGGAAAGATCAGGAGAACGATAATGACAAAGTATTCTAGCATGAGTCCCTAAAATGTGCATCTCTGGGTGCTTTTAAAAAGGAGAGAAATTCATAGGGCAAACATTTACTTCAGTGTTTCACATAAAACTGAGGACAAAGAGGGGTAGTGGAGGGAATCAATTTATTACTTCGCATTTCAAGTAAATCAGGCTCTACCAAGTGAAACCCTCTGAAAACAAAGAATACAAAAATTTTCGACAATTAGGATAAAGCATCAACCTCCATCTTCCTAGAACTATGAATTACTTTACAACAAAGTTCACAAATTCCAAGAAAATCACGCAGGACCAGTTAGATAGTTAAAATGAGACAGGGCCTAAAAATAGTCCTCCCTCAAATTTATGCAGTGCCTTTTAAGAGGGCAAGAAAAATTGAGGTTAACAGATTGCTTAGAAAAAGATTTTAAAAGGAAAAAATAATTGCTTAATAAACTCTGACAACAATAAAAGATTTAACTAGGTATCTGCATTAATAATATCTCTTCTTACATAAACGACAATGACATAAAATATAAAACAACGACACTGAGCCTGGATTAATTTATTTTCTCTATCATAAAAGTATCTGGAGACAGGAAGGCATAGGAATTTTTTTACCCCTAGGTTTCAAATACTGGGCTTCAATGTACCAATCTACACTATCTCCACAAGCTTTAACAACAAAAACAAAAATCCATCCCCAATTTACGAAGATGTTTGGGGGAGTCAATGCAAGTGTAGTAGGAGATAAACAGATATGAAGAATCGGAAAAATTCCTCATTTAGGAAATATTTCCCTTGAACTTCACACAAGCTAGGATAGTGTTTTTCAAATTTTTAAAGCAATGGAACCCTTTTAATTTGCATTCTTCCAATAAAATGCATTATTAGTGGTGGCATTAGGATTTCTATACAGGAGGGGTTTGTGAGAGTAGGCAGAGGCAACAGCAGAAGCATGCTGTTTATTACTCAGATCTTTGTTTATGTGGAGTGTCTTGTGGGTAGGGCAGAGAGGCTGATGGAAATGCTGGCACTACTAAAGCACCCCATGAGCACCATGAGGCTATTTTTAAATGAGAGGCTACAAACAACACTGCAGTTTCATATCAGCCCCAGAATCTACAAAATTCCTACCCTTGAAAAAGCTTTTAGGATCTCTGGAGTTCTACAGTAAACAAACAAGAGATATAACCTGTAAGAGTTAAATCTTATTATTACCTTAGTGTAAGGAAAGAACCTGATCCTTGCCTCCACAATTAGCCAGAGGGAGAGCTGCTAAGCCCTCTGAGAAATAACAAGAGAGAAGATGTGTTTAGGAGCACAATAACCGCTGAGCTAAGTGACTCGGAGAAAGAATGGCATAGTAGAGAGAACAAGGACGCTGGAGTCAGGCTGACCAACCTGGGTTCAAAATATTAATCTGCCATTTACAAACAGTAAGACACTATACAAATTACTTAACCACTCTGAGCTTCAGTTTTTTAATCTATAAAATGGAGTTAACTCACAGGATTATTGTGAAGGTTAAAAGGTGCTCTTTGCCAGCCAGACTGCTTTTTTGGTTACTAAGTCTCTTCAAAACTTAGGGTCTTTGCAAATACTATTCTTCTTTTGCTAGGACTTGTCTCCCACAACCCCTTCCATTGATAAGTCTCCATTAAATTTCTCTTCCCCAGGGCAGCTTTCTGTGAGCCAAGACTAGTCTCAGGCTCCCTGTACTTTTTTCTTAGTACTTAGCTCACAGAACGTTAAATAATTATTTGCAAAAAGACTGGTTGGACATTCTCCTCCACTACACTGTAAGTGCTTTAAAGGGAGGTACTACATCTGTCTACATTATTGCTTACCTAACACCATGCCTGATTTATATTCCACATACTATTTTATTTGATTTCATAACCTTGGGAGGTAAATACAAGTATCATTATCGGCATTGTTCAAATAAGAAAATCAGCTCTAAATGTTTATTTACTCAAGTCATACAACTAGAAGTCAAAGGAAATAAATTTTTTAAAATTTTTGGATGAATAACTTTATAATTCAAAATTAACTTCTGGGCTTCCCTGGTGGCGCAGTGGTTGAGAGTCCGCCTGCCGATGCAGGGGACACGGGTTCGTGCCCCGGTCCGGGAAGATACCACATGCCGCGGAGCGGCTGGGCCCGTGAGCCATGGCTGCTGAGCCTGCGCGTCCGTAGCCTGTGCTCCGCAACGGGAGAGGCCACAACAGTGAGAGGCCCACATACCGCAAAAACAAAAAAACAAAAACAAAAACAGAATTAACTTCTTCCTATATCTTTGAAAAAAAGAACATATAATCTCTAAACTGTTTTAGAATACTTCCTTTCAGTTAGAATTCTTAAACTTTTTAATTAAAGTCTAATGATAGCCTGTTTCTATAATCTAAAACTACTGATTAACATTTACAAAGAGAACTTATTGAAAAAATATTAACTTTAATCAGAAATATGTAATTATAAGTGAATAAAATGAACTCCAAGAGACATGCCACCTTAAAAAGTAAAATCCAACCAAGAGATTTATTTAGTGAAATGCCTCCTCTGCTACCAGTTTTCTAAATGGTAAATAAATTTCAAAATGGCACTTTATATAACTCTGAAGAATGCTTGCTTTTTTTCCTGGGCCATCTTGGTACACAAAGCTATAAATAATCTCAACAGTCTACAAGTTAAGAATCTGAATAGGACTTCCCTGGAGGCGCAGTGGTTAAGAATTTGCCTGCCAAGGCAGGGTACACGGGTTCAAGCCCTGCTCCGGGAGGATCCCACATGTCGCGGAGCAACGAAGCCCGTGCGCGACAACTACGGAGCCTGCACTCTAGAGCCTGCAAGCCACAACTGCTGAGGCCTGCGCGCCTAGATCCTGTGCTCCAGAACGAGAAGCCACCGCAATAAAGAGTAGCCCCCGCTCGCCACAACTAGAGAAAGCCTGCACACAGCAACAAAGACCTAGCACAGCCAAAAAAAAAAAAAAAAAAAAAAAGAATCTGAATAATATAAAATGCTATACTAAGTGCTAGTCTCAGGTTCTCAATTCTCAACACTTAACCATGAAAAAGCCCCTTTTTGCCCAGCGTGGTCATAACTGTACTCTCCATAGACCAGTTCAAGAAATATAAATTATTTATATTATACTAATGTAGGAAATAAATAGGAAAGCAGATCTTCCATAAGAGTTTTCTAACGTACATATTCCAAATATAAAATGGAAAAATTTGAATTATCAACTGTTTCAGATCATTTGTGTCCTCTGTTAGCAGAAATAATTGGAAACTATCTACTTTTAAAATACCTTAGATATAACCATGCTAGCTTGGACAGTTTTTAAACAAAAAGATATCCTTCTAGAAGTAAAAAATAACCCTTCAAAGGTAAAGATTATATAGCTGCTATATATGTAGGCCCACGGGCCAGGCATGGGGCTAATTTCTTTACATGCCCATCTCTTCTGACTCTATGGTAGTTAACTATCCTGAGAGATAAGGAAACCGGCTTGTAACCTGCCCAAGTAAGCAGAACTAAGTGGGCAAAGCCAGGAAGTAGGTCTTCCTAAATCTAATATGTGTGCTCCTAACAATTCCTTTCATAATTACATTTCCATAAGATAAATACGGCATCACGTAAGAATAAAGTTTAAATACAGAAATCTCAAGTTAACATTTTCCACTTATTACTCATTCAATAACCACCACTACAGCCCCATTACACCTCAGAACTGTCATTGATACACTACTTATAATACAGAAAAACAGGATTTGACTACTAAACAGGGAGCCAGGCTGTAGCAATAGTGAAGGCACAATAAAAGATTCAATCTGTAAAACTTCACTACTTTATGGTCACAGAACACATACCTGATTCAGAGAAAGTATAAAGGGAGTATTATACAAATGAACATTGAACCAGGAACCACAGATCTGGGCTCTAGTCTGAACTCTACCACTAATGAGCTTTGTGATCTTAAGCACTTCTCTGAAATTGCTCACGTCTAAGTCAGGAATCTTTTTTTTTTCCTTTTCTTTTCTTTTTTTTTTTTGCCTGCAATATTGGTATGTTGCAAGGATCAAATAGGACAAGAAACAATTATTTTGAAAACAGCAAAATGCTACACAAATAGGATATTGTCATCCCTGGTGGTCAGTCTTCTACGGGTTGGCACAGTAAACATGTTTGCACAAAATCCAGTGTAATTACTGAAAAAATCCCTTAAAGCAGCAAGACATAATGGAGAAGAGCCAGACAGTCTAGGGTTCAAGTTCTTTCCACTTAACAAGCTGTGCTATCAAATTATTTAACCTACCTCAGTCTCTTTCTTCATCTGTAAAGTGGGAGTAATAATTTCTCTAAGAGTTATGAACCATGTAGTCCAATACTTGCTCTCAAGCAATTTAAGTGTCCTCTTTTCTTTTGCAAACATCAGTTCCATAAGATGTTACTAAAGAGCAAATGTACATGCATACACACATACACATACCAACAAATAAAGGGCAATACATCAGTAGTATCCCATATTAATAACAGTGGGGATAAAATTTAAATCTTGACTACCAAAGAAAGATTTTTATGACACTGATTTTTTTTTTTTTTTTTTTTTTGCCGTACGCGGGCCTCTCACTGTTGTGGCCTCTCCCGCTGCGGAGCACAGGCTCCGGACGTGCAGGCCCAGCGGCCATGGCTCACGGGCCCAGCCGCTCCGCGGCATGTGGGATCTTCCCGGACCGGGGCACGAACCCGTGTCCCCTGCATCGGCAGGCGGACTCTCAACCACTGCGCCACCAGGGAAGCCCGACACTGATATTTTTTAAGTTCGTTAAATGATGTCACTTTGACGACACGTTTCACAGCTCACTAACTTATTTGCAAGAAAGACTAAACAAAACTAAATTTTACAGTTTGGGGAATTAGGGAAATTTATGGTTTTTCTAATTAAATCAGAGTTTTTATTCAAAAATTATGCTGTCAGGTCACTACTGGGATAAATTAAGCCATAAAAAGCTATATTAATTTCCACTCACATGGAGATTCCTAGTGATCATTATTGCTGAAATGATTATCCAGTGATTTGTATTTATTATGACAGGGTACCAATAAGCCAAGTGGCCAAACAACAATCCAAACATACTGTGTTTTTAAGAGCTAAAACACTTCTTAAATTTAAAATATTAAAATGTACCTAAGAGACTTAATTGGGATTCTCATCTTTCAAAAGATTTGGGGTTATGATGACCTACATTAGTTCCAGGAGCAGAGCCTTGTTTACAAAATCTAAGATCTTGGAGAGAAGAAAATGTTCTAGCCTGTTTTTTGGCATCACTCATACTACATTGTTTAAAATGAGCTAGAACAGGGATTATTTATAATCTAAGCTAGTGGACAAACACTCTAATAATATCCACACACTAGTCAGATTTAATAAGTATCAAGATCAGGTATAAGAATCCATTTTTAATATCCTATAGTACTTGGTCTTAATAAAAATATCATTATTTATTTTCTTTTTTTAAAAATTAATTAATTAATTTTTGGCTGCATTGGATCTTCATTGCTACACCCGAGCTTTCTCTAGTTGTGGCAAGCAGGGGCTACTCTTGGTTGCGGTGTGCAGGCTTCTCATTGCAGTGGCTTCTCTCCTGTTGCAGAGCACAGGCTCTAGGTGGTGGGCTTCAGTAGTTGTGGCACGTGCGTTCAGTAGTTGTGGCTCGCGGGCTCTAGAGCGCAGGCTCAGTAGTTATGGTGCACGGGCTTCATTGCTCCACGGCATGTGGGATCTTCCCGGGCCAGGGCTCGAACCTGTGTCCCCTGCATTGGCAGGCAGATTCTTAACCACTGCACCACCAGGGAAGTCCCCTATCATCATTATTAAATATGTGCCAGGATGCACATGGGTTCCCCTTTACCTATACCCATATTTCTTTAAAGATATGATCTAGGACGTTGTTAACCTTCTGCTATTATAAAGAATGGTATGTTTGATTCATACCATCAACCTAGAACCAATCAAGGGTTTTTTATTCTGATAAAATGATATTTTAGTAAAAGTATTTCCATACAGATAATGTATCTTACATTTACTTGTCCCTTAGATGATCACAACTTTGTGAAATAAGAATGAAGAAACAGAATCACCTAACCCAGGTTTAATTCCAAGTCCTGGTTTGTTTTGTTGTTGTTTTTTTTCCCCACAACTAGCCATCACTGGTAATGTCATTACCTCTACTAATTATGCCAATAGTCATACAAATGACAGATTCTGCATTTAAAATTTTGGAGAATGTTAACAAAAATCTAGTAAAGTAAATTAGTTATGTGGAATTAAGACAACCTCATGTAGCTTTAAGACTCAACTGCTAAGCCCTCGAAGTTTTAATAATTTACTTGCATTTTTAAAAATTTTGCTAATTTCAGACTATTTCATATAGTCTTGTTTCCAAATGATATAACAACTCTTCTGGCTACCTGTATCACTGCAAACTCTAATGTATCTAAAACTGAATTACTTTTCCTCTGATTAGGATTCACCATTATTATCACTCCCAGTTTCCTAAGCTAACAAACTTCGGAGAGAATAAAAATAGCCACTGATTCTGTGTTTATTAAGTGCCTGATACAACGACTTTACTCAAGTTATGTCATTACAACAAACCTATAAAATGAATACCATTATTATCTCAATTTTAACCAATGAAGAAACTGAAGCTCAGAGAAGTTAGGTAATTTGATCAAGCTTACATAGAGCAGGTGACAAAACCAGAATTTTAACCCAGGTCTTTCTAGTTCTTCTAAATGCTAAAACAATCTGCAGGATTAAATGTGAAATTAATTTAAGGGACTGGGACTATCATTTTCTTTTTAAATGAAACAGGAAAAAGAAAAGATGAGCCACCATTGCGTGCGCAAGATTGAGTAATGAGTTTTGCTTAGGAGGAGGGAATGTTGTTATAGGGCAGGAACTTCAGCTGTCTTTGTGGGCAGTCAAAAAAATGTTTAACCTACTGCTCCGTTTGATACTGCCTCTCAGTTACCACCACCCCCTTAATTTTCCCAAATAGGTGTTTGGTTCTACCTTATCACATTCAACCAACATGGACTTTGGAAGCATATATTAAAGGCTGATATTAAGTTTTACCTAGTTTGAGAAAGAAGTAGTTGCTAGAGATTTACCACCAGAATGCATGAATTCTGTAACTACTAAATACACTTTTTTGTGTAGAGGGAGAGCCTTTTCTTCACACAAATGCTAGTCAACCTCTCAAAGCTTTCCACTTTCAATACAATTTCAGTTTACACAATTATTTTACCCAGCAAGCCAGTGCAAAGTACTTATACTTTGCATACCTTAATAGTTTCTAACCTTTTAGACCAGGAAGGTTTTAGTTGCATCTCCTAGAGGGGAAAATCAACAAGACCTCATGAACTAAGCACCTCAATTGAAACCTGCACTTACTGAGAATAAATTTCCATTCCTTATTCTCAAAAACGAAATAAAACAGAACAACCAACACATACATACATACCCCCTATATTCAAACCAAAAATATTTGAGACAACCACAAATAGAAAAGGGTAGTGGAACGTCAAAGTTCTACAAGTCTGTGCAGGCCATCTGATACTCTCTTCCTCTGGGCCAGTTCCCCTACTCCCCACCTGCGCCTCTTCCAAAACAGCACAGGGTAACCACTCCAGTCCTGATTTGTCTGTTGACTCAGGGAAAAAAAGTCAGGAAAGACTACATTTGACAACAGGTTCCACAGGGCAAAGATCATGTTAGTTCTTGCTCATGATTATATTTCTACCACATATGTGCCAGGCACATAGGAGGTGCTCAATGAATATTTGTTTCAGGAGAAGAGAGGGAAAGGAATCTAACTGTCCAAAGTTTTATCATATTTAACAGTAAATTCTAAAAATGATAAGTCATTTTATCCATATACTATGTAATCACTAATTTAAAGTTTATTACAGAAGGCACTGTTCGTAAGAATTCAGATGACTTTGAATAAATATTTTTTTTGCTATAATATGTGCATTTTGGTAGAAACATTTTAGAAATCAAGAATTTCTGAAACAAAGTCCAGGTGTTTTGTACCAAATCAAAGCAAACATTCCATGTTGTCAATCCCTTGATTTAGTACAAGAGTCCACATAAATTATAAAATACTAGATGCAATATCCTACAGAACACAGCTGAGGCAAATTGTCTGCCTTGAGCTATATTTAAGCTAGCTAAATACAGAATAAAATACAAGTTAATGGAAGACAAGATTTGAGTGCACTAGCAGGACAACAAAATGGCTAATAACTAGGGTGAACATAAAATTCTTTGTCCAAACAATGACACATTTAGAGTGAAAGGAGACAACTGTGAAATAGGATTGAACACAAGCGCAACAGGCATAAAACCAGGACCATCCCAGGTAGCATTTAATCCATCCCATCCCCCAAGAAAATGTGAATTTCATGGTTAAAACAGATATATAAAATGGTTTAAAAAAAGATATATAAAATGGTTAACTTAATTTTTTAATGTAAATTTTTTATTCCATGAAACTCACTGATCTGAGTCAAAATATAAAATTTATGATATTCTATGATATCTGAAATACTTTACAACTGTGCATTAGGTTTTTCAAATGTCCTTAAAAAAAAAAAAGTTACCATATGCAGCTCACTAGTCCTAGCTTTCTTGTCTGAAGGGAAGGGAAAGAAAGATCAGGTCTTCACCCACAAAGCACTGACAGTGATTAAGCACACAATAGACACTTAAATGTTTTCTCAAACATCTAATAAATGCCAGCTCTGAGCCCAGCACCATAACAGGTGTGAGGGAAGAAGTCAGATGCTGTGCTGCCCTTGGAGAACAAATACTCTAGTGAAGGAAGCCCAAATTGTGGTATGTGTCCTAGTCTTCTTTCATTTCCTAAAGCATGCCAGTCTCTTTCTAAATTCAGGACCTTTGTACATACTACTCCCTTGGCCTGCAATGTTCTTCTCCTCACTCGTTACACAGCTAGCTCCTGTTCTCACCTCACTTTCTCAGAGAGGCCTTAGCTAATCATCCCAACCAAAGGGGTCTTCTCCCTGCCCTAAGTTGTCACCCTCTTAACCTTTGTATATTTCCTTCAGAGCACTTAGAACATGTACTTACCTTACTTGTTGAAGAAATGTTAATGTATTAACAATAATAGGTAACATTTATTGAATATTTCTTCAGAATCAAATACTATTCTAAGCACTTTACATGGATTACTTCATTTAACCACTATGACAGTCCTTTATTTAGGCACTATTACTAGCCCTGCTTTTCACATGACAAAACTAAAGATGGATTTCCTCTATAATTCTTAATAAGCAGCTTACACTATTTCTTGACTTTTAAATTTTAGGCGTTATGTCTAATTTCTTTATATTCCTTTCTCTTTTTAGCAACCCAGTTTCAAGGATTAAATATTTCTTTCACTTTGAGTCTATGTATTACGATTTGACTTTCTTTTAAAAGTATGTATACATTACTTGAGAAGAATGTTAAAATATAATCACCTAGCCTTTGTTTCTTTCAAGTTCCTTGAGGAAGGCTGGATGATCATGATGTCATTTCTGATGCCAGAACCTAGAGGCAACTGTGATCTTGCTAGAGGTAACAGAGTACAGAAAAATACTCAACTGGCTAGCAGGTAATTTAAGTTTTACTTTTGTAGTTAGAGAGGTTACTTCTTTTTTGGGGGGCCTTATGTTTTCTCAACTGTAAAAATGAAAGAGATTCACACTCTCTAAGGACCTTTCCAAATCTGTTGTCTAGCAATAGCATAACTTTTAGAGTAATTTCAGAATAACAAAAGCATTTTCATGTCCTGAGCTCTTCATAATGGAATTTAATCTGTACCACGATGTAACCCGATGATTTTTTTTTCATTGTTAGTCATTCAGAGTCCCCTGGCAGATCCCTGAACTCTGCAACATAAGCTACAAGAAACAGCACAGGCCAGGGTTGTTATATGCTGGACTACAGAAACATGTCTCCAGGACTATCATTCAACCAACAGAATAACTACCAAGATTTGAGTATACTTCCTCAAAGGCACAGGTATGTTCCTTATTCCAACTTCTGAAGAGCAAGTATACCAACTTAAGAACATACATGCCCAGAGAAATAATTTTTAAGAAAGGAGTTATGAATGATGGAAAATAAGATTTCCTGCTGTGCTCTTTCTACCACAATACACTGCTGAACAAACCCCTCTTATAACCAAAATTTTTTTCTTGAAGCTTTGGTGTGAAAAGTGTTTATTTGGTTGGGTAGTGGAGAAGATATATGTTCATTCTCTCCTTAACACAGCTAGAAAAGCTTATCAGTATCGTGGGGAATCTCCTTACTCTTAATGCTCACATGCAGTTGGGAGGTACAAGGGCTTCTAATCCTACAGAGTTCATTAAGTTTCTCCCAGCAATTGTCTGGAATGAGAGAAGGAATCTCCAACTTCATCCTGTTCTTTTCCCCTTTATTTGTTCTAACACACAGCTACTTTAAAATAAACTGTGCAGTTTACTACTCTGACCAAAGAATATCATAAAACAATAGCCATGGTATTGTGTGCCATCTTAATATTCCCAAGAATTTTCATAAAAGGCAATACACACTAATCCCTCATATATTACAACAAATGGTGGTGAAGGGAAAAACATATAGAGAAGAAAACAGCCAACAGTAGACATGAGTGTCAGGTAATTTTTATAATACCAGGTAATAATGTAATTTTGAGGGCTAAAAAACTGAATTTAAGACTGTCAGACATTCAATAATCTCTGTTCTGGTTTATAATGAAATTATATAAATGTACTGCCAAATTATTCTTCCAAAAAGTTCTCTTAATCATACAAAACAGTAATTAATGGTGCCCCACTATCGAATGAATGAAGCTCAAAGTCCTTAGCTTGACATTCAAAACCCGAATCCCCTCATTCCCAAGTAACCCTTCCAATTCACATTAGTATACCTGCTAGCCCTCAAACATCTTTATTGCTCATGTCCTCTCTTCCAATCTTCCCCCTCTTAATCTCTGTAAAATTTCCATCTATCCAAATCAAATTTTTAAGGCTCAATACAGCTGCTGTCTCTGCCAAAAGACAGGCTTTGCCCTGAAATTAATCATCCCAGCTGAAATTAATCATTCCCTACAAACTCTGATAGTAGACATTACTTTTACCATTTACTGTACTCAGTTACGAATATCTTGTATTATGTTTGTTTGTTTGTTTGTTTGTAGTTATCTCATTTGATCCTTCCAATAACCTTGAGAAGTGGGAATAAATATTCTCATTTAGAAACAAAAATGGACACTGTAGAATTAATTCTTAGTTATAAAACTAACAAATCACAGAAAAATAATGCAAAAAGTTTTCCAGTAATAAGTTTTATGCTGCACCACAAAGATATTAAAATGCATGCAAGCATTCATTCAATGACAAATATTTATTGAGCAGCTACTAAATGCCAGGCACCAGTCCATGCATGGGGAAACACAGCAGTGGACAAACACCACTAAGTCCCTGCCCTCTTGAAGTTTACGTTCCTATTGGGAGAAAAACAAAAACAGCAAATAAATAAACATAGAACAGCAGGTCAAGCAGTGGTAAGGACTATGAAGAGTAATGCAGAGTCAACAGACAATAAAAGAACTGTACTCTTTTGATAGGATGATCTAGGAAGGCTTCTTTGAGGAGCTGACAACTGAGCAGAAAGTCAAATGAAGTAAAAGACAGTCATGAGACTTATATTCCAAAAGGGAACAGCAAATGCCAAGTCTCCATGGTGCCAATGTGCTTGTGGTGACTGAACAGCAAGATCGATGTGCCTAGAGTACAGGGAACCTTAGAGAGTACCAAAAAATGAGGTCAGATAGGTAGCATGAAGCTTCAGGATTAAAAATGGAATTCTTCCCAATGCAAAAATAATTTAAAATATAATTCTTTTTCAATTGAAAAAGTCTTAGAATTTCACCAATACTCATTTTCCTCTTACATCTACTTAGTCCAGGTAATTTTTTTTAAAGCTAAATAAAATAAGGAAAAATCTGCTAAAATCTTAATTAACTGTCCTATTTACATGACCTAATTTTTTTTTCCAGAAGCCAATCATTTTATTTACTTGTACTTTTACATATTCTTATGGTGTACTCCAAAAGCTTTCTAAATGTTGTTCAAACATCAGGGTCTAACTCCTTTTCTGTAACAGAAAGCAACTTACTTCCTTAAAAGGCAGTATGACTATAGACAATACCAGGACAACTAGAGAAATATGAATATAAACAGTATATTAGATATTAGCATTGTGCCAATAGATTTCTTGGGTGGGATAACTGTATTGCAGGTATGTAGGAGAATGTTTTTATTTTTAGGAGACACACAGTGGTATGATGGTAAATGTTTAACGACTGGCTCTGCAAAGGAAAAAAAAAAGCCCTGGTTTGTAGCACTGCCAATTTCCATGGTGTAAATGCTGGTACCATTGCTGATTTCAAGCAACCAACTTGATGCAGAGCTGGGAAGAAATGTACACAATCAGCTTTCACATGCTGTTACCAGCCAGTTCCACACTGAAGTACACAGGGTTGAAGTGTCATGATGTCTGCCACTTACTCTCAATTTATAGAAACAAAAAACAAAACAAAACAAAAAAGCCCCTATGTCTGTCTGTCTAACCACTTACCTATCTACTGACCTCCCACTCAAGAGAGATAAAACAAAAGTGGTAAGATGTTTACAATCCATGAAAAGTATTTAGATGTTAACTGTATGATTCCAACTTTTCTTGTGGGTTTGAAGTAGAGCAAGCAATGTACGGAAGTTTAAAGAAATCCTATGGCCAACTCTATTGTATACCAAAAAATTTGTTTGTATATCAAAATTTTTTTTGTATGTCAAAAAAATTTGGGGAAGTATACCGAATATGATATAGAGCTTTAACTTAAAGTTATTTTTAAGATCAAAACCTTGGAATTCCCTAGCGGTCCAGTGGTTAGGATTCCACATTTTCACTGCTGAGGGCTCAGGTTCAATCCCTGATCAGGGAGCTAAGATCCCGCAAGCCGCACAGCGCAGCCAAAAAAAAAAGATCAAAACGTTTTTAAAAAAAAGCAATTTGCCAATACTGAATGCTAAAGTTATACATTCTCCTACTATTATGAATTTAAGTAGAAGTGACCCACTGGATAATGCAACAAACCATGATATGTCTTCACAAAAGAAAATGGCTGATTTGGTTAAAAAATGTAAAAGAATTCTCTAGATGTCAGAGTAAAGTTTTATCAATATAAATGGCCCGATTTCAGCTACTGTTATCAAATTTTAATTCCATTCAGAATATATAAGTTTAATAAGTGGGAAAATAACAAATGGGAACTTCATATTAATTTAAAATGTTAATTCCTAACTATAAACTAGTTGTGCTCTCAAAAAGGATGTTTTAAAGTCCAAATAAAAGTCATACTTTGAATAAATATTATTTATAAATAATAAATAAATAAATAACAATTATAAAAAGTTATGACTAGATTCCCAGGCTAGCCTACCAAAGGTTTCTTAACCTATATTATTAGCCCATTTCTTACAGCATCATGGAACAAGTGTAAATTCTGGGTCACAGATGCAGAAGGGCCATGCTCCAAGCACTGAAATCAATCCTAGCTTATATTCTAAAATAAAGAAAAAAGCAATTTGGGGCACCATCTGACCATTCTAATAATTTCCATCAACCTCCTTCTAGTGTCCACCCCCACCCGAATCTCTTTGCCTTAACGCTGCTCTAAATGCTCTTAATGGTGTATGATCACCCAGAAATAGTTGGTGTGCTCCAATTACCTACTTTCCCTCTCCCCTTGCATGCACGTTACAGATGTGTAGTTCAGTACTTGTTTCGAGTTCCTCTAGTTGTATATTCCAGAATACAAGGTTCAGAGTGACAAACAATAAGGGCCTATCGATCTCTTATGCCTTTTATGATTAACTTTCACAACAGAGTACTGAAACATTCATTTCCTCAGTGCAGCTGATCCAAGTTGTGTATCCTTGGAAATAAAACACTCACCAATCTCTATCCTGTGCCAGGCACAAGCTAGGTGCCGAACCATAGGTTCTCAGTTCGTCTTTCCCACAATCCTTAAGGTTGATGTTATTAGAACAAAATGAACTGAAGTTCTGACAGGTTATGTAATTTGCTCAAGGTCATTTGGCTGATAAGTGCTGAAGTTAGAATTTCTAAGTTTGACCCTAAAGCCTTAGGGTCTTAACTCTTCCTTTTTAGCATGCTGAAATTTGAACTAATTTTATAACAAAATATGCCCATTATTTCAATAATCCAGAAAAATGTATAATTAAATATACATTTATTAATCTAAATGGATCTCTTGTTGGTGTAATTTCAATCAGAATAACAAGGGGAAACTTTAAAAACAGTAAAAACCAGGCACTGTGTAAATGGATAATTTTAGACAGAATGAACCCACCTAAGATACACTTGGGAGCACCTGGCCCTTTGCTCATCTGTACAGATGATCCTGTCCATAGAGCAAACCAGTCAACATATATAGCATTTCACACCTTATAAAGTTCTTTGACACATTATCTTACCTGAAACTCAGAAGCAACACTTTGAGCCCAGTACAATTTACAGATGAGAAAACAGGCTTGGAAGTTGACCCAAGTCACAGAACCTATAAGTGACAGAATGAGCCCCAAATCCAAACTCTAAATCCTTTGAGTCTTTATCCTACTTATACTCATAAATCTGAAGTTATCCAACAAATTTAATCTCTCTTTCTTTCAAAGAAATAGTAACAGGAACAAATTCAGCATGGTGGTTGGAGAGCAGAGAGCTACCAGAAGATGTCTGTGTGTGGATCATTTGTTAAGTAGATGTATATAAACTGGGGACCACCTATACCAAACAGCTTTTGCCTACTTCTTATTTTACAGCATTTTATTTCAATTTAATCAATTTAAAAATATAACCTTTTTTAACTTTTTATTTTACATTATAATTTATTAACAATGTTGTGATAGTTTCAGGTGTACAACAAAGTGATTCAGTTATACATATACAGGTATCTATTCTTTTTCAACTTCTTTTCCCATTTAGGTTGTTACATAATATTGAGCAGAGTTCCCTGTGCTATACAGTAGGTCCTTGTTGGTTAAATATAACCTTCTTTTAAGGTAAGTTACGGGCAAATATATCTTAAATCTATTTTTGTTAATTAGGTATAAAGTTGTGATAATAGACTAACAGTCAATAATGCAAACAAATTCCTAAAGTGAGAGAATTTCAGGTGGTGACACTAAAACAATCAATGATTGCTAATCATCTGCTTCTACTCCTATTTGCTCCACAAATATTGGGATATACTAGTGATTCATTCTTTCAGCAAATATATATTAAGCACCTCCTATGCACCTACCATGTATAAGGCTATCTGCTAGGTGATGGAAATATAGTTGCGAACAAGAGATAAGGTTCTTGTCCTCATGGAACTTAAAATCAAGCTGTGGAGACAGACAATAAGCAAAGAAAAAAATCACAGAATGTGGTAAATGCGGGACTTCCCTGGTGGCACAGTGGTTAAGAATCTACTTGCCAATGCAGGGGACACAGGTTCGAGCCCTGGTCTGGGAAGATCCCACATGCCGCGGAGCAACTAAGCCCGTGCGCCACAACTACTGAGCCTGTGCTCTAGAGCCCGCAAGCCACACTACTGAAGCCTGTGCGCCTAGAGCCCATGTTCCGCAACAATAGAAGCCACCGCAACGAGAAGCCCGCACACCACAACAAAGAGTATCCCCTTTTCGCCACAACTAGAGAAAGCCTGCACGCAGCAACGAAGACCCAACACAGCCAAAGATTAAAAAAAAAAAAAAAAATGTGGTAAATGCTATGAAGGAAACAGACTGCGGAGACACAGAACAACATAGGACACTAATTTAATAAATAATAATAACAGCTAGCATTAATTGAGCACTTTAAATAGAGTAGTCAGAGAACACCTCTCTGAAAAGTGATATTTAAACCAAGGTCAGAAGAATGACAAAGAGTTACCCATGTGATAACTAGGGAGAAAGGCTTTTTAGGCAGAGGAAATAGTGCACACAGGGCTGTGAATGGTCATCAAAAACCTAAAAGCTGGCCAATGGCACTGGGCATGCTGAACAATGGGAAGAGATGCAAAAAGCCTTATTATAATTTTACTGGATGAGTTTCTTTTATATGAAAAGGAATATATGAGAAATCTCAACTCAGGTTATTGCTAGGTCTGTCTTTGGTATTACACATGGATTAATGTCTAATATTTTGACTAGCTACTGGCATTTTTAGCCAGTCCATCCTGTTTCAGTTTAAAAAGAAAGTCTGACATAATCAACGTCAGATTTTTCACCCATTTGAGCAAAGACAGAATTAAGTATTAACAAATTGACTTTGGTTTACCTACTAAGAAAGAAATACTGTTTCCTAGTACTACAATTTTGCTTTTTCATTTAAAAAAAAGTCAGTATTAAGTTAGAATTTCTAAGTTTAACATTCCCTCAGTTTTTAAAAACTTCAGCTTTAAATGGGGGAAAAATACTACCATAATTAGGTGCAAAGTTGAGAAGGACAAAAGAATAAATGAATATAAATATTCTTCATTTAACAACTAATTTTTTTCTATACTTGTTCATAATACAGAGTGCTTAGGCCCCATGGGTTTCTTCACTTTTTGAAAAGGAAATCAGCTTTTGAGTCACTCTCCCTATGTACACATTAGCCTCTCAATTCTACCTTCCAATTATCTTTTTTCTCATCCTTCAAAGAAATGACAGTGTTCCACCCACTGAATCACTTCCTTCTTACTGAATGACAGGCAAAAACATAGGGAACCTCTATGTCAAGCCCTTTAGTACTGAATCTCAGAAGTTGTATCAAGCCAGCAATTACTTGACAGCTACTGATGTGTCAAGACCCATCAATGTAAATGGATGAAAGATCAACAGTAGTCATTTTTGGACTTGAGCTCACAGGGAGTATACAAAACATATACAGCTTAATTAGCCCCTTTCTTTTGTCCTCCCCAGCTTTCCCTAAATGATTGACTTCTTAATTAGAATATGTCCAATTGTAGCAAGAGCAGTTCACATTTGAATGTCTACTATATCCCAGCCATAGTTCTAAGCACATTACATGCACTAACTTATTTACTCAAAGTAACCCTAAGGCAAGGTACTATTACTTCCTCCATTGTAAAGATGAAGAAGGTGAGGCACAAATAAGATATACAGTTTTCCAAGATCACAATAATTAGTAAATCTGTTTTTCATTTTCCTCAGGCCTATTTTAAAACAAATTTGGTCCCAATATCTTATAATACTTTAATATAACATACTCCTACAAGTCAGAGGGTTAAGAGCATGTACCCAAGCTTATTTCAAATCTGGGCTAGCCCTCTTATTAGCTGCGTAACCTTGGGTAAGTTACCAAACCTCTCTCTCTGACTCAATTTCATTTATCTATAAAATGGAGATGACAATAGCATCTAATTCCTTGAACAATTGTGATGTTTAAATGAGTTACATATAGGGCTTCCCTGGTGGCGCAGTGGTTGAGAGTCCGCCTGCCAATGTAGGGGACATGGATTCGTGCCCCGGTCTAGGAGCGGCTGGGCCCAGTGAGCCATGGCCGCTGAGCCTGCGCTTCCGGAGCCTGTGCTCCGCAACGGGAGAGGCCACAACAGTGAGAGGCCCGCGTACCACATAAATAAATAAATAAATAAATGAGTTACCTATATAAACTACTTGGAATAGTGCCTGGCACATAGTATGTAGAAGAGTTAGCTGTTATTAGTAATAGTACCACACCACTTCCACTCCGGGAATTTAGCAAAAGCCTGATCTATTTAATCTAGTCAACACTTCTTTTCCTCTAACATCTGTCATTCGTATTGTCTGACTTACACTGGCTAACAATGAACTATTCTTAGCAAGTAAGCAACACATCTAACTCCCATGCTATTTTTTTCTAGTCCTTACCACTTCTTTCCTCCTATTTCAGTTGCCCAGGAAGAACTGTTTTGAGATTAAAATGGTTTGCATTATACTCTAGGCAAGTTCATAAGCCATCGCAATACTAAAGCTAAAGCCTAAATTTGTAATACAATCAAAAAGGGGGTTTCTTAGTCTATTCAGCCTGCTATAACAAAATACCATAAACTAGGTGGCTTATAAACAACAGAAATTTATTTCTCACAGTTATGAAGGCTGGGAAGTCCAAGATCAAGACACTAACAGATCTGGGTGTCTGGTGAGGACCAGCTTTCTCATTAGGCAGTTGTCTTTTCATTATAACCTCAGATGGTGGAAGGGATAAGGGCACTTTCTTGGGTCTCTTTCATAAGGGCACTAATGCCATTCACCCTCATGACCTCATCATCTACCAAAGGCCCCTACCTCCTACTACTATCATTTTAGGGCTTAGGATTTC
Source organism: Pseudorca crassidens (assembly GCF_039906515.1). Classification (NCBI taxonomy): domain Eukaryota; kingdom Metazoa; phylum Chordata; class Mammalia; order Artiodactyla; family Delphinidae; genus Pseudorca; species Pseudorca crassidens. The sequence goes on from NC_090296.1 coordinate 101,757,444, forward strand.
AACACATGGATTTTGGGGGCACACAAGTATTCAATCTACAGCAGAGGGAAAAAACTAAGCATTCCTCTCAGTTTTAACCTCAAAAAATCAAATTGATTGGTATTTTATTCGTGGAACAGGTTTTACACTAATAGTTTTTTCTTAAGAATTATAAATGACTTACAATATGTGTTCAAATATGAATTGAAACAAAGTATGTTTAAATTATTAATGCCTTGATGATTTCCTGGATGTTATAGGCCTTAACCTTTCATAACAGTTGATAAGCTCAGACAACATTCTTAGAAATGTCTGATGAACAAACTGTTTCTAACCAAAGCATAAAGCATAGCAAAATTGACATTTATCTTTTAAATTGAAAAGATGTTGATTCTACTTAAATTGTTGAACAATACCATGAACTTGGGACTTCTGAAACCTTGGGACTTTTTTTTTTTTTTTTTTGCGGTACTTGGGCCTCTCACCCCCGCGGCCTCTGCCGCCGCGGAACACAGGCGCCGGACGCGCAGGCTCAGCGGCCATGGCTCACAGGCCCAGCCACTCCGCTGCACGTGGGATCCTCCCGGACCAGAGCACGAACCCGCGCCCCCCCGCATCGGCAGGCGGACTCCCAACCACTGCGCCACCACGGAAGCCCGCCTTGGGACTTTTGAAATCAAAACATAAGCTTATATTCTATTATTTTGAAAAATATTTTTATAGAAAAAATATGCATTCAAAAACAAACAAGATTATAAATACCATACATTTATACCATAAATAAATATTAAATGTTAAAAACATAAAATGCTTTAATTGCTTCTATGCAAAGACCATACTTCAGAAATCTCTTGAAACACTGGGCATTCAATATCTAACTAGGATCAGATCCAAACTTTACATCCTTGAGTACAAGGTGAAGTAACATTGTTTAACCTCTCCAGCTGCCCAGCTCTAGTCAGAATTTAAAAATATATTTCCAGGAAGCTTGGTCCACCCATGCCACCCCCTACATATAGAGGTTAAGATGTAACTGTAATAACAAATGACACAGAAATAAATTACACATACATCAAACATCCTTTCATAGCTTTTGTATCTTCTCAGATAACTATACATTAAAAGCCTACTAAATCTGCTTGAGCCTTAGCAGGTTACAGGTTATGAATGCAAAACGAAACAAGATACTATTAGGTTATTGCACATTTGACTATTTCTTTACCTCTGTTGAACATATTTTATAACCGACCAACATATAACCACCTGTAATATCTTGTTTAACATGGTAATGATCATTTATTTAAAACCTACTATGTGCCAACCAGTGTCGTATTTCATTCTAACAACTATGAGAAGTTGGAATTATCCCCATTTTACAGACAAAGAACCTGAGACTCTCAAAGATAAAGGAAATTAATGAAGATTACACAGCTAGCAAGTAAAGGAACAAGGATACAAATACAGGTCTGATTCCAAAACCTGTGCTAATGATAACATCAAAGATTCATCTTTGGCAGCATTGCACAAGTAATGTTATATAACTGCTGAAAAATTTAGAAAAAGAAAAAAGAGGAAAAAAAAGATTTACCTCAGACTATAGTAAAATTCTATTGACTACTGTGAAACATGGCCATTGTACAGTAACATCTTAATTATCTGGAAGTACAGTAGAAGGTCTTTTAATTTTCACTTAATCAACTAGCAAGATTGTCCAATGCTTTCCATATCTTCCATAGAAGCAAACTGACAGACATGAGCAGCTAATAAGTTACTTTCCAGTTGCCTGCACACTTCTACTCCTACTAGTTGAGTTGTATGCTTAAGTAGTATCTGGTGTTTCTTCCCAAATCTGCTTATGTGAATTTATTTTAAAACTATATAAATCAATGAAATGAATGCACAAAAAGGTTATTTCTGTGAAAACTACGTTGAATGCTTTGGAAAGCACATATTTTGATGAACATAATTTTGATGAATATATATTCTCTCTCCTCCCAAAACAAATTTCTGTTGACTACACAAATATCCTTGTAATTCCTGGTGTACACAGACACCTATAAAGCTGTGTGAAACATTAAAAAAGAATTTAACACTTTTTAAATGTAAAATATTCCACCCTTGGATTTTTTTGCAGTCTTATTCCACTTTAAAGAAATTGAAAGTAGAAATCTTAGGTGTACATTTTTGGTGTGGTTTACATAGGGAAGATCATATCTAACTCTGAAAAACAGACCCCATTTCACCCCCCAAAAAAGGGCCTTGAGCCTACACCAAAAGACAAATGAAATAATTAAGGCTGTTATTTTTTCTGATTCCTCATTTAAACTTTTTAAATTAGCCAACCAACTACCACATGCAACCATGTAGGATAAGAGGGTCCTTTTGCACTTAGAAACTTTCTGAAGCACAGCTGTATACCACTAAGCAAATATCTCACAGTTTCTACACTAGAATTCGTATACTTTCTTAGCTTCTGAGTGAATATCTGAAGGTTTTCCTATTTATTCTCATTTTTTAGAGAACTCAGTGCTAAGCATGGTTATCTAGTTCTTTATCCCAGAGACTAAAAGCAGTAAAATTAAAAGGAGACAAGAATAAGCATATTGACAACAAAGACTGTTGACAGCATGGGAATTCAAAAATCAGATCTTAAAAAAAATAGGCTGAAGTGGTTTAAGCTAGAGGAAAAAAAAAATCTGTGTCCACATATCATAATTACAACTGAAAATATTTTTGGCATTTGAAGAGTAAAGTTTCAGTTAGCCAGAAAATTAACTCATATAGAATAGCTTCTTAGTTACCAATGTAGAAAAAGTGAAGTATTACTGTTGTCAAGCTCTCCCATAATTGTGCCTTGCCAACCACAGGTCAAGAAATCAATTCAATGGATTATGCAAGCAATTTTTAACAACAGAAATAGAACAGAAAGTACAAGACCACACTGCACATAGTACGAGTAAGTATGTTTTGTGAAGTTTATTTCAGTATTTCTACACTACTTTGCAAAGTAAAAGATACTTCTTACTCTAGGTCCTGGTCAAAAGAAAGCCATGGGCCTAAAGACTCATATTATAAAATATAGTCACAATACTAAACTTTCAATCACCTCATTTTTACATCATAATGCTAAAGATAGCTACAATTTTAACGAGAAAAAAGTCTCCTTTTTAGGAGTCTTGATGCATAAATGTATTTACTTTTCCTAGTAATCTACATTAATATATAACATTTTATTGTGTTTAGTACTAGTTTTGGCTAAAATAGAGATTGTGTGCAAATACTATTTTTTTCAACTGCTTAGGGGACTTCCCTGGCGGTCCAGTGGGTAAGTCTCTGCCCTCCCAATGCAGGGGGTTCAGGTTCCATCCCTGGTCAGGAAACTAAATCCCGAGTGCATGAGGCAACTAAAAGATCCCGCGTGCCTCAACAAAGACCTGGTACAGCCAAAATTTTTAAAATAAACAAACAAACAAACAAACCTGTGTAGGACCTTAAAGCGACTTTTGCAACAACCACCAAAACAAAAACAAAAAACAAAGAGCAACTCTGATTTTCTTTGCTTGTTTATTTTGAGATGCAATTACCGACCTTGGTGCCATCTTTCCAAAGTCACAGATGAAATCTAAAAGTCTAAACTTGGCATTCTACACAAGCAACCTGCTTAGTAACAATATTCTTGCTAATACTTAATTCATACAAAGCTGATTTTAAGAAACAACCAAACACTTAAACTAATCCACTAAATTAAGTATGGCTTTCTCCACTTCTTTCTAGTGCATTTTAAGACAGTATTACCAAAGATGTATTTTAATAGAAAAGAAAATTTGACTTTCTAATCCAGTTTGAAAAAATATATGGAAAAAATAACCAGTTTAATATATATCTTTTAAAATTATTTTATTTTATTATTTTAAATTATCATTTATTGATTGATCGATTGACTGCCATGTCGAGGCCTGCGGGATCTTAGTTCCCCTACCAAGGATCAAACCTGTGCCCCCTGCAGAAGAAGCACGGAGTCCTAGCCACTGGACCGCCACGGAATTTCCCTTTTTTTTTTTTTTTTTTTTTTTTGCGGTATGCAGGCCTCTCACTGTTGTGGCCTCTCCCGTTGCGGAGCACAGGCTCCGGACGCGCAGGCTCAGCGGCCATGGCTCACGGGCCCAGCCACTCCGCGGCATGTGGGATCTTCCCGGACCTGGGCACGAACCTGTGTCCCCTGCATCGGCAGGCGGACTCTCAACCACTGCGCCACCAGGGAAGCCCTCCCATATCTTTTTTTAAATAAGCATCTAATTCATAAAGATAAATTAACATTTCCAATCTGAAAGTCTCAGATTTGGAAGGAACTCTGTCATCTAGTCCAACTCCCTACCAAATACATTAATCCTCTTCCTACAATGTTCCTTGGACTCAAATTCCCATATGACAAACTCCTACTACCACTATATTAAAACCTTCTAAAGTTGGTCCTTGCAATGGCCAATCAAAAGCAGATTGATAAATGAGTTTTCAATTCCTTTGAAATCCTTGAGAAACACAGTGTATGCATTATTCCCATAAGTCCTGAAAATACAGGTTTATTAAGGAAATGGCACATTTACAGTTACTTATTATAGGGATTTCAGTAGCCCTGTGTATATACTGATATACTGGACAAAGCCCTGGAGTACTCTGCAAACTTTTAGAGTTTGCCTAAAGCACAAAAATCAGCAATGACAAATAATATTTGTGAACTCAATTTTAAATTTTCTCAGTTTATCAAGATCAAATTCTCAAGTTGAAAAAACTTTTAAACTTCTTTAAAATCGAAGTTAGATTGAACCTAAAAATGAGTAATGTAACTCTAAAATGATACCAAGTATTGTGGCAACAGATACACGTGCTGTTCTTGGCAATTTCATTTTTAATATCTCTTGAAACTAATACTTTGAAGACACTTTTGAAGAATGTATTCTCCCATCTACTTCCTAACTCTTCCATGCGCCCTTCTCTACCTTACCAGCTGGAATCTGTAACAGAAACAAATAATCATATGTAATTCACAGAGAGTTGATCCTGCCGCAGAACTAGGTTAACTTTTCTAAAATGGGGCACAGAAAAAAAAAATCCTACTTAAATCAATTATTTACCTCGGTCTGGCTTCATCTTCACGCCAATTTCCACCCAAGGTGCTGTGAAATACACGTGTGGGTTCTTTCAACAGGCTCGCCGCCGATTCTGTGGCTACTGCTCCGTTTTTAAAATGCTAAAAGACATCAAAATAAAATTAATCTGGTCTTGCCCTCAACACTCGATCTTGCAAGAAAACTACTGCTAACAGGCCTCTCCCTGGCACTAAGCGCGGTGACAGCACCATCCGCAGGTCTGAAAAAAGCAAAACTCTGCACCGCCCTCTCCCATCTCCTCCGGACCAAGCACCCCTCTTCCCCGCCCCTGTGCTCTCCAGGCCAACGTGTCCTTCTTTGACACAGTGTTTCGGAACCAAAAGGAAGACCTATTTATAACCTGAAGGTACAGGCAGGGAAAAAAAAAAAAAAGGATTCAAACAACACAAGCTAACTAACCCCTTTGTAAGAAAAATACCGCTGGGAACAGTGGCACCTCCGCAGTGGCTGGTATAGAAATGCTCCGACCTGGTGACTTGGGCGCAGGAAACTCTTCAAGACCCCAAGCGCCTCGCCTACAGCTCCGCCCGCCCCGCCGGGCCTCACCTGTGTAGTTACCCTCTGGCTAGTCTTCCTGCCTCAACCGCGGCCAAGTTGACACAATGAGAGGGTCAGAAAGAAACGCGAGTCATCTCCTCGTGCCCAGCCCCCAGTCCCAAACGAACTCTACTGGGCTGTCCCGGGGCGCCCCTGCCACCCCCCGGCCCTGCGAAGTCTTCCCGGGAAGGTGTTTACGGCCGGGCGCTCGCCCCTGCTCGGCGCAGCCTGCCCGTGCGGCCCCCTTCCGTCCCGCCGCGGCCCTGATTTCCTTCAGCCACGCCGTCCGGAGCGCCGCGCCAGCCCTTTTCCCCGCCGGAGAGTTGTTTTCATGGCTCCCTCGGCCGACCTCTGCTGACTAACTCGCTCTCCTCTCCCGTCCCAATCCCTCCTCCTCTTGGCACTTCTCTCCGCCGCTCGCCCAGCGGCTCACATCACACTCCCACCTCAGACGTGAGGCTCCGAGAGGCGCAGGGCCGGCGAGAGCGGAATGTGGCGCGCAGCGGCCCCCGGGGCTGCGTTAGAGGACCATGGGGGCCCGAGACAACAAGCCCGACGCGGCTCCCCGGCGCCCCTGTGGCCATCCACCCCCGCCTCGGCCGCCGCCTCGCTCCGCTCCCGGCGCTCAGCCCCTCGCCCTGCCTGCCCGACTCGCACCCGAGCCCCGCTGCCCCCGGGCTTCGCCTGCCCGTCGCCCCGGCCGGCCCGCTCGCCCCGCGCCTCTGCCAGCTCTTCGCCCGCCCGCTGCCTCTAGCTCTGGAGCCCCAGCTCCCGGTCCCCCTCGCTCGCCCAGTTCTTTCTCTTCAGTTTGCCCTGTCAAAACACTGCCCGGGTCACGTGTCCCAACAACAGCCAACCCACCGCTCGTCACTTCCTCCCCGGCGGCCTCCGCGGCGGGCGCCCGGTTGTTATGGCAACGCTCCCCGCGCCCCGGGGCGCTAGCCTGGGGGCCTGGGATCCCTTGCTGGTGCTGCCGGCTGCGAAGGGCCGGCGGAGCCCGGGAGGCCCGAAAGGCGCCCGGCGCTTTGGCCGCGCTCGCCTCCTGCCTGCGCTCCGAGCTGGCTGCGGCGCTTCTGGGACCAGGAACCGGAGCTGCGCTATTAGAGCACAGGGTAACTGGGGAGATGTCATCCGAGGGCCTGCCCCAGACGTGGAGGATAATTATAGTCTCCTCCTCCTCCTCCACACTGGATGCTGGCGCAGAGTTGTGACCCAGCCCCAAGGGGCTTGCAGTGCACGGTGGAAGTCGGGTCTAATTAATGTGGCCAAGACAGGAGAGTGGGCAGCCATACGCTGCAGGGATTGGGGAGTTTAAGAGCAAAAACCCTCCCCAACCAGATTTTTTTCAAATCACCAGGGGTTTTAGTAGGATTCGGAACCCAAGCTCTAGAGGCCTTCACTGTGCTAAAAATAACTTTTATAGCCTCTAAAACACTGACTCATGGCAGGAGGACACTTTTGACACCGTGTTATTGTTAGGGAGCTGTAATTTTGTTGTTGTGCTATAACAATGTGACATGATGACATTTCGTGTTGCGATGTTGTATCATCATTTCAACACAAACAGATGACAAGGATCTACTGTAATTAAAACAAGCAATCCTAACAAGGGCTGAAGCTATTAGCTACTCAGTTTATAGACAAAGTACACATGGGGTTGTGAGCTCAAAACAGAGACAAAGAGAAGTACAAAATTTGCAATCCTCTTTGGTTTCATTTAGAAAAAGCCTTTTTTTTTAAGAAATAATTTTGCATACAAGAATCACAACAGGCAAGTACTAGGTTAGGTTTAAAGGTGATTTACTTTAGTCTTTGTACTCTTCTGAGGTTTCCAAAGTTTTACAGGAAGTATGTTTACTTCTACATCAGAAAAGTTTTTGTAAATTACAAGATTGGGATTGCATTTTTTTTGCCTCAGATCTATTAAATACATGAAATTTTTATTATGAAGAAAACAATATTTTCTGGATGTTTTCATATGCACAGTAAAATTACATACGCACCTGCAATTAAAAACCTTAACTCTAAGATTGCAACTAATCAAAACAGGACAGAACATTTAGGAAGGTAACATTCATCTTCATGGGAAATGTTCTGGCATCCTGAAGATGAAACTTCTGACAAATGGCAACAGTTCCTTTATGTAATAGCTGCAAATGTTAACTCCCAGTGGATTTGACTTTGATATTACAGAATACTGTAGTATGTAGTTTCTTTTATGAACTGAAGCTTTACTTGTTCTAACATCACTTCTCAATTAACCTTGGTAATGGGAGACAGAAAGAGCAGTTAAAGATAATCCAAAATCCTAAATTTAGCACAACAGCTGGGACCAGATAACAGCTATTGTAAAGGCTTACTGGGTGAACAGGCAGCAAGATTTGTGATTTAGCTCCTCTTCCTCTGCCGAATTTGCAAGAGGTATAAAGACCAGAAAAATGTTGAGAGTAGAAGCTGAGAATATTGGATAATCTGGAAAACAATTCTCTTTTAAACAATTAAGTTTGTTTTTTGTTTTTTGTTTTTTTTGCGGTACACGGACCTCTCACCGCTGTGGCCTCTCCCGTTGTGGAGCACAGGCTCCGGACGCGCAGGCTTAGCGGCCATGGCCCACAGGCCCAGCCGCTCTGTGGCATGTGGGATCTTCCCAGACCGGGGCACGAACCTGTGTCCCCCTCATCGGCAGGCAGATTCCCAACCACTGTGCCACCAGGGAAGCCCTAAACAATTAGGTTTTAACAGCACATGGATAAATGATGCTGTCTGAATATTTGTTAGACTACCTTGAAGCTTTTTATTGAGAATCTTAAATTTGTTGAAAAATTGGAGATCATTATGGTAGTGGAAAAATATTTTAAAAGAGGTGTATTTTTGACTCATTCATTCATTTTTCAAATTATTTTTTCACTCAGCCTACATTTATGGAGCACTCACTGTCTGCTAGGCATATGCTAGTTTCTGAGAGCACAAAAGTCACCAAAAACAGGGTCATTACTCTCATGGAGCTTACAGTATTGATTACTACAGTTGCATAGCCTAGGTCAAGTCACATTCTACAGCCTCTTTTAACCTATAAAAATGAGGGGTTTGGACTCAGGCAGTAAATAATCTCTTTCCTTTCTAATTCTAAAACAATCCTGTAATTGTATAAAGCATTTGTAGAATGGTTGGAAATAAGAACCTACCTACCATGGCAACTCTAAGTGTTGGTGGTAAAGTGTGTTTGCACCTTGGAGCACTCAAGCAAAACAAACATCTCTGGTTCCTGCTTGGTGAGGTGTTGGGTGAAGAAAGCAAGTCAAAACAGCTGGCAGGGGGCTTCCCTGGTGGCGCAGTGGTTAAGAATCTGCCTGCCAATGCAGGGGACATGGTCTCGGTCCCTGGTCCAGGAAGATCCCGCATACCGGGGAGCAACTAAGCCTGTGTGCCACAACTACTGAGCCTGCGCTCTAGAGCCCGTGAGCCACAAGTACTGAAGCGCGCATGCCTAAAACCCATGCTCCGCAACAAGAGAAGCCACTGAAATGCGAAGCCTGTGCACCGCAACAAAGAGTAACCCCCTCTCGCTGCAACTAGAGAAAGCCCGCGCGCAGCAACGAAGACCCAAAGCAGCCAAAAATTAAATAAATAAATAACTATTTTTTAAAAAACAGCTGGTAGGAACCTTTCCCCTTTTGCATCTGATTTGCTCTCCATTTTGCTTTCCCCTAGTGTTGCAAAGACTTGAGTAATTAACTTCAAAAAAGTTAGCTCATCTTCAGCTAGGAGGTAATCCCCTCAATTTTGATATGTTTTGCTGACATGGGCAGTGTATAACAAAACTGTGTGTTTAATGGAGGTGTTTTACTAACTAAGGTGATGAGGATTACTGGTTTGCTCACTTTATTAGTACAAGGCTATTACTGTTACCAAGGTCATGGAACCAGTCCAGGCTACCAGAATGAGCTCCACCAAAGCAGGGACTGGTGCATTTTTCTTCTTGTATCTCTAACACCAAGCATAGGACCTGGTACAGAGTAGGAGCTCAATACATGTCAACCTTTGTATTCACCAATAAAATATTCTTGTACATGCCCACAAACTGTACCTCTAATACCAGTTGGCATTTACTCCCTAGTGGGATAAAGCTAGATAGAGAGCTGGGAAATCAGTGGGTGGCACAAACTTCATACATGAAGGATAAGTTTTCATTATACTTTTGGTATTGTCTTATAATAGTAGGAGCTCATTGTGGGTTGAATTGTGCCTTCCAAAATGCTATATTGATGTTCTAACCCTGATACCTGTGAATGTGACCTTATTTGGAGTTAGGGTCTTTGCAGATGTAATCAAGTTAAGATGTAGTCATGCTGGAGTGGGGTGGGCCCTAAATCCAATTACCAGTGTCCTTATAAAGTGAGAGAGATTTGACGACAGAGGAGAGACAAGGAAGATGGCCATGCGACCGGGCAACAGAGATTGGAATGATGCAGCTGCAAGCCAAAGAATGCAGAAGGTTACCACGAGCCACCAGAGTCTAGTAAGAGGCAAGGAAGGATTCTTCTCCAGAAATTTCAGAGGGAGCATGTCCCTGCCAGTATCTTGCTTTTGTCCTTTGCATCTTCAGAACTGTGAGGGAATAAATTTCTGTTGTCTTAAGCCACTCAAGTTTGTTGTATTTTGTTACCGTAGCCCTAGGAAACTAATATAAAACTCCAGCAAAGAATATTGCCATAATTTTTTCTTGGCCTGTAAGTTGCATTGCTGATATTGCAAGTTTTCTAAAGTTTCCAGATTCTGAATGGTCACCAAATCATGGAGATCTTTAATTCTATAAAAATTACAGTAAATAGTTGGAAATGTGAAGAAAATCTCTCTAGTGTCACAAAAGAACAACTTTATGATCATGAATAATAAGTGGTTGAGAATCATCACATGAAAATACACTGTTTTAGATATGGAGATTGGTAGATCTGTTTTCACCATATTGTGGAAATAAAGACTAGTAGAATTAACTGGAATGTATAGATAAATCTTCTAAGGTAAGTAAAAAAATATCAAACTGTGTACCTTTAGTTCCTGAAGCAACAAGAGGAAAGTCACGCTATCTTTTCTGTACCAAAATTGTTTCTGATTGTTCAGTCATATTTATTACAGTTCATTTCTTCCTAAGGGAGAAAGGTCATGGAGTCGTTGCTAAGGTATTGTTCTCATGTAAGCAACCCTCCACCTTCTTTTAAATCGGTTGGCTGATCTGTTCTTTTTTGAGACTCCTGTTTGTCCACCTTCTTTAACCACGGGTATAAGGAAGTGAAAAATGATTCTTTCTGGTTCCTGCTTGCAGAAAGTGACTATAGTACTCAGAAATATGAAAGCTTCTAAACTTCAAGCCATGGGAACCTTTCATCTGAAGGTTTGCTGAGCTGCTAGAGGTCTCTGAGCCATCAAGACTTAAGATCTTTTCAAAAGTTAAAAATAATTGTTCATTTTTGTGACAGTAATTGTGCTCAGCACTTCACATATATTATACGTTTGATCCTGAGAGGGTGATATTATCTTGTAGATTAAGAAACTGGGGCTCTGAGATGAGTAAGTTTCCCAAGGCTGCAGTTAATAAGTAGAAGCAGCCTGCTTCCTAAGTGGGCTCATTTAATTTCCATTACAACATGATAAAGTAGGTTAAATTATTCCAAATTTTTCAAATGGGGAAACTAATACTCAGAAACATTTGAGAATGGTTGCACATTTGGAATGTAAATTGGTTTATGTAAACTTAAGCTCAGTGCTTTGAGATATAAGTTCTAAATAGAATGGCTGTGGTTGGTTTATTATATGTAAACTCCAAAGAGCAAATAGTCACACTTAGTTAATAACAGCAGCTAATATTTCTTGAGCTTTTAAGTAGTAAGCACTATACTGAGTGCTTTATAGGTATTAGTTCATTTAATCCTCACAATATCCCCATGAAGTATTATTATCCCTATTTTATAATCAGATAAACAGGAAAAGGGAAGTTAAATAACATGCCAAAAGTCAAGCAATTAGGAAGTGTCAGAGCCAGGATTCACACCCAAGGAGCATGACTGTGGAGCTTATGTCCTTAACTACCACCTAGTACTGGTCCCATATAGTTTGGTTTTCCTCCTAAACCCTGTATCTTCCTGCCACTGGGCTTTTGCCATTTCCCCCACAAAATGTTCCTCCCCAGTTCCTATCTAAACCCTTGTGGACTTTCAGGGCCCAAAATCTTACTTCACAATGCCTTCTAACGCCCACTCTCACACACACCCATCTGTCTTTTCTATGAACTCATGTTTTATTTATTATGTTAAAACCACATACTATATATTTTTTTATCTTTTTATGGGCAGAGATGAACTGTGACCTCGGGTTCCTTTTTATTTCTTGTGTTGACTGACACCAAACTGGGCACAAAGCCTGAAGTAATTACTGAAGACCTGAGGCCATCACTATTCTCTAGAACTACTCCAGCCAATACAGTAGCCACTGGTCACATGTGGCTACTGAGCACTTGGAATGTGACTAGTGAAACTGAGAAACTGCGTTTTCCATTTTAATTTAAATATAAACTGAATGACTGGTTCTTGATTCCATGATTAGAAAAGTAAGTATGTTTGGAACAACTTAGGTATATGAATCTACTTTTTGCAACTGCAAATTGTAGGAAATATAAATATAGATCAATTATTTCTTTTTTTTCAACGAAATTTTTTATTGTAGCAAAATTCACATAACATAAAATTCACCATTTTAACCATTTTAAAGTGTACAGTTTAGTGGCAATTAGAACATTCGCAATGTTATGCAACCATCACCACTATCAGTTCCAGAACATTTCCAACGCCCTAAAAAAACCCTTGTACCCACCATTCAGCAGTCACTCTTCATCCTCCCTCCCCCAAGTCCCTGGTACCCACAACTCTGCTTCCTGTCTATGGATTTGCCTCTGTTGCACATTTCACATAAATAGATCAACCAACATTTTTCAGGCTCAGCACCTGCTAGGCACCAAGGGTATGAAGATAAATATGACAATCTGCTCTTAATGAGATCACTTTCAACTGGGATGAAACATTTAAAAAAATCATAGTAGAATGTGATGTGACGATTATTGTAATCAAAATATGAACATTGTGAGAAAACAGATGAGGGAGATAAGGGATGCTGCAAGAAGTAAGATTTGAATTTGGGCATGGGGGCAGAAGTTTGCTAGACCAATGAGGGCTGGGCAGGAGGGTGGTGTAGAAAAGAGGGAGCTGGAGTAGGACAGGGAGAGTGTGACCAAGGCACTATATCAATTATTTCTAATGAAAATTTAGCAACCAAATTGAAATGTGCTGAAAGTCTGAAATATACACCAGATTTCAAAGACTTAGGAAAAGTATAAAAAAAGGAATATAAAATATTAATACTCTAAAAATGTTGATTATGTGTTGAAGTGATCCTATTTTAGATAGATTTGGTTTCTTTTAAAAAATTTTTTAATGTGGCTACTGGGAAATGTAAAGTTACATATGTAATTCACATAATACTTCTATTAGACAACACTGCTCTAGGACTTGGTAGCTTAGTAGCAGCAACACAAAAGACATTTGAAAATCAGCTATGCTCCCCAACCAAGTGATGCCTTCTAGCAGTTCAAATTTAGGGCTAAGGGAACTTACTGCTTGCTCTAGTCCTATCAAGAGTTCTATGCATCCTAAGCAGAAATAGAGACACAGATGTAGAGAACAAACGTATGGATACCAAGGGGGAAGGGGAGGTGAATTGGGAGATGGGGATTGACATATATACACTATTGATACTATGTATAAAATAGGCAACTGATGGGAACATACTGTAAAGCACAGGGAACTCTACTCAATGCCCTTCAGTAACCTAAATGGGAAGGAAATCGAAAAAAGAGAGGATATATGTATACATATAGCTGATTCACTTTGCTGTACAGTAGAAACTAACACATTTTAAAGCAACTATACTCCAATGAAAATTTAAAAAAAAAAAAGTTCTATGCATCCTATGGGAATTCCCTGGTGGTCCAGTGGTTAGGGCTTGGTGCTTTCACTGCAGAGGGCATGGGTTCAATCCCTGGTCAGGGAAATAAGATCCTGCAAGCATAGCGGTGAGGCCATACACACACACAAAATTTCTATGCATCGTAATGAGACTTGAACGCACCACAAAATGGTGAGAGCATACCTTAGATATAGTAGACACAGTAGTGAATGACCCTTCCAAACACACATGTTAAATTCAGTAGTGTTTTCATAGAAATTATTTTCCCTTTTGTGCCTGTTAAAGGATCACACACAGAACTATCTTGCCCCCAAACAGTGTGAGCTATTTTCAGAAGCAGTGATGGGTGGATTTCAGTTAAACTCTCCATGAGCTGGTAGAGACATTAAGTCTAATATAAATCAAGTTACTGGTCCTTTAAATCTTTTCATCAGAATATATCAGTTCATTGCATCCTAATGCGAATTCTATGACAGTGTTTTTCACTGTAAAAAAAAAAAATCCAGACCATTTGACTTGAATGTAGATATAAACAACAACAGTGACGTCTGTTTCAAAATGTGTATGATAAGACACAGCAGTGTAAAGCAACTATACTCCAATTTTTAAAAATGTATGTGATAAACTAAATGATTAGATATTTCAGAAAAAGTATTTTGAGCAGAGTCTTATTCTTCCAAAAGTTTTTAAAGAAGCAATCTTAGGTTATTATGCTATTAGGTTTTTAAGAAAGAAAAAAGAGTGTAAGACTGTACAAAAATAATGCAGAAAATCTCCAACTCCTTTTTACAAATGGGAAAACTCATAACTGAAACTAAATTCTTCACGTGCAATTGATAGAGCATGATAGAACAATTTGTAATATAATTTTTCAAATCAAATTTCTGCTGCTTCTGCCAGAACCAAAAAGCTCAATGCAGCATAAAAAGAATTCTAGAAGTGATTCCTTTATTTGCCTGCTGTGTGTATCTTAATAATTTCATTCTGCCATGCTTCAGAGAGAAGAGAACATTAGCTGCCTTCTTATTCCAAATTTCACAGGCAAAATTCTGTACTTGCAACTCAGTGTAATTGGTCTTTATTTCCAAAACGTCATTTCTGTCTAACATAAGTTTAATTCAATTTGGCATTCATTGAATTTTGAATGCCAAATACTTTGCCGGGCTCTAGAGAAAAAGAGGCCAGAAAAGCAAGTACTTACACTCCAAAAGCTTTATTAATCTAAAAAGGAGGTGGCAATGTAAATAAATAACTGCAATTTATTTGATAGCAGCAAAAAATTCATGCATAAAGAAAACAGCTGTCACAAAGAAGGAAAGTTGCTTCTCTCTAGGAGAAGGAGTTGCTTAGGAAGGAAAAGGAACATATTAGCTATGCTTTGGAGCATGAAGGAGTCATCATCAGACAAGCAAAATGGGGTGGGATGCAGATGGGGGAAGTTGTTCCTAGCATGTCACTCCAGCATGTTACTGAGGCAGGATAGAATATATTTTGTTCAAGATGCCATATTAGGTCAGATTCAAGAAAGTTAAATGAAAGTGATAGGTACAATATCAGACAGCCCCACCCCTTTTGCCATTGGCCGCAGTTCTTCATCCCTCCAGGTATCCATGCTTTTCCCTTGTAACTTGCAGTCTCTCCCAGTAATAGGTCAGAATACATTGCCCAGATCCTGGTTCAGCCACACTACTTACCCTGACAAATAGAATGAGGCTAACATGATAGTTTTGAGCTAGACCTTAAGAGGCCTTAGCTGTTTGCTCTCTTGTGCCTCTACCATTTCCATGAAAAACAGATACCAGGGCTAACCTGCAGGTCCCTGGAAGATGAGAGACAAATGGAAGGAACTTTAGCCACCTCACATGACCCACAGATCATTCCAGCTTTGATTAGCAGTACCACCATAGCCAACCCATACACCCAAGAATATGAATCGTTGTTTTAAGCCACTAAGGTTTGGAGTGGTTTGTTACACAGCATTTTTGAGGCATTAGAAAACCAATACAGCTGTAGCAATGAATTTGCGTCTTACCTTGTGCATGACAGAAAACTATAAAGGATTTTTAAATGAATAGTTAGATTGTTTCAGAAAGATGGCTTCAGCAACAAAGTGGAAGATGGAGACGGAAAGAGATGGTGGCAAAAAAGCTACTACAGGGCTTCCCTGGTGGCGCAGTGGTTGAGAGTCCGCCTGTGATGCAGGGGACGCGGGTTCATGCCCCAGTCCGGGAAGATCCCACGTGCCGTGGAGCGGCTGGGCCTGTGAGCCATGGCCGCTGAGCCTGCGCATCCGGAGCCTGTGCTCCACAACGGGAGAGGCCACAACAGTGAGAGTCTCGCGTACCGCAAAAAAAAAAAAAAAAAAAGCTACTACAGTTGCCCGACCCCGAGAGTATGCAGACCTGAACTAAGGCACTGGCAGTGGGAATAAAGTAGAGAAGACAGACTGGAGAGAGGTTTAGGTGATAGAACTGATAGAATTTGGGTGGTGACTGGTTGTAGGCAGAGAGAGAGGGCAGCATTCCCACGCCATCCTACCCTGGCTCAGAATAGCTGATGAATCACCATGTACTTTTAGACAGGAAAAATCAGATGGCCACTGAAGGCTGGGGTAGGGGTGGGCAACAGGGGATAATGTATTTAATTTAGATACATTAAGTTTGAAAAACCTGTAATCATCTAGACAGACAGTATGAAAGCAGAGGAAAATTCTGCTCTGAAGCTTGGGGATGAGGTCTCATCTGAATGCGTAGTGCTCAGAAACCATCACCATAACGAATGGTGGGTACTCCATGGGATAGAAGAAGGTGCTATCATGGGATGGAAGAAGGAAGGTGCTCAGAAATGGTGGCTGCTGCGGAGAAGTCAAATAAGGTAAGGGAAATATTCTTTTGATTTAGCAATCACGTCACCCTTAACAGAAGAAACAATTTTGAAACTGTTTTAACAGATGGACGGCAGTAGCAGTAGCCTGGGTCCAATTAAACTCATTGTCTATTCAGAAAATAACCCATAGTTGGGAAATTCACAGCACCAGTGCTTTGAATCAGATCACTACTTTACACCAGGTCAGTCAGTGTGGCATAATTCTGAGAACAGTTGATATTTTACTATGAGCACATGTTTTGGGAATTTAAAATCATTTGTGCTATATCCCAGAAACACCATTATCCTTGATTTCATGAAGTGCACCAGCAAAATCCAACATGCAGAGATTTCACAGAAATTGTTTTTCTGAGAGTAAGTACTTCAGAAATGTTTTCTGATTTATAGGAGTGTCACATATGAAAAACCAGAAAAAACCCTCCCCAGCTCTTATTCATAAGTGCCCATATATTGAATTTCTCTTCAGTGTGCTATATACATGACATTTTTCTCTCAGTAAATCATGGTTCATTTCTGTCTCTTCATCAGAATACACCATGGTGATTCTAGGAAACGTGATTGGGTATTGATGGCTTGTCTAGTAAATGAAATCCACACAGCAAAGATGTGGCAATGTGAATGTAAACTACAACTCGTGTGGCGGTCTGGATTGTTAGATATTGATATGGGACAGGCCCCGGTTATTGCTTTTAACAGTAAGGTAGTACTAGGCCGTGCAAACTGCCTCAGGGTACCTGCCTCATTTGTGGCCCCCCTTTTGCCATGTGACCTTACCCCCTTTGCCACAGGTGACTGAACCAAGGATCATTACCTGAGCTGAAGGCAACACTATATAGGTTGGCAAGTGACCTGTGAAGTGGTTCAGTGCTAGAGAACTAAGCCCAGCAGGAGTACCATTATATTGGTTAATGACTGGCTAATCATATTCATTATGATGGTGGTGGTGGGAGGGTAGTGATGTACTTCAGACATGCAGAGTTAGTGGCAGCTGAGCAAACACAGAGGCCTCCTTAATGGTGAACAATGGGAAAGGGGGCAACAGACACCCAATTCTGAAAGAGCATTAACTGCTCTTAACCCAAGAGCTGCAATTAGGCTGCTAGGGGTGTTGCCAGTCCCAAATGATGGAAATGATGGTCAGTCGGCTGTATACCTGTTGGGATTTTTTTTAATCTTCCTTTTATGGCTCCATGAATCCTTCCAATAAACCCCTATAACAAAGGCAATCTGAAGATCTCTGATACTTGAAATTTGAAAGCATCTAACATAATTTTACATTGCTTTTTATCGTGAGTAACAATGTTGAGATACATTATTGAATTAGGGTCCCTACACACATCAATTAATTATTCAATCAACAATATGTACTGATTACCTACTATGTGCCAGATGTGTACTAGCATTAGGAATTTAGTAGTAAACAAGATTGACATGACTCCTTCTTGTATGGTGCTATGGTCTAGCCTGGAATACGTAGACTACTTGGGTCTTAATATGTACTATATGGACAAACCTAAACTTAATATGTCTCACAAGCTTGTGATCTACAGTTGTTTTTCTTGTTTTAAATATTTATGGTTTTCCAAGTATATGACGTTGATAAGGGTATAGCATTAATACTTGTGTTAATACTTTGGTCTAAGGATACTTACATTTATATCTGAATAACAGTTCAGAGCTTTCTAAGATTTACCATATTAGAAACAGAGCAAACAACAGAAATCAGGGTTAACAAAACTATAAACTATTAACTAGAACCTGGCCCCTAAGTAGAGCCAGAAGTATAGTAACAAGATGAGGCTTGTATATAGAAATCAACCAAAGAGAATAAAGTGATGACATTTGTATGCCAGTATTTTGCAACAGTGGTAACGTGCCACCTATAAATGAGAGTGAGTCCTGAAGTAGAAAGGCTGAACATTTTTCTTTGCCTTAAATAAAAGATAAACTGAAAATTAATGGCATGGATTGCCCAAGATAACACGGCTGAAAATAAAGGTATAGGTGATTCATTAAACTAGACTGAAGAAAAATGGAGAAGATGGAATCTGGTGCTTGGTGAAACTGAAATCTCAAGGAGTTGACATTGATGCATCCTGTTGGTAACTCAATAGTCAAGCAAAAAATTTTAATGCTATATTTCTTAGGCTGACTAAATTAAGAGTGAATGTCTTTCTCAGTGGAGATAAGATGGTCCAGCGAGAGTAGAGAGTTGGGGGAACACTGTTAAGTTCTTCAGAGTTTCTCACACTCTATTATTTTACTTGGAGCATCAAGGGACTGAAATACTCTTAGTTATATATTACCATTAAAACTTTTTCATGTTTACCTTCCAAGATACTCAAATCCCTAAGCCCCTGAACTTCTAATTGCTGTATGAGAGTTAGTCTGGTTGCTATAGTAATGCTATGGAAATTATCTCTTGTTGTCTTCAATTCAATAGGTTGCAGTTTAAAGGTCTGCAGCTCTAAGCAGAGAACACAGACAACAATGGAAATTAAAGAGATGACATAACCACAGCTACAGAAGATAATTTAATTAGCACAAAATTTTATTTACATAATTTATATAATTAATTATAAAATTAATATGAAGTGGATAATCTTACGGAAAATATAAACTTATAATATGGAATCAAGAAGAGGTAGAGAACCTGACTAGACTAATCATCATCTAAGAAATAGAAAAGTTAGTCAAATATCTACTTCTTCAAAAAAGATAACAGGCCCAGGAGAGTTTGGGAGAGTTCTGCCAAACCACTGAAGAACAGGTAATTCTTTTGTTATACAAACTGTCCAGGGCAAAGAAAAGGATAAAAAGCTTCCTATTTCATTCTGAGACCAACATAACCCTGATAACAACCCAAAATGGAAAGTACTGTTTCCCCCCCAAAACCCCACAAGAAACAAATGTCATTTATGAACACAGAAGCAAGTATCCCAAATACAGTATTAGCACAGAATATGGCAGTATATTAAAGGACTAACACATCAAGACAAGAGAGTTTATTCTGGAAATACAGAACTGCTTCAACATTATGAAGTCTATTAATACAAATCACCATACTATCTGATTAAAGAAATAGAAACCAAATGATCATCTTATGCTGAAAAAAGAACTTGATAAAATTTAATACCTTTCCTATCAAAATGCCTGAGAGAGCTAACAAGACGGGAAAACTTCCTTATAGAGAATTTACCACAACCTTATGGCAAGCATCATCCTAATAGTGAGACATTCAAAGCAAGCATCCCCTTGAAAGAACAAGATAAGAATATCTACTTCCACCATTACTATTCATTATTGTATTTGAGGCTTTAGTCAACGCACTAAAACAGGAAGAAAGACATAAGATACAAGTAAATGGAAAGGTTGAAACAAAACTATTTCAGAGGTTATGGTTAAACTAGTAGAACAAATAAGGGAATTTAGTACCATGTTCAAATATGTGATCAACATTTGAAAAATTAATAGCTTCTAACACTCCAACAATAGTCTATTAGAAAATGTCTATTTTATTTATTTATTTAAATCTATTAGAAAAAAATCTATTAGAAAAAGCCATTCATTTCAGCAACAAAACCATTACATCACTTAGAAATAAACCCAATGAAAAATGTTGAAGATTTACATGGGAAAACAACAACAGCAAAACCAAAATGACATAAAATATTTAAATAGCTGGAAAGACAGACCATGTTCCTGGATAGGAAGACTCAATGTTTAAAGATAAAATACCTCAATCAATCTAAGTGATTTTTATCTTCTTTATGTTTATAGTATGTATTTTCTGATTTTTCTATAATTGTTACAAATTACCTGTAAAATAAACATGAAAACAAACACATACACACACATGCACAAAGATTTCTCAATCTATAAGTTAAATACAACCTCAATCAAAATCTCTACAAGATTTTTAAATGGAATTTGACAAGTTGATTACAAAAGTTTACATGAAACCCTAGAATTACACTTAATACAGTGAAATGCTTACACTAAGAGCATGTGAAAACTAATACCAGCTAATGGAATCACCTCTTCAAGCCTTACTTCTCATGCTCACATAGAAAAAGATATTAGTTGAGGGGGATGGCAGATAGCAGTGCCTGCACTCTTCTCTCTCATACCTAACTCTCCTTTCTCTTATTCAAAGACTCTAGGTGAGTTCTCTAAATTAAGTGCACTATATAATGTGACTACTCGTCACTTTGATACATTTTCTAAAGAAATACTACCTAGAATTTTGCAACGTTTCACATCAGTCTCTTTGCATTTTACACTTAAACCTCCAACTGAGTACAATTTAAATATGTGATTGCTTAGAATTAAAGCATATAATTAACATTTCTCCTCTGAGACTCAAGAATTCATAGAAATTTGATATGGCACCTTTGTGTTAGGTCAGGTACAAAATACAAACAATACTGAAACAAAACATTTGTAACATACACAAAACCCCACTGTTTCACAGAATGAGAAAAACCCATTACACGTTTTTAAAATCTAATTTTGAAACATATTTTGTCCTATTTCCCTGGATTACCATACTTTTCCACTGCTAAATTTAATAATTACTGTACGTTTTCTGATAGCTCTTTCTAGTGTTCTTTGTTTTGCGGTCACATTTTTTCTGACTACTTTTTAAGTGTTACTTTTCCTCCCAAATTCCTTCTGTCATTAGTCAACAGGTACTCTATGAACAAGCCCAAGTTTCAGCTATCTCCCACATGCTGATCAACTTCCAAATCTAAAATTCTGTACCAATAGTCCTTTCCCTCGAACTCCAGACCACCCAGGTATCCACCAGGATGACCCACGGATCCTTCCTTAAAATATTAAATCAATAACATTCTCTTTGTTTCCTGAAAGCTTCTACTTCTCTCCTGCCTTTCCTTTTTTAGAGCTGCATCACCATCCCCTATTCATTCATACAGTATCTATTGAGCATCTGCTGTGTACCAACCACTATTCTTTTTTTTTTTTTTTTTTTTTTTTGCGGTACGCGGGCCTCTCACTGCTGTGGCCTCTCCCGTTGCGGAGCAACAGGCTCCGGACGCGCAGGCTCAGCGGCCATGGCTCACGGGCACAGCCGCTCCGCGGCATGTGGGATCTTCCCGGACCGGGGCACGAACCCTTGTCCCCTGCATCGGCAGGCGGACTCTCAACCACTATTCTTGATATTTGGGACCACAGTGACCAAAACAAAGATCTCTGTTCTCATGGAGCTTACATTCTAGTGAGAGAAGATAGACAAGAAATTGAATAAGTGATACAGTATGTAAAAGGCAGGAAAAAAATAAATCAGAGTAAGTGGGATTTGAGGAAATGTTACTAAACCAAACTTGGGTCCACTCACGCACGTGGAGTAAAGCCTATCTACTGACACTGGGTTATGGTGAAGGAAAGTGCAGCGTTTATTGTAATGGTGCCAAACAAAGAGAACAGGTGGCTCATGCTCAAAACCCTCGAACTCTCCAAAGGGTTTCAAGAAAGCGTTTTTTAAAGGCAAGGTGAGGGAGGGGTGTCCCAGTGTATGTGATCAGCTTGTGCACAATTCTCTGATTGGTTGATGGTGAGGTAACAAAGTGGTTTCACAGGGGTTAACATTATCAATTCTTAGGTGCCAGTAGGCCTGGGGGCTACATTCTTATGATCATCAAGTAGTTAATTTCTTCCATGAGGTAGTGGTTTTAACATCTGAAAAACTCAGGAAATATGTATTAGATACTATTATCTAGGAATTTCGGAGAGGAGCTAAAGCAGAGGATATGGGGGAGGGGTCTGTCCCAGAAAGGCCCCATAGGGTCCTTCTTGGTTACAGAGATGCTATTTCAAATAGGGTTGTCAAGGTAGGCCTCACTAGTGTGATTTGAAGGAGGTTAAGGAAGAAAGGACTTGAAGAGGTTTGAGCAAAGACTTGAAGGAGTTAAGGGAATTAGCATGTGGTTAAAGAAGACTGTCCCAGACTGAAAAAGAGTCAGTGCAATAGCCCAAGGCAGGAACATTCCCTTGTTTGTTTGAGAAGAGGAGCTGTATCTGAAACAATGAATGGGGAGGGAGGGAGAGGAGAGGAAGTGGAGACAGTAGGAGATGAAGTCAGAAAGAGGACGGAGGTTCAGACCATGTGGGGCCCTAAGGACTATTGTAAGGACTTTGGTCATTGCAGGGCTTTGAGCAGAGACGTTATGTAATCCTACTTACATTTTAAAAGTCCACTTTGACTGTTCTGTTGAAATCAGACTGGGGGGGATAAAGACAGACACTACTAACCAGTTAGTAGGCTATTACTGCAATCTAGGTAAGAGTTAGAGTGGCTTGGACTGCCAACAGCCCTCTTACCCAGTCTCCGAACCTCAGTGAACTCCTCTAGTCAGGGCTCTCTCCTGCTTTCCCAGTCATCGCCCCACCTACTCCCAACACACACACACCTCAATTCTATTTCCGAATAGTAGACACTGCCTTTAACCCCACTACAATGGCCTCCATTCAAACTAGTCTGGACCATTGAAATGGTCTCCCTGCCTCTAGCTTATCCCTTCTTCTAGTCTATCCTATCAGCAATGGTATCCTTCTGATCACAAAGAATCTTCATCTGAGATGCACACATAGAACTCACTGGGTCTGTGAGCTTGGTGAGAAAAGAACATTTTAATTTTTACTAACATCTAACTGAAATTTAGTATTTCTTTCAGTTATGAATGTAAGCAACAAACCATAGTAATGGTAGAACCCATGACTATTGTCAACAGAAATTATAGACATTTTCGTATCACATTAAAGCTGAAACATATATCTCAAGACATCATTTATAGCCATACCTACTTTGAAATTATGATAATTATTAGATCTACCACTAGATCTTTTTACATGCCAATAATGGAACAAATGGGGCTTCACTGGTGGCGCAGCGGTTAAGAATCCGCCTGCCAATGCAAGGGACATGGGTTCGAGCCCTAGTCTGGGAAGATCCCACATGCCGCAGAGCAACTAAGCCCGTGCGCCACACTACTGAGCCTGAGCTCTAGAGCCTTTGTGCCACAGCTACTGAAGTCCACGTGCCTAGAGCCCATGCTCCACAACAAGAGAAGCCACCTCAATGAGAAGCCCGCGCACAGCAACGGAGACCCAACGCAGCCATAAATAAATAAATAAATAAATAAATAAATGGAACAAATGCCATAATTTAGAAATATTTTGTATTTCAAGATTATTGGATTCCTTTGAATTCTTATGTAGTTTCATTTATACATTTTAAATTATTATTATTAGGAATTTATTCTTAGGAATTCATAGGCTTCATAGGCAGACTTCCAAAAGCATTCAAGGCCAGAAAAGATTTAAAAGATTAAACCTATTGTTCTAATCATATCATAAATCCATTTGCTTATAAATAAATTTGCTTGCAAGTCACAGAGTAGAAGATATTTGCAATACATACATCTGGCAAAGGATTCAGACCACCTTAAAAAAAAAAAAAAAGACTCCTATAAAGCAATAAGAAAAAAGGCAACCAACTCAATTAAAAAAAAAAATGGGCAAAAGACTTGAACAGGAATTTGGAAAACAAGGATATCTATGTGGGCAATAAACATAAGTAAAGCTCAACAGGGATTTATATGCCTCATCAGGGAAATGCAGATTAAAACCACAACAAGATTACCAGGGGGGAAGGGTGGTGGGGAGGGATAGATTGGGAGTTTGAGATCAACATGTACACACTGTTATATTTTAAATAGATAGGCAACAAGGACCTACTGTATAGCACAGGGAACTCTGCTCAGTATTCTCTAATAACCTAAATGGGAAAAGAATTTGAAAAAGAATAGACGCACATATATGTATATATAACTGAATCACTTTGTTGTACACCTGAAACTAACACAACATAGTTAATCAACTATATTCCAATATAAAAAATAAAAATAAAAAACCACAGTGAGAGACCACTATTCCCTCCCCAGAAAGGCTAAGATTTAGAAGACTGACAATATCAAGGGTTTTCAAGGATGTAAATCTCATATACTGTCGGTGGGAGCTGCAAAATGATGCAATCTCTTTGGAAAACCATTTGTTAGTTTCTACTAGAGTTAAATATGCATTTGGTTTAGGATATAGCAATTCCTTTTTTTCTTTTTTGCAGTACGCGGGCCTCTCACTGTTGTGGCCTCTCTCGTTGCGGAACACAGGCTCCTGACGCACAGGCTCAGCGGCCATGGCTCACAGGCTCAGCGGCCATGGCTCACAAGCCCAGCCACTCCGCGGCATGCGGGATCCTCCCGGACCGGGGCACGAACCCGTGTCCCTTGCATCGGCAGGCGGACTCTCAACCACTGTGCCACCAGGGAAGCCCTAGCAATTCCATTTTTTATCCCCCAAAGAAATGCCTATGCCCTCTAATTTGTACATTATATTCAAAGCAGCTTTATTTATAATATCCAAAATATGAAACAATGCAAATATTCATCACACAGATAAATAAATTATGATAATTTATGTAACGGAATACTACCCATCAATTAAAAATGAAAGTCTCCAACACAAGATGGAAAAATCTCATAGATACTGTGTTGCATGAAAGAAGCCAGACACACAAAAAATTCTAGTATGTCATTCAATTTACATACAGTTTAAGAGCAAGCTAAACTAATAGATGTTTTTAGAAGTCAGAATAGTGATTAACCCTTCAAGGAAAAGAATGAAAAGTACACAAAAGAATCTCATAGGTTGCAGGAAGTATTCTACAGTTTTACCTCAATGGTGGTTATTCAGATGTATACGTATGTAAAAACTCAAACTATATGCTTAAGATTGTGTACTTTATGCACTTTGCTGCATGTACGTTATCACTCACTAAGTAAAATAAAGTTGGTCATATCTGCAGAAGTGGTAGTGTTTAGGGAAACTCAAACCATGGCAAAGCCATTTGGAAAATGGTTTTAATATAGTCCAAAACAAACTGCTGGTTGACCCAGTGGAAAAAATAAGAAAGTTATTCTTGGATGAGTAAAAGGGAGAATGAAAATAGAAGTTGTTTGTTTTTTTTTTTATGTTGAACCTTCTTTTAATTAATTAATTAATTTTTATTTTTGGTTGTGTTGGGTCTTAGTTTCTGTGCAAATGTTCATAGCAACTTTAATTGTGGTAATTCTAAACTGGAAAAACCCAATGCCCATTATCATGTGAATAGATAAACAGCTTTCCTTTTGTTATTTATTCCTAACTTCATCTCATTTGTAGTCAAAGAAGATACTTTGTATGATATCTTAATTTTAAATCTATTGAGACTTGAGTTGTGGCCTAACATGTGGTCTACCCTGGAAGATGTCCATGTACACTTGAGAAGAATGTGT
This sequence comes from Pseudorca crassidens, assembly GCF_039906515.1. NCBI lineage: Eukaryota > Metazoa > Chordata > Mammalia > Artiodactyla > Delphinidae > Pseudorca > Pseudorca crassidens. The sequence goes on from NC_090296.1 coordinate 101,783,383, forward strand.
GTTCTACTGTTTTGGGGTAGTGTTCTGTGTAAGTCTGTTAGATCAAGTTGGTTTATTGTGTTGTTTAAATCCTCTACTTCTTAAGGGGGAGAGGAAAGGGTAATGGATGAAGAATTGGAAATGGAGGAGAGGTGGAAGGAATATGACCGGAGGGTGAGCATGGGGGGTGGGAGTATGACTGAAGGGGGTGGAGCATTTAGAGAAAAGCAAGTAATTTCATGGCTTGTCATGATTAACTATTATTTGGTGTCGTTACTACTAATCACAACTATTAATAATATAATGCAGTTAACATAAGTCTGGTCCAAAGTAGAAATCTGATACACAATATTTAGTATTTTCTTTTCAATTGACATGATGACTTCTCTACACAATGAAGGTACTCATTCACTGGTTCATCTAATTTGTCACACTGTGCCGGTTGATGCTGAGGACAAGGTGGTAACAGAGACAGCCCAGGCCTTTCCCTCATGGGGTTCATCTTCCAGCGGGGAGACAGACCTTATCCCCAGAAAGATTGAGCCAGGGTGGGCAGAGCAGGATTGGGGAGCCCAGGAGGGTGAAACAGGAGAAAAATCCCATACACATAGAGAAAATGGTACAATGTACACTCAGTTACCCACCAGCCAGATTCAGAACTTGCAAGATTTTGACACCAGAGGCACAGGTTACAAAAGAAAAAACAGACAAATTAGACTTCATGAGAATTAAAAAAATTTTGTGTATCAAAAGACACTACCCACAGAAGAAAAAGGTGACCCACAGAGTAGGAGAAAATATTTGTAAATCACATATGTGATAAGGGATTAATATCCCAAATATATAGAAAGCCCCTAAAACTCAACAAGAAAAAAACCAAACAACCCAGTTCAATAATGGGTAAAGATCTGAGTAGACAGTTCTCCAAAGAAGATATGCAAATGGCCAATACGCACATGAAAAGATGCTCAACATCACAAATAATTAGGGAAATGCAAATCAAAACTATGATGAGATACCACCTCACACGCATTAGGATGGCTGCTACCAAAGAAAGAGAAAACAACACGTGTTTGTGAGGATGTGGAGAAATTGAAACCTTGTGCACTGTTGGTGGGAATGTAAAATGGCATAGTCACTGTGAAAAACAGTAAGGCAGTTCCTCAAACAATTAAAAATAGAATTATCATATGATTCAGGAATTCCACTTCTGGGTGTATAGTCAAGAGAATTGAAAGCAGGGTTTGGAAAATATATTTGTATACTCATGTTCACGGCAGCATTGTTCACAATAGCTAAAACTTGAAGGCAACCCAGTGTCCATCAATGGGTGAATAGATAAGGAAAATGTGGTATGTATAAGTTGTAAATACACACACACACACACACACACACAGAGGAACATTATTCAGCCTTAAAAAGGAAAGAAATTCTGCAATATGAGACAACATGGATGATCCTTGAGGACGTTATGCTAAGTTAAATAAGCCAGTCACAAAAAGATAAATACCATATGATTCCACTGAGAGTACTTACAGTAGACGAAGTCATAAAGTCAGAGAGTATTAGTGTTGGTTGCCAAGTGCTCAGGGGAGGGGAGAAGGGTGTTATTGTTTAATGGGTATAGGGTTTCAGTTTTATAAGATGAAAGAGTTATGGAGACGGATGATGGTGATGGTTGCACAACAACGTGAATGTATTTAATACCGCTGAACTATAATTTAAAAATGGTTAAGATGGTAAATTTTATATTATGTATATTTTACCATAATTTTAAAAAAGGAGAAAAACCACTGAATTGTATACTTCAAAAGGGTGAATTATATCACTAAAGCTGTAAACAAACAAAGAGTGTCATAGAAGGGAAAGCTCTTTCTTACAACAAATGTCATTTAATAAATGTAGAGTCAGTGGTGGTATAACTGGGAAATTACTATTTTGCAACCATCATGGAAAAGAGTGGATGCTAAATCTAGTGGGAAAATTTGATGAGGAGCAGGGTATTTGTATGGTCTTATTGTCTCCAAAGATTGTTGATTGGCTGCAAGGGTACAAGCAATGAATATATAGTGAAGAAATAAACAATGACTGGGTGGTTGAAATTAACATCACCCAATAAATGCTGACAGATATCATGTGTCTCCAGATGTGATAGTCTGGGGAGACCACAAAATCACCAAGTAATGATCTAGCTGGGGATACATAATTTGAATTCTAGTGAGGAAACACTAGATAAAGCAATTGAAGAATGTATAACATAATTGGCCTACATTCTTCAAAAAGGTCAGTGTCATGAAAGACAAAGACAGACTGAAGAACTATTCCAGATTAAAGGAGACTACGGACATGGTATGATCTTATATGGTGAAGGAAGTATTATTTGGACAATTGACAAAACTGGAATATAGACTATAGATTAGACTATTTTATCAATATTAACTTTCTGGAATTTGTTAATTATATTGTAGTTATGTAAAAGAATATCCTTGTTCTTAGGAAATAAACACTGAAGGCCCATGATATTTGCCACTTGCTCTCCAATGGGTGAAAAAAAATTGCAAAATAGTGGTGGGGCTTTGTGAGGGAAGGAGAGAAGAGAGAGAGAGAATGATAAAACAAATGTTGAAACCCTGGTAAATTTGGGTACAGAGTACACAGAAGTTCTCTGTACTATTCTTACAACGTTTCAGTAAAAAAAAAAAAAAAAGTTAAATAAAAGTCTGTTTAATATTGTTAAATTCATTTGCCTTTCATATGTGAGCCCCTGAGAACAGTTTTTTTTTAGATTAATTTTTATTGGAGTATAGTTGATTTACAATGTTGTGTTAGTTTCTTCTGTATAGCAAAGTGAATCAGTTATACATATACATATATCCACTCTTTTTTAGATTCTATTCCCATAAAGGTCATTACAGTATTGAGTAGAGTTTCCTGTGCTATACAGTAGGTTATTATTAGTTATCTATTTTAAATACAGTAGTGTGTATATGAGATTGGAATTGACATATACTCCTGAGAGCAGTTTTGCTTTGGATAGCCAGGAAAATCCTAGTCCCATCTCTACACTAGCTCTATGTCATAGAAACCTTGTCAACAGGGGGTGGAACCACAGGAGGCCTAGGGATGTTTTCTGGGACTTCAAGAAAGGGGTCAGAAAGAGAAAGACAAATACCATAGATATCACAGATATGGAATCTATCTATCTATCTATGGAATCTAATATATGATACAAATGAACGTAACTATGAAACTGAAACAGACTCACGGACATAGAGGACAGACTTGTGGTTGCCAAGGGAAAAGGGGTTGAGGGAGGGGTAGAGTGGTAGTTTGGGGTTAGCAAATGTAAGCTATTACATATAGAATGGATAAACAACAAGGTCCTACCGTATAACACAAAGAACTGTATTCAATATCCTATGATAAACCATAATGGAAAAGAATATTACAAAAGAATGTATATGTATATATATCTGAATCACTTTGCTGTACAGCAGAAATTAACTCAACATTGTAAATCAACTATACTTCAAAAAAAAATTTTTTTAAAAAAAAAGGAGTGTAGTTACCCTCGGGAAATTCTAGTGAATGTTAATTTAGGAGAAATGTTAAATAGGAGAAAATGAAAAATGAACAAAAGGAAGGGAAGACTAATGCCTCTCAGTCCTGTTCAGCAGCTCGGGGTACTATGACTCTTCAACCAGAACAGCATACCCCTTCCGGAAACTTCTCCTCTCACTTACATGTCCTAACCGGCCTCTTCTCAACAGAAAAGGGAGGGAAGGGAGGAAGGGGACTTTCTTTCAGGTTCCGAAAAGTGAATCAAGTACATTTTCAGATAGACTTGAGAGTAAAGGCCGCTTCCTGATTCCTATTCCTCACCCAAAATAAACTTCTCACCTGAGTCTTAACCCTTTAAGTAGAGAACAAATCTTCTCTTTGAAATAAAGTGTTCAAATGCAAATAATTGGCCAGAGTAACACAAACATGGAAATGCATTCATGTTACTGTATAATCAGTTCATGAATCAGTACAATCCACAACTCTAAAGGACTAAGAAAAAACTAGGAAGAGATTTTCTTGTTTTGGAAAAGAGAGGCATTGAGAAAAAGAAAAAGAAAGAAAGAAATTCCTGACATGTAAAGAGAGGGAAGAAACAGGAGAAGAGAGATCTTTACTACCTTTATAATTTGCTGGAAAGTTAATCCTGGGATTCTCAGGACCAAAACACTTGACGGGGTCATTGCTATTAAACTGCAGGACACTAACTTTCCTGCTTGCACGATTTACGAAGCTAGCTTATCAGACTGACTTCATAACAGATCTCAGGTTTTGGAGGATTTTCTGAATCAAGATGTGAGTATTAAATTAAGGCACTTTGCCTCCATTTTTTTTTTTTTTTTTGCGGTACGCGGGCCTCTCACTGTTGTGGCCGCTCCCGTTGCGGAGCACAGGCTCCGGACGCGCAGGCTCAGCGGCCATGGCTCACGGGCCCAGCCGCTCCACGGCATGTGGGATCCTCCCAGACCGGGGCGTGAACCCGTGTCCCCAGCATCGGCAGGCGGGCTCTCAACCACTGCACCACCAGGGAAGCCCTGCCTCCATTTTTTAATCTGTAAAGTGGCTATAGTTATATTTGTAAAATCTACCTCACAAAAGAGTTGGGACTGAAGAGAGAGTTTCTGTTAAACTGCTTTAGGAAAGCAAGACTAGCACCGATTTAAAACTGTATAATTTTTTCCTATTCCAATTGGTCTGAACAAATTCTCCTCAAGCCTCTTACCTTAAAATTAACCCTTAGGTCATTCACCCCCATATTATCCATTGTTCACAGATAGCTAATTGTTTCACTGACATATTACTGGAGACTTCTCCCTTCCTCCCTAGTAACATGAGTTTTCTTAGTTGACCAGTGTCACAACCTCAAATCCTCCAGGGCCCAACCAAGTACCACAATTCCTGAAGCTGGCTCATGTGAGGTGAGTGTTAGGGAGCAGTGAGGACTGGGCCAATGGAGACAGCGTGCCTGCCTGAACCCCTTCACATGCAAAACATGTTCAGGCAAGTGGGTCAGTTTTGTTCCCTCTAGATTAAAGGATGTCTAAATTCCCTTTTAACTTCCAAATCTCGTGATTGATTATTTTGAAATCTCACATTTGGCATGGTAACTGGCCTGGAACCCCTTTCCCAGTATGTATTAAACTGCATGGCTCTTGCTGGTCACCTATCATTGCAAAATCATTGGCCTTTGCACAGTAGCGCGGTTACTATCAAATAAAAAGTTCACATAAAATGTTTCGCGAATTTGTGAAACTTTGCCCCAAAGCTCGAATTTGGCTGTCTCTCTTAAGGGACCAAGCTATTGGTTATAACACGACAAGTTACGGATTATTTTTCACATTGACCTTTTAACATAAAATGTATACAGGTCCCTTTCACCCTTCCAAAGATTGTACCCAATTTCTACTTTATCCCCCTTGAATATTCCAGATAACTCTAACCTCATCTGATTACAAATCCCTTTACCTTGCCTAGTCTCTTCAACCACATCGCCGCAACCACAACCTCCCATCTCTTATCTTTTTACACCCATTCCCCCTCTCCTCTTCCCCCCTTTCTCCAGACACATACCCACTAGGTCTTGTTCACAGAGGCCAGAGTGTTCCCTGCCACAGAAGATAAGATGAGGATCTGGGAGTCTGGAGACAGGAGCAGCCGCCTAGGTTGCTGCTTCAGCTGTAAATAGGCAGAGGGCAGAGCGTGTAGGAGGGGGAGACCCGTTCATTAGAGAGGCTGGGAGCTCTGGCTTGAGGGAGGAGGGGGCTCTTGGACTGTCGCAGCTGCTAACCCCAAGTAGTTTTGTTGTTAATACCTAGTTCCTGATATTTCAGCCTGATTCGTTCAACCTACAATAAATCAGCTCAGGGTGCTTTTTATTGTTGTAATGATAATGACAATTATGCCCCCACAAGAACTCAGACCTCTAAATTTCTGGAGCTAGTGAGTTGTATTGCTGGCAGCTGATCCCAAAGAAAGGCAGCAGCGAGGTCAGGTGTCTTAAAGTTCAGAGGCCTGGTGTGAGAGGTTGCAACCTGGGAGATTGCAGCTGTAACTAGTGTAGTTTCTGTTCCTGTTGTACGTGTATCTATATGTCATTTTAGGTCCACGAGGGACAGGCCTGGGCCGACCAGCTCCTTTGACTCTTGTTAACAGCTTGCTGTTCTGCAGCCCCCGGAGCCAAACTCTATCATGGCCTCCAAGGTCCTTCCTGTTCTGCCTCTGCCAACATCTCCACTTGTTGCCCTACCATGTGACCTTCTTCCACTGTGCTCTGGCTACACTGTGTTCTCAATGAACCATATCCCATAAATAAACCAAGTGAGTTCTGCCTCAGGACCTTTGCACTGGCTATTTCTGTGCCTGGAACATTCATCCCACTGCTACTGTTCTTCCCTTTGCGTAAACATCTGGCTCCCCCTCATTCATTAGTCAGCTCATTGAGTAACAGTCTTTCTAAGGGTTTCCCTTGACTTTCTCCTCAGCCAAAGGACACTGTTTGATTTTCTTCATCGTTATTAGCACTACCTGAAAGTATCGAGTTTCTTTGTTTACTTGGGTATTTCTCCAGTCCCCTCCCCTCACTAGATGGTTAAGTGCCATGAGGGCAGAGCTGGGCCTGTATTGCTCATAATATTATCCCCACCTTCAAGCTTAATACCTGACACAGTAGGTGTTTAATGTACCTTCACTGGCTAAATGAATGGGACACTGTTCATTCATTGACTGAGTATTAGTGTGTACTTGGTGTGTGCCAGCTGCTGTGCTGAGCACAGGAGATATTAACAGCAAACAAGACTGGTAAAGGTTCCCTCAAGGAGGCTTCAGGTCTAGAAGGAAAGACAACTATTAAAATAATAATCAATTAATTGAAACTGTATCTTTTTTTAGATTTTATTGAAGTATAGTTGATTTACAATATTGTGTTAATTTCTTCTGTACAGCAAAGAAACTCAGTTGTACATATATATATATATTCCTTTTCATAGTCTCATTTTCCTTTCCATTATGGTTTGTCACAGGATATTGAATATAGTTCCCTGTGTGATACAGTAGGACCTTGTTGCTTATCCATCCTATACATAATAGTTTGCCTCTGTTAATCCCAAATTCCCATTCCTTCTCTCCCCTCCCCCCTTCCCCCTCAGCAACCACAAGTCTGCTCTCTATGTGTGTGAGTCTGTTTTTGTTTCGTAGATATGTTGATTTGTATCAAATTTTAGATTCCACATATAAGTGATATCATATGGTATTTGTCTTTCTGTTTCTGACATACTTCACTTAGTATGATAATTTCTAGGTCCATCCGTGTTGCTGCAAAGGCATTATTTCATTCTTTTTGATGGCTGAGTAATATTCCATTATATATATATGTGTGTGTGTATATATATATATATATATATATATATATATATATATATATATATATATATACCATATTGTCTTTATTCATTTATCTGTCATGGACATTTAGGGTGTTTCCATGTCTTGACCATTGTAAATAGTGCTGAAACTGTATCTTTTATTTTTTAACATCTTTATTGGAGTATAATTGCTTTACAATGGTGTGTTAGTTTCTGCTTTATGACAAAGTGAATCAGCTACACATATACATATATCCCCATATCTCCTCCCTCTTGTGTCTCCCTCCCACCCTCCCTATCCCACCCTTCTAGGTGGTCACAAAGCACTGAGCTGATCTCCCTGTGCTATGCAGCTGCTTCCCACTAGCTATCTATTTTACATTTGGTAGTGTATATATGTCCATACCACTCTCTCACTTCGTCCCAGCTTACCCTTCCCCCTCCCCGTGTCCTCAAGTCCATTCTCTACGTCTGCATCTTTATACCTGTCCTGCCCCTAGGCTCTTCAGAACCTTTTTTTTTTTGATTCCATATATATGTGTTAGCATACAGTATTTGTTTTTCTCTTTCTGACTTACTTCACTCTGTATGACAGTCAGAATGGCCATCATCAAAAAATCTACAAACAATAAATGCTGGAGAGGGTGTGGAGAAAAGGGAACACTCTTGCACTGCTGGTGGGAATGTAAATTGATACAGCCACTATGGAGAACAGTATGGAGGTTCCTTAAAAAACTAAAAATAGAATTACCATATGACCCAGTAATCCCACTACTGGGCATATACCCTGAGAAAACCAGACTTCAAAAAGAGTCATGTACCACAATATTCATTGCAGCTCTATTTCCAATAGCCAGAACATGGAAGCAACCTAAGTGTCCATCGACAGATGAATGGATAAAGAAAATGTGGCACATATATACAATGGAATATTACTCAGCCATAAAAGGAAACAAAACTGAGTTATTTGTAGTGAGGTGGATGGACCTAGAGACTGTCATACAGAGTGAAGTAAGTCAGAAAGAGTGAAACTGTATCTTAAAACAATAAACAAGAAATTGCTTGTTTGTTCACAGATTGCTATAAATGTACATACCAGACGTGTTGATAGAGGAGGTAAGCTGTCAGTCACAGAGTCCAGAATTCTCAGGAAGCTGAGTCACATTTATGAATTGATAAAAGGATTTTATTCCTGGAAACTTGATGAAATTCCATGGAGCAAACAATCCATTTCTAGTTCTCAGACTAATATTCTGCTGAGGTGTCTGATCAAGACTGCCCTGTGGCACCAGCGTATTTAGCAGTCTCAGGGAGTTTAATTTGACAATAACCTTTGAATCCATGCTTCAACATCCAAAGAATTCAGATTCTGGGGATGACCCAGGGCTCTGAGTGTCCTTTGGAGATTGTAAAAGAGATCTGGCATAAGGCAGGCATTGCAATAGGTAAACTTTAAAGTTTTAGAAGGGAAGTTGGGAACAGGTCACTTTCCTCTAGGAGAAGTTACAACCAATAATTTTGTTGGAACTCTCTAGTTTCCCCCAGGCTCCCGAGTCTCTACTGGACTCATTTCTTTCAGCTGTCAGGCCCCTGAAGGCATTTGATTTTATGAGCCCTGCTTCTAGACATTGAATTGGACGCGCTACGAGTTTTAGTATTCTGAAATCCCTGGAAATTTTCTATTAGACAAATAAACTATGATTTGGGGAAATTCAAATGCTAAGATGCTGGTGATTTAAGCACCAATCCAAAAATCCTCAATATAAAGGGGTCTAAGATACTAGGATGATAAATCTCAAATCCTAAAGATTCATAAAGTAAAACTTTTTTAGCACATTCTTTTTTTTTTTTTTTTTTTTTTTGCAGTACGCGGGCCTCTCACTGTTGTGGCCTCTCCCATTGCGGAGCACAGTCTCCGGACGTGCAAGCTCAGCGGCCATGGCTCACAGGGCCAGCCACTCTGCGGCATGTGGGATCTTCCTGGACCGGGGCACGAACCTGCGTCCCCTGCATGGGCAGGAGGACTCTCAACCACTGCGCCACCAGGGAAGCCCTAGCACATTCTTTTGAATTTCCTTGGCAGGAACAAATTATATCCTTTGGGAGTTGTTTAGTTACTGTTACTGTCAAACAAACCACCCTGAACCTTAGAGACCTAAAATATAGTTGTTCCTTGTTATCCAAGAGGGGATTGATCCCAGGACCCCTCAGGGTACCAGAATTCATGGATGCTCAAGTCCCTTACATAAAATGGCATAGTATTTGGCATAATGGCATTACTTACACACATCTTCTGTATATTTTATTTTATTTTATTTTTGCGGTACGCGGGCCTCTCACTGTTGTGGCCTCTCCCGTCGCGGAGCACAGGCTCCGGACACGCAGGCTCAGCAGCCATGGCTCACGGGCCCAGCCACTCCGCGGCATGTGGAATCTTCCCAGACCAGGGCACGAACCCGTGTCCCCTGCATCAGCAGGCAGACTCTCAACCACTGCGCCACCAGGGAAGCCCTGTATATTTTAAATTATCTCTATATTACTAACTATACCTAATACAATGTAAGTGCTGTGCTAATAGTTAACCAGCATGGGGCAAATTCAAGTTTTGCTTTTTGGAACTTTCTGGAAATTGTTTTTCCAAATATTTCGAAATGTGGTTGGTTGCATCTGCAGAAGCAGATTTTATTATGCTCGTGGATTCTGTGGGTTAGGGCTTCTGACAGGGCAGAGCGGGGACAACTTGTCTTTGTTCTGTGATTCTGGGTCCTCAGCTGGGAAGAAGGCCCAGGTGATTCAATGGCTGGAGGCCGGAATCAGATGGAGACATCATCACTCATATGTCTGGCAGTTGATGTGGGCCACTGGCTAGGCACACCTACACGTGGTCTCTCAGTGTGGTCTCTCTGCAGGACTTGTTTGTCCCCAGAGAGCAAGGCAGAAGTGTATGACATTTTTATGATCTGGCTCAAGGTCTCATGGCAGGAAAAGCACGTGGGATGGGATTATTGCAGACATCTTTGGAAAATACAATCTGCCACAGTTGTAGATTCGACTTCAAAAATAGCTAAGAGTCATAAGAGGTTAAGTTTGATGAAAAATGTCCACGAGTGAAGCTGTTTTTGATTCAGAAAATGAGGAGTATGACCATCAAATAATAATAGATGAATAATTTCCTTCTGTGGCTCACATCCCATCCAGAATTCATTTTCAAAAGACCACTCGTAGAATTTTTAAAACAACCAGCATCATTCTACCACTTACCATGGTGAATTTGATTGGATGTTGCATAAGGATATCATCTCCTAGGGGAGTACTTGAAGAACTGCTGTGTAGACATTCTTGCATTTAGGTTTATCAGAAAACACATGGCCTGGTCATCTTCTATCACGTCTAGTACATACTGCCATCACCAAAAGCTACACTTTGCTTTGGGGGTAAATTCTGGGGTGCTGAAAACAATCAGTAGATCCGAAATGCTTTAGAAAGATGTTTTGCAAAACTGCGTTCTGAGCACTAGTTCCTGGAGATGAGAAATCTTCCCAGATATTAATAGCTAATAATGTATGTAAGTATTAAAAGATTTCCACAAAAGAAACCTGTTTGACATTGTTTAACACGGTGACCAAAAAAATCGCTTTTCAAGGAGATCCTATTAATATCCCTTGGAACTAGTACACTGTGGTAATACTGTAACACTGTTGTCTTGTCCTTAAAAGTGTTTGGGAACAGCATCAAAAAAAGTACTGTTGGTTTGTCATTTTGTCTTCAATGTTCATTTTTAACTTCTGATTAAACTGCTGCCAGCTGATCTGATTCACTTGGGGGCACGGAGGACAACTGGGGCCATTTGATAAAGATTCATTAATATAACACAACCGTGTCGCCTGGGTTTCAGGGCCACTTTCACAAATGTGAAAAGCAATCTGGGGTATAGATTGTAAAAGAACCACAGAGCTGGAAGAAACCTTAGCGATTATCTACTTTAACTCCTTTATCTCAAAGATGGAAACTGAGGCCTACCTCTGTTGGATGACTTTCCCAAGAAACATTTGTCTGTGCCAAACCAGAAGTGGAAGCCAAATGTACTTTCCTAGGGTAGTTTCTCCAAATATAAAAAGTGCAACTGTATGTCTTAGAGTAAGTCTGGATCCTGTACCCCTTAGAAGCAAGAGTTTGGAATCAGGCCTTAGGAGACTCTGCCATTTATTAGCTGTATGATTTTAGGCAACTTACTAATTCACTCACCTTCTCCAAGCCTGTTTTCTCATCCACAAATGGGACTGATATAGTACCCTAGCTGCGTTATGCGGGTTAAATGAGGTAAGGTACTATACGGAGGCTTATGCAAATGTGGTTGGTCGATTGGTTTACTTGCCCTCTGCTCACATGTAGCTTTCTGGACTCCTTAGTAGTTGGATTGGTTTGAGATGCTGGTGGACTCACCGATGCAATTAGTCATTTAAAGTAGCTGCTTTCTTTTTATGTCTTTGTAAATGACACAAAATGAATAATTGAGAGCAAAACCTCAAAGCACGTTTCCAAAGATTCTTAGAGGTAAAACCTAACACACCACTGATGCCTCACCATTGTGCTTAGGAGTTGGAGGATCTAATGTTTGTCTTGAAAAATTCTGGGTGTCATTGCAGCACTATTTACAACAGCTAAGACATGGAAGCAACCTAAATGTCCATAGAAAGATGAATGGATAAAGAAGATGTGGTACATGTATACAATGGAATATTACTCAGCCATCTAAAAGAATGAAATAATGCATTTGCAGCAACATGGATGGACATAGAGATTATCATACTAAGTGAAGTAAGTCAGACAAAGACAAATATCTATCATATGATATCACATATATGTGTAATCTAAAAAAATGATGCAAATGAACTTACTTACAAAACAGAAACAGACTCACAGACATAGAAAACAAAATTACAGTTACCAAAGGGGAAAGGTGGGGGAGGGGGAGGGATAAATTAGGAGATTGGGATTAACAGATACACAAGTATATATAAAATAGATAATCAACAAGGACCCACTATATAGCACAAGGAACTCTACTCAATACTCTGTAATAATCTGTGTGGGAAAAGAATCTGAAAAAGAATAGATATATGTATATATATTTATATAACTAAAATCACTTTGTTGTACACCTGAAACTTACACATTATAAATCAACTATACTGCAATATAAATAAAAAATTTTAATTCTAAAAAAAACCAAGACAAAAACAAAAACCAAAAAAAAAAAAAAAAGAAAAAAAATTCTGGGTGTAAGGAGACCAGTTAGACCTGTTTCTAATACTGGTAAGACTGGGGTAAGAGTCCAGAGACCCATACACCATATGTCAAAATATTTAAAAGTTGCAGATAAAACTGATCGATTGTTAAATAAATTATGTTTTATCTTCCGATCTTGACAAATACCCATTCATAACAATCTGAAGAGCCAGGTTTGAAGTTTAAATTCTCAGAAACTCATATCAAAATATAGTATCGCAGAGAGAGCTGGCCCTGGCTCCCAGCCCTGCCCCAGCACCCATCCCCTTTTCTTCATCTGAGATGCTCCAGCTCTGCGACTGCCACTCCCACATCCAAACTGCGCATCCACACCCCCCCTCAAACAGCTACCCTCAGGCCACCCTTTAGATCCAGGGCTGTGCATACTGGTTACAACATTCACAGCTGGGAGGCTGGATGCCAGGAAAAAGCCTGCACAGGCTCTGGAAGTAGGCTTAGGACTATTTGGACAAGAAATTCTAGGACAATAGCATTCCAACAGTGGCCTGGAAGTGGGGGCTTGGACTTGAAGTGGTGTCTCCCTCAGCTCTGCAGTATCCTCTTTGTGCAGGAGGGCACAGCCAGAGGAAGGCCAGGGCAAGGGCCCCTTTTGCCTGGGTCCAAGAAGGGCACTGCAGTTAGAAGTCTCTTGCAAAAGTCGCAGTGAAGGGTGACAAGGCTGTGACCAAAGGAACGAAAAAGAGACAGCAGTTGAGAAGATCACACAGGGAAGATTTCCAGCTTCTTAGAAACTACCAAGATGTGGGAGAACAAAAAAGAAAGACGATAACAGAAGATGCCAGATTTTCAGTCCTGGGTTCTTGGTGGAGCTGGGGCGAACCCCCTGACCTAGGAAATCTCAGATTTTTGTGAGCATGTATGATTTTTTTTTTTAATATTTGTAAAATTAATTATTTATTTTTGGCTGCGCTGGGTCTTTGTTACTGCGCGCAGGCTTTCTCTAATTGCGGCGAGCGGGGGCTATTCTTTGTTGCAGTGCACGGGCTTCTCATTGAGGTGGCTTCTCTTGCTGTGGAGCACGGGCTCTAGGCGTGCGGGCTTCAGTAGTTGTGGCACACAGACTCAGTATTTGTGGCTCACGGGCTCAGTAGTTGTGGCTCATGGGCTCTAGAGCGCAGGCTCAGTAGTTTTGGCACATAGGCTTCGTTGCTCCGTGGCACATGGAATCTTCCTGGACCAGGGCTTGAACCTGTGTCCCCTGCATTGGCAGATGGATTCTTAACCACTGTGCCACCAGGGAAGTCCAGCATGTATGATTTTTTTGTGTGACTGAGCAAAACCCTTCCTCAAAGATTTTCAACCAGAATTTTCACCCATTCATATGTACTCATAATAGTGCAGAAATTTAAGCATTTGCTCCAAGCATCAGATATAAGAATACTTTTGCTTAGAAATGTTTATTAACAGCAATATCTTAGAGCAATAGACTTTAGGAAAATGTGTGCTTTCTATTTAAATATTATGTTACCTCAAGGTATACAAATTAACTTCATTTGATAGTTTTTATGGCTTAGAATTTGATCAGCTACAAAATAGGGCTATTGAAATTGCTTTATTATTAATTTTTAAAATCCACTGCCAGAGTAGAATGGGGTGGTATTTTACTCAGCCTGAGTCCTCAGAAGTCTGAGACATGACTTTTCCTATTACAGGTCAATCCAAGCTGAATCATAGGTGGAAAATATGTAGATGGAATATAATTATTCTAATTGGAAAATGGTCATGACAGCTCACTAGCCAACCTTCCAGTCATAAAAACAATGGTTATTTTTTTTCATTTAATTGCTTTTTATGAGCCATGGCAATAATAGTTTGTGTCAGACAACTCTGACAATGTAATTGAATTCTGGAATTATTGTTCTAAACCCACTTTGTAATATGAGAAACAAAAAGTGTCTTTCTTTAAAAGTAACCCATCAAATGTTTGCTTGAAAGGTAAAAATATTTAGGGTTATGAAAGGTCCCATTGATAAATAATAATGGTATTCCCACAGTGGTTTTTCCTAAAGGATAGTAAGAATTTTTAAAATGGTCCACTCTTTCTCTTAATGTTGATAACTACGCAAGGAAACCACATGGACTTAAGTCTATCTTGGGGTGCGGGCTCTTAGAGCATTTGAAATACCCTGGTGATCCACGGTGTACCCCAAATCAAAGCCTGTAGGACACTGGAAGGGAGTGGAACAGGATATAACTTGTGAATGACTAGGTCCTCATCTCCAGCTGTAGGTGTTCTCTGGCCCACAGAATACATTTGACAAACCCCAGGTCCAAATGGGGACGGGGGAAGGTGAAGGCTAGGGGTGGAGGTGAGGGGGGCGGGCAAGATCGCTAAGAAAATGTATCAGAATAGATGCTTGTTCTTCAGGGGGCACTGAGAAGCAAGGGGGTAGAATTCTTTGCCAAGCACGTCTCCTCAAGTTGTCATTGACATCTTAGGGATGCCAGTCAAACCCATGCTTCCTCCCTTCAGGCTCTGAATCAGTTGAGAGATAGGCACACAAATCTAGTGGGAATAAAACCACACCTTTACTAATGCTGAAGCTGGACTAGAGAGCACAACTTGCACCTGTGGCCTGGGTAGGGCCTTCAGCTCTACCTGTGGGTGGAGGGAACTGCTCTGCCGGAAAGGGAGTTTCTGCCCTCACTCCCTATCAGACTCAGACAGGAGGCCCGGGAGACCTTGGCCTCCAGAAGGCAGGCCCCTGCCCATCTCTGCTTGCCTCTTGGGAACAGAGGCAGAGAGGAGAATGTGCAGGCAGGTTTCAGCCAGAGGGAGCAAGCCAGTGGCGTGACCTTTACCCCCATCTGCCAGGTCATATCAGTCACTCCTCCCCAAAGGGCAGAGCTGGGAGCAGCTTTCTCGCTTCCCTGAGAGGACAAAGTGTGGGCAGAAGTCACTATTTTAGGGGTCAACAATGGAGCATGAGAAGAAGGAGAGAAGTGTTCCCTCGGTTGTCATGTGACTCAGTCTTAACCTCTCCGAAGAACATTCCAGAATAGTTGGGTCCTGAAAGTTATATTTTTAAATGAGCCCAAGTTTGAATCAGGAGCCGCTGTTGCTCATGGGTGAGTGAGTCGGGGGCGGCAGATGGAATTTGTAGTTGGAGGCTTTGCAACTGAAACTCTGAGCTCAATCTTGAAAAGGAGCCAAGGAGTGCCTCCTGAGAACCCCACAGGACTTGTTTGAGGGAATAAAGTCATTTATATTTCTTTTTATTGGAAGCTGCCTCTCCCTTCTGAGGCTGTCGGGGCAGAAAAGCCTGGAGTGGGGGTGAGGGGCTGGAAGGGGGAACCTGGATATATGTGCACCGGCAAGGCTGAGGTTTGAAAAATTGTGAAAATTACATTCATCTTTGTTATCCTCAATCTGCTCTTCAGTCTGCTGCCCTGTGATTCCTTCATCTTCCAGATGTCCTTTCCTTCCTTCTAAACTTGTCAAAACAAGCATTCCTTCATTCCTTTAAGTGCAGCTCATAGGTAGACGGTAGGAGAAAAATAAATTAATTAAAATAATTAACAATGAAGTGTGAATCTTAGCCCTCCTTAGCTACCTTGGATGCATTTGAATTTTAAAGGAAAACACTAGTTTACAGGTGTAGATGTCTCAGTGGTTTAAATTTCAGGCAGAATTCTGAAGCTGTTTGCCTGGGAATCGGGGATGGAATTGTTCCCAGCGCCAAGCAGACAATACAGTCTTCTGTGAACACGTGGCATGAGTAAGGACCAGGCACAGACTCGGCAGAGGTCAAGGATGAAGACAAAGAAGTGACCCTTGGTTGGCATCGAATGAGGTCATTGGTAACTTAAAGGAACCAGGGAGCAACAGTGGCAGTGATGATGAAAGATAATACAGGTGGCATGGGTTCAATTCAGCCAGTTAGATTCAGGATACTAATTATCTGCTAAGCCCTGGGCTGGATACAACTAAAGCCACAGGAAAAGGATACACTCACTTGGAAGAACAGGACGGTGCTTGGGAAGGGTAGTAGAATGAGCGTTTTAATTCTCTGGACATCTGAACTGGTAAATATTCTTTGCTTTTTCTAAGCAAACCCCTAGTCTTGAACGATGGAAATGCTGACTTCTCCCCTTCTAGCTGCAGGACTCATGCTCTACCGTGATGGTAAGGTCTGCCCTGGGTCAGTCTCCTTATCCATCCAAATATGTGTTCTGCTCCTCCCCACAGCAATCCCTCTGCAGCCAAGTGGGCACCTGATTGATGTCTCACATCCTTCACATTCTCTCCTTGCCTCTGCTCTGACTGTTTGTCCTGTCACCCCGAGGTGTTCGTGCCCCTTCTGAATCCTGCACATCCTTCCAGGCTGGCTCAGGTTTCCAGACACTTCCTTCTGTGAGCAGGCTTCGCTGAGTACCAGGACCGCTCCTTTCTCTGAGCTCCAAGTATTGTAATCATAATCATAATGGCAACGATCACAGCAATAATAATAAAGCCCTACATTAGAATAGTACTAAGAATTTTTCAAGTGCTGACACATACTGTGTTATATTTGTGCATCCCAGGATCATTCAAAAGATGCTAAGGGATTAATAGAATGCTTACCTAAAAACAAAACAAGACAAAAATCAACAAGGAGACTGAGGTCCAAAAAGAGTAAATGCTTCTCCCTAGACCATATACCCCAGGATGCATTATAGTTTCTGCCACTTTGGTCTCTCTGATTTAAGTTATGATTTCTGATGAAATGTTATCTCTCACTGTTTTCAAATAGTTTCCTGTTGCTAGTCTTGGTTCTCTGATAAGATTATACTTTTCTTCAGGGCAGGGAAAATCTCATGCATTATGGTATTTTCTCAACACCCAGAACACAATTTTGAGTACACAATTTTGGCTTAGAAAATGCTGCGTTGATGATGCGGAGGGTCACATGTTTATATTCCTGCACATTGTGTGAGTGTGGACATGGCCCTGTGATTCCATTTGACCTTACTTTGGGTGTTGGAGATCATGAGGCACACACAGACCACACACAGGAGGAGCTCTCTGAGACGGTAGCCACCATAAGTAATCTAAAAAGCCTTCAGTATTGGTATAAAGTTGGGAAGGAATGAAATATCTCTGTTTAATGTGTCACCTCCATAGTTCCTACATTATTAAGTTTAATTGGGAAACATGCATCCTGCCCTCATCTGATCTGAAATTCCTTGCCTCCCTCTCTCCCATCAATAGTGGTATCTGATGAAAACACTAATTCGAAAAGATACATGTACCCCGATGTTCATTGCACCACTATTCACTTTCATTCACATGAAAGCAGCCTAAATGTCCATCTACAGATGAATGGATAAAGAGGATGTGGTACATATATACAATGGAATACTATTCAGCCATAAAAAAGAATGAAATAATACCATTTGCAGCAACATGGATGGACTAGAGATTATCATACTAAGTGAAGTCAAAGAAAGACAAATATCATATGATATCACTTATATGTGGAATCTAAGAAAATGATATAAATGAACTTATTCAATATTTACAAAACAGAAATAGACTCATAGACGTAGAAAACAAACTTATGGTTACCAAAGGGGATAGTGGGGGTGTTGGGAGGGATAATTTAGGAGTTTGGGATTGACAGATACACACTACTATATATAAAATAGATAAACAACAAGGACCTACTGTACACCACAGGGATACAAGGTATAGTCAATATCTTGTAGTAATCTATAATGAGAAAGAATCTTAAAAAGAATATATATATATATAAATAAATCACTTTGCTGTACACCTGAAACTAACACAACACTGTAAATCAATTATACTTCAGTAAAAAAATAGTGGTATCTGACCTGTACCAGGTTCAGTGGGGAAGACGAAAATCTCTGACTTCATGACTGACAGTGACAATGCTGGTGAAGAGAATGAGCTGGGAAGCTTAGTGACTGTGCTGGCAGCTTTGGGTTTCTTAGAGGTAAACTGGGGAGGCACAGGTTGGCTCTCTCTCTCTCCCAGGGCTTTGAGGAGGAAAGATGGTCTATGGGTTACTGCTCTGGCTCAGTGTTTGACCCCTGAGGGAGAGGAAAGAGAGGAGATCTGCACAAGCTCCAAACCAGATTTCTGGAAGTTGAAGCTACTGTAGATGGTTGCAGGGATACAGTCAGGGCAATTTGGGTTTCAGTTCAGGGATGGGCCAACCCCACGTCCCAGGAGTGATGGATCCACTGGTAGATGTATCTACTGGCTTGTTGCCACGTAGATTTATGTCCCACACTTAGGGTGTGTGATCTCAAAATATAATGATATCGGAAGATTTGCTTAAATTTACATCTGAAAAAAATATAGTGGGACATTGTAGTTTCAATACTTGGAGCAAATCCTACCAACTATTGATTACTGTATAAACTGTTAACTTAAAACAGCATTCAAATTCAAGTATGGAAGCATGCCAGTAAGATTTTTGAGGCAAAAATTATCAATGTACGACTTTTGGTTTCTGAATCAATCTTGTGGCTACCTCTTTTTTTTTTTTTCCTCTTTTGCGGCACGCGGGCCTCTCACTGTTGTGGCCTCTCCCGTTGCGGAGCACAGGCTCCGGACGCGCAGGCTCAGCGGCCATGGCTCACGGGCCCAGCCGCTCAGCGGCATGTGGGATCTTCCCGGACCAGGGCACGAACCCGTGTCCCCTGCATCGGCAGGCAGACTCTCAACCACTGCGCCGCCAGGGAAGCCCGTGGATAACTTTTAATAAACACGTAATACCTACTTCATCTCTAAGTAATGACATCAAAGGTTCCAGGGAATTTGCCCTTCTCCAGAGGGAAATCAATCAAACTATGATAATATAACAAAATCCTGAAACAAACATATGAGCAAAGGAAATAAAAAGAATATTTATTATAACAATTATTTCCTTTTCCAGAATTATGACCCTCTGATTTATCAGACTAAGAAGCCCTAGAATAGGCTGTGAAATTAAAAACAAAGAATAGTTTTTAAATTCTGAGTAAGAAAATATTCATTTTATTCATATTAAAGTATAAAATCTTATTAGAGAACCAAGACTAGCAACAGGAAATAATTTGAAAATAGTGGAAGGTAACATTTAGTCAGAGACTAAACTTAGAGAGAGCAAAATGGCAGATATAATGCACAGATGCTGGTACATAGTTAGAGTTTAACTCATAACTGAAAGTAAAATAGCAAATACTCATGTAGCATTAATTATATCCCAGGCACTGCTCTAAGTGATTTAAATATATTAATGAATTCAATTCTCATAACAACCCAGCAAGATAGGCTTTATTATACTCATTTTACAGATGAGGAAACTGTGGCACAGATCTGTTAAGTAATTTGCCCAAGGTCACACAGCCAGTCAGTGACAGTGCTGAGGATCTGACCTCAGGCAGCTTAGTTCCAAAGTCTGTGATCTTAAGCACATGGCTTCTCACACTTCTTCCGCTGTTAGTAGTAATAATCATAGTAATTTAAAATTGTTTTTTCTTATCTTAATACCTTCAGTAAAGCTTCGGGTGTTAAGTGAAATACATGCCTGCACGTCACTGGCCTTTGCTTTATAAGAAGCGACATCCAGAATATGCCATCTCCCAGACTGTAATGGACAGACTGTATGAGCGGCTGGCTCACTGCCCTGCTCACTTACACAAAACCTCAAGTTGTTTGTAGGCCCACAGCCCGAGGAGTTCCTTTGGTCGCTCCCCAGGAATCTTGATTGCATAAGTTGCTCTCATTTGTGCCTCGGAGACATGACCTACCACCCCAGGCGCGAACACCTGCTCCAAAGGCAACCATCGAAAGACTGGCCGGTGACCTATGGATTGGCCTCCCCTGAGACCTTCAGCCAACACTGTGGTGACTGGACCAGTCAGACTCTCTCCCTTCAAGACATTTAATGTGAGGCAGAGAGGGGATGCTGAAGGAGTGAACTGGTGTTGGGTTAGAGAGAGACACAGAGAAACCGGCAGAAGGCAGGAGGCACAGAAACTGACTTTGCAGGAGCCATGAGGTGGGCAGGGAAAGTGGGGGAGTTGGTCGGCCGTGCGGGAGGAGTGAAGAAACAAGAGGAGAGCAGGCTCTGCTTGGAGGAACTGAGCCACAAACTTGGCCACTGACAAGGATGGCAGTGGAGCCCTGAATTGATACTGGATCACCAGGGCCACGTGGTATCTTGAGATGACATGAGTGACATTTTCATGAAGCCAGAGATGCAGTTATGGAGATGGTTTCTTGTCCCCTTTAGGGTTCCACGTATCCTTAAAATCCACCCCCATTCGCAGGGGTGTTCCGATTATATTTTTTCATCTTGCACCCTGAAAGGACCTGACTAGCCCAGGGATTCCAATCCTAGCTTCTCCTCCTTGTTCCCCCTCCTCCCAAATGCCATTACCAACTCCTGCCACATTTGTCCCCAGGCCCCTCCTCTCCACACCTTCCTGTTGATGAGAGGTCCGTAATCATCCTACCCACACAGCTGCAGTGACCTCCTGGCAGAGGTGGCTTTAAAAACTCAGAAATATAATTTTCTAATTTGTTTAAAATTTGTTCTGATAAAGATTTTCAATGGAGTTAAAAGAAAAAAGATTTTCATTTGTTAAAAAACAAAAACAAACCTGTAAATCAGCCCCTTCTGATTAGTATGCTATTACCACTGATTGAAATCAGAGAACATGGACATTTTCTAGCTGAATTTCAACAAAAATGTTTACATCATGGGTATGTGGGATTGAAAAAAAATTATCATGATTTATAAGCACGCTTCTTCCTTTGGGTCTGCTGTACTTTGGTGAGGTATCTTTTATCAGCCATGACAACCACTAAAACCCAATGTCAGAATATACCCATCTTCTGTTAAGTCATGATTTCCAAAATAATGAATCATAGCCCATCTTATGGCTCAACCTAAATTATTAATTTTGTTTTTAGGAAAAACAAATATTAAAAATTATTTTTAAAATGCTTATTTAACCAATCTACTTCATTACAATTTTTTGAGTGTATGTTTTATAATGTACATATTAGTAGAGAGTACAAATGTTATACATAGGGGTACAAGCTTAAAACATTTTATTGCGATTAAAAAAATACCCTGGCCTAAAGAATAAAATGCTAGGTCTTCAAGGCTTTTCTCCAGCCACGCTCCCCTTGCCTCACCTCTGAGACTTATCGTACCACAGTTCCTCCACTCCGGTCAAGATTGCCATTTCTGGAAGCTCACGCTCCTCCAAGCTTCCCTCCAAGCTTCTCTTCCATTAGGCAGCCTCAGGTGACATAACTTTATCCACCTTCCACCAATCCAGATGGTGAAATTTTATTTTTTTAGAAAAACCTTATGGTTCCTAACTTTTAATTCCTTGCCCATAACGCAGACTCTAGTTTTAAAAATGTTAATATCCAATATTGTGGTTACTTTCTATTTCGTTTTGTGTTGGACTACAAATTGGATACTAACATTATAATGTTACAGTAACAGAGTTTGTTTGGATGTACCTACATGGTTGCCAACTTATTGACTCATCATTCTTTACAGCACACCAGACCTTTCCCATCCACAATCATTTTCCAGTTTTCCTGCAGTACATGGGTAGTGGGGCTTTGCCAGTGGCCCTTCATATCCCCTCAACACTTACCACTTCCAAGCTCAGCCAGGCCTACTTCCAACTCTCAGCACCTGTCACTCGTCTTGAGGGCTCTGTTTGGCTGCTGCAGCCCAGCTACTCCTACCAGGTGCAGGCAAGGAGTATGTGGGGTGTAATGCCTCCTGGGAGCAGCCCTCCAATGAGGTCTGAAGGGAATTGGTAGATTGCCAGCTCTCTTGCCCTTTGGGGAGGAAAACTGAGACACTTTCTACACTGGCCCCAGGGTCCCTCTATGGGATGAAGCTCCCATCCCCCATGATGGTGACTTGCTTGATGGTGCACCTTTTCTGGCTTGCTTTTCTTTCCTCTCTCACTTCCCCACTTGCCTACAACTATTTCCTAGGGTCACTTTTCAAATAAACTACTTTCACTCCAATCAGAGTATACTCTTGGAACCCAAACGAAGACAAGATCCTTTAGAAATTCCCTTAATGCAGGTTTATTGGTGGCAAATTCCATTTTTGTTGATTAAAAACACCTTCATTTCATTCTTGTTCTTGGATAATGGTTTTGCTGGATATGTGATCCCAGGTTGTCAACTGTTTTCTCTCAAACTTTGAAGGTATTATTTCACTGTTTACTGTCATTCTAATTACTGGTCTTTTGTAGGTGATCTGCCTTTTCTCTCTGAGAAAAGATATCTTCTTTGTTTCTGGTGTTCTGCAGATTTCATTATGATACAATTAGGTGTAGATTTTTAAGAAATTTACCTTCCTTGGCATAGATTGTTCTTACTGCATCTGTGGATTCTTATCTTTCATCATTCTGGAAAATCCTCAGCAATGATCTCTATAAATATGCCTCTCTTGCAGTCTCTCTTACTCCTTCTGAGACTCTGGTTAGATATATGCTAAACATTGTCCTTTTTTCTATGTCTTTTCTTCTGTGCTACATGCTGGTTAATTTCTCAAGATTTTCTCTTCTAGTTAGCTAATTTTTGCTTCATCTTGCTATTCAATTTCTCCATTGAGTTTTAAAATTTTC
Organism: Pseudorca crassidens; assembly: GCF_039906515.1. Lineage (NCBI taxonomy): Eukaryota > Metazoa > Chordata > Mammalia > Artiodactyla > Delphinidae > Pseudorca > Pseudorca crassidens. The sequence goes on from NC_090296.1 coordinate 101,806,701, forward strand.
TATAGTTATATTTTGTATTTTAAAAATTCTATAGAGATCTTTTCCCAAACCCATCATTTTTTATTCCTTTTTCCACTTTTGTGGTTCTAACTTTATTTAGATGTTTTGTATATTATTATTTTATATTGTTTAGTTGATAACTCTAGTGATGAAGTTTATATTTTAAGGCAGGTCAAGAAAAAATTAAACACAAAGTTCTCTCTGTGTGTTTGTTTGGGCCTCCTCCCTCCCTCCCTCCCTAATGCGCAGTGTGCGTCTGCATTACACATTAACCAGAGCTCTGCAAAAGGGGGAGTGCCTGCTCAACCAAGAAGAGCAATTCTTTCTCTTTCTTCTGATGCTAGCAAGACAACTTCTTAAAAGAATAGAGTTCTTTCCCAGCTCTGTAGGGGGTCATGGTGACTTGCTGCTTGCTTTGTGCATGCTTACGTGGACTATGTATCCTTGGTCAACTTTCTGTAAGATATCAGTATGTCATTTTGATATACGATCCTTTGTCTTGAAAATGTATAAATGCAGAGCTTTCTGAGAATCTGCTTCCCAGGTTATAATCCTCAGTTGGACTTGAACAAAATTCCCTTTTTTTTCTTCTTGATAATTAATTGAATGTTCATGGACACTAGTATTTAAAGTTTGGGGCGGTTCTGATTGTGGTCTGTTGTTTTTGCTGATGCTCACTCATCGTGCCTTTTCTTCTTATTGATCTTTGGTAAGGAGCGCACATGTATTTGCTATTAACCTACAGGGACCCTTAGGGCCTAAGGTTGGGTTACTTTCTTTCAGGGGAAATTTTCGTTTACATCTGCATACAGGGGGCACTACCTACTGGGACCTTTTGGCCCCTTCCAGGATTCTTGGCTTAATCTGGAGTCATGACCCAAGGTGTAGACTCTGTTATGGGCTAGATTGTCCCTCCTTGCACCTCCCAATTCCTATGTTGAAGTCCCAATTCTCAGTACCTCAGAGTGTAACCATACTAGGAGATAAGGTCTTTAAAGAGGTGATAGGGACTTCCCTGGCGGTCCAGCAGCTATAAGACTCCAAGCTCCCAGTGCAGGGGGCTTGGGTTCGATCCCTGGTCAGGGAACTGGATCCCACATGCCACAACTAAAGACCCCGCATGCCGCAACTAAAGATCCCGCGTACAGCAACAAAGATCCTGCTTGTTGCAACTAAGACCAAGTGCACCCAAATAAATAAATAAAACATTAAAAAAAAAATAAAGAGGTGATGGAGTTAAAATGAGACTGTTAGGATGGGACCCTAATCCAATATGACTGGTGTCCTTATAAGAAGAAAAGATGCTAGGGAGGCCTGAGTACAGGGATGACCGTGTGAAGAGGCAGCAAGAGGGCGACGATCTTCAGGTGAAGCAGAGGGGCCTCAGAAGAACCCAATCCTGTCAGCACCTAGATCTTGGACTTCTGACCTCCAGAATTGTGAGAACATAAATTTCTGTGTTTCAGCCCCCTCCCAGTCTGTGGTATTTTGTTATGGCAGCCTGAGCTGACGGATACAGGCCCCACAGCGCCTTCATTAGGATTTGCACTTGGGGTAGCTGCAGTTTTCCTCCCGTGTGCTTATTATTCACCACTCTGGTTTCAGCCAGCATTTTAATCTCTACTTCAGGGAAATTTCCCTTACTTCCTAAAAGCTCACAGATGCAAAGGAGAGTATATTTCACTGCAGGTCTAGTTGTTTTGTTGGAGGATCTATTCAGAGCATCTAGTCTGCCATACTGCCAGCAGTGCCTCAAATTCTATTGTTTTCTTAAGTACCAGCTTCCATGTTCTTTTCTTCTACATCTTCTTGAGTCATCTCCCACAGTAATAGCTCGCTTCCTTAAACTCTTAGCGTGTATACATAATTTATTCTTTGCCATTTATGCTACCTTAGAATTAGTTGCCAACTACTTCCTTGAAATCAGAGGTCAAATCCTATAGCTTCTTCTCTCCCACAGCTCGTAAGGCAATCCCAGATACCACAGGCAATGATTTCATGTTTATGAAATGAGTGAATATAAAATGAGAAACAAAGGACCAAAAAGCTGTCAATACTACATTGAACAGACTACATGAGCCATAGAAATGATTGTGGCTATTAAGTGGTCCAAATATGTTTTAACAACAAAAAGATCACATTCGAGGTCTGATTCACTGAGTCTTTGAGGAGTTGATGAACAGACCTTCCGTTATTCCTTAGAAACAACCCTGAAGGAAATGAAAATTGAAGTAAATCAGATCTGTAAACCTAAGCTGTTTTGCAAGTCCTGCTCTTCCTGAGAAACAATAGAAATAATAGAAACTAAATTCATCTTGCACTACCTCACACCAGAAAGGAAAATACAGTCACCTGTTGTAACTCATGCAGCCTATTTGGCAATGACTTCCAGATTCCTCTTCCAATTGAGAAGCAAGACGGAAGAACCAAGGTTGTTTAGTTAAGTCTGTGTGGCAATAGATATTAGACTGTAACCACATGAAGTCCCTTGCAATATGGGGACTTAGTCTATAAATGAATTCTGGGTTTTAAATTTACTGAGATTTCAGGTTTCTTTCATCAATTCTGTCATTTCATATTGCTGAAGGAATAAAAAAGAGTTAGGGGGAATATAAAAATTTAATAGTTATATAGCCACATGGTCAAAATTATTTTATGATTCTAGAATTTGATTTTTAAAAAGCTAAGAGATAAGACCCAACATGAAGAAGAGGGATGAGCAGTTGGGAAGCAGGAATGGAGCTGAGAGATGGAGAGGGGCCACAGCTGAGAACAGCTTGGTGCCAAGGCTACCTCTCTGAGGTGCCTTGGAAGACTGGAAGTGACCTTCCTCCCTTCCAGCCCTGAGGACTCCTTGAGGGGTTCCAAAGAGGCATTTGGAATCCGGAACAAGACAGAGAGCTGGACAGTATATATTATGCTGCCCTGGCTCGTAACTGGGAGCATTCCATGTCAGTGACACGAGCGCAGCCAGGGCTTAGTTTACCACGATCTGAAAGACGGCTAGGAGCGAGCTTATCCTTAGACCAGTGTGAACCACAAAATCTTGCACTGAATTTGATTTAGATTCTTCAAGGAGTGCCATTTTCTGGAAGGCTGTGGAATTAAAGGATCACATAGCCTTGTAATCAGAATTTTGGTGGTCTCTATAGGTTTATAACTTCCTATTGTTTCTTTTTCGAAACAAACTCACTACCTGCTTAAGTTTACCTTCCTTTCTCCTGAGGCAAGGAGTGATTAGCTCCAAATGGGCCCAGACAAGTTCCTATCTAGCCCAGCACCTGTGTCACTAGTGGCTTACAAGGATATATGTTTACCTAAGTGATATGTCTGTAACCCTCTTTTGTTAAGAAATCCTAAATCAGTATCCCTTCACTCTCTCATTTGGTGAGAAAAAAATTCACTATCCTTCAATTTCCTAAGACTCTTTCTGTGTAACACACCTGCTTCAACTTTTGTCTTCAGCTCATAGACACCACGATCAATTTCCTGTTGACTTGATATTTCTCGTGCATGGGTCACTAGATCTTATGACGAATGCACACCACCTTCGGAAGAGGACCTAAATAGCCTACCTGTGATTCTAGTTCTTCTGTAACAGACCCACATCTGGTTTGTCTTCCTGGTGTAACTAAGATGATATGGAGGTAATTTTTCCGTTCCTTTTCCCACGGGGGTGGGGAGGTCTGGTGAGCTGCCCATCCCTGCACTTTCTTTTGTCAGAAACAAAAGAAAGACGATATCCAAAGGGTTTGGGGGGGAAGCATAATAAATAGTTTTTACTTATTACAGCTTTTACAGTCCAGTTCTCCAAGGAGCATAAAACCAGCACACTGAGGTAGGGCAAACGAGTCTAAGAGTCGTATCTCAGCTTTCTTGTCTCACAGTACACCCTGGAGAATACCTGAACCTCCGTGTAAGCCAACACCAAGGTTAAAAATACCTCTCTCTGCTCTGGCTGGGGGAGAGCAGGGCTTTACTCTGCAGAGGGGCGGTAAAGGCCCAGCCACCCCTGGCTGACCAGGGCATCCTCCTTCTGGAAAGCTGCCCAAATACAAGCATAGCTCCCACTACACTTCTCTCAGAAGTGTGGTGAGGCCTGTCCTGAGCTGTCATCGTAATTTCAGAAGAGTTGGGACAGACTTTCTTCTGGGTAAAATACCTTCCCTTCCCTGATAACCAGCCACCTGAAATGCTATTGCTGACAGATACCTTTAGCTGAAGACATGGGAAAAAGCAAATCCTCCTGAGAACGGTTACCCTATGGATCAATGCGTTAAACAAACAACCAACAAAACTGTGGTTGGTGAAAAAGTCATACGTGCACATGGTAAAAAATATTCAAATAGTGCAAAAGGTTTTACAGTAAAATTAGTCTTCCGCCCCATATCCTCGGTCTCCCTGCAGTTATACTCATCAGACTCTTATATATCCTTCCAGAAATAGCCCATATATATTCAGGCATACATAAAATAGGTGTCCCCTTACAGCACACCACCACCAGTTTTTCACCTGCTTGTGAGCACACAGGTGTGGCTTCTTGCCACCTTTGTTTTACAGACTGAATTACTCTGAGAGTAACTTAGCACATGAAGATGGAGAGTATCCTTCCCAGCAGCTACCCAGTGTTCCATGATCACCATCACAGAGGGCACAGCTGCCCCGTCTTAAGGAAGGTCCAGAGGCTCACATTTCCTAGAACAGAAGAAATGGCTGAGATCACTTTAAGGTGGCTTGTTTCTGGAAGACACAAGCTCGTAGAACAGATGATTTATTCCACAAAACATGGGAAATTATTTAGAATTTGGGGTAAACAAAGTTTTCAAATGAGGAGCCCTTGTACACTGTGAGAACAAGGTAGAATTTCAACCTGGATTTGTTGTCGCTGCTGTTGATCTGTCACCTGTGGGGTTAGGGCTGAGGCAGGGCCCGGGCAGAGCATACGTGAAGCGCATGGGCTGGAGAGGGACCAGAACCAGGATCGGGGTCAGGGTAGGGCTGTGAGTCAAAAACTGGAAACATCCATTTCCCAAGACAAAACAGGGGTGTTTCCTGATTTTTCTTTTTTTTTTTGCGGTACGCGGGCCCCTCACTGTTGTGGCCTCTCCCATTGCAGAGCACAGGCTCCAGACGCGCAGGCTCAGCGGCCATGGCTCATGGGCCCAGCCGCTCCACGGCATGTGGGATCTTCCCGGACCGGGGCACGAACCCGTGTCCCCTGCATTGGCAGGCGGACTCCCACCACTGCACCACCAGGGAAGCCCTCCTGATTTCTTTTATGTTATCTTCTAAGTCATATTTGACCACATGTTTGTGACTTACAAGATTTTAGGGGTAAAATTATAAGTAGATTCCCATCCATACAATGGATAAGTAAGTAGGTTTTGCGTTTCATGAGATTAAGATAAAGGTGGCTTAACTGAGCGGTACCACTTCATACACGTGTGATACTTTATGTAATATATGATTGTCATTTATGCCATTCAGCTTTTCTGTGGGACACTTTCTCCATTTTATAAAATACATTTAGATTCAGGTTTCACCTGAATCTTTAACTTTTAGGTATAACTTCCAGGTTACAGGAAAGTCGAGGGATAGAGAAACAAGCAAACCACATCTAGAAGAATTTATCAGACACACCCAGGAGGCAAGCATTCTGCAGGTCAACTGACCCCCACATCTCCAAACGGTCAGTCAGTAGCATGAGAAAAGGGAATGTTGTAGATTAAGAGACAATAGGTACATAAGAGTAGGTGCAATGTAGGATCCTGTTATATTGGATCCTAGTTTAGACAAACCAGCTTCAAACGACATTTTTAAGGACAATTTGAGAAATTTGAATTTCAACTGGGAATTATATATTAAGGAATATAATTATATAATTTAATTTGGCTAAATGTGAAAATGTTCTTTTGACTATAAAAAAACATTATTTTAAAAAGATGTCAGGACTTCCCTGGTGGCACAGTGGTTAAGAATCTGCCTGCCAATGCAGGGGACACGGGTTCGAGCCCTGGTCCAGGAAGCTACCACATGCCATGGAACAACTAAGCCTATGCGTCACAACTACTGAGCCGGCACTCTAGAGCCCACAAGCCACAACTACTGAGCCCACGTGCGAAGCCTGTGCACTGAAGCCTGTGCACCTAGAGTCTGTGTTCCGCGACAAGAGAAGCCACCGCAATAAGTAGCCCTAGCTTGCTGCAACTAGAGGAAGCCCACAGGCAGCAAGAAAGACCCAACACAGCCAATAAATAAATAAATTAAATAATAAAATATTTAAAAGATGTGTACTGAAGTTAACAAACTGTTTTTCTTTGTTTGTTTTTTTGTTTCCCCCAGACCTTGAATCTCTTAAAATGAGGGTTACCAGATCAGGGTAGGGTAATAGGGCTGGGCTACATTTTCACTTTTGTTCTGGTTAAAACAAGTGCCACCACTGGCAACCAGGGCACTGTGGGCTGTGTTTGCAGCCAAGCATGGCTGCCTTTATTGAGCTGCCTTTTTGCGGGGTTGAGTTCTTGTATTAAGTTTTGCACATTCAGCAGAGCAGGCATGTGTTATGTAAAGCCAGAGATTGTTGCATCACAGTCGTCAAGCCCTCTTACCCACATCCTGTCACATTCAGCTGCAGATGTGGCAAGAGGCTCCGAGGCAGCACAAAAGGCTTGGGACTGCAACCTGTGCGCTGGGCCTCAGTCTGCTGTAGGTCAAAGTGAACTGCGGGGACTGAGTTGTGTGGGACTTCAGTGTCCCCCAAGCAGACAGACCTCAGAATTGTCTGCGCCTTGACATTCTAAGTAAGGAGTCCTTTCTCAGGCAGCGCCAATGAGATGGATTACCTGTGATCTGGGCCCTCCAGCTCTGTGATGGCTGGTTTGGACTAGACCTTGAGACTCCCGTAGAGACAGCTGCCCTCGGTGGCCTCCACCTGGACTGGACCAGAAACTCAAGAACAGCTCCTACTGGAACTGATTCCTGAAGCTCATCCTTGTCAGTCCTAATATCTCTCAGGCTGAGGTCCCTGCTGGTTCTGGCTGATTCTGAAGGCCATGTCCTTCCACACATCCTTCTAACCTGCTGCTTTGCTGAAGAGGCGGGGGGGGGGGGGGGGCAGTTGCAGGAGGCCAGGTGGTGAGTGCTCACCGAGCAGGCAGCACGATGTCCATCTGTCCATTAGCAGTAGGCTATGGATTAGGTGTGGTATGAAGGGTATCTTTAAATAGATTTCTCTTGTTTGTTTGGTTTCAGGCCTAGTGATTGAGGTCACTCTGGGAGAAGCTTCAGAAGCAGCAGGAAGCCCTGGTCAGAATTTTGGGGTTTTATGTTTCACAACCATTATCCATCCTCCCACTTCAGTGGGGGAAAGAAAAGGTTAGTCAGGTTGGATAGTGGAATAAGGAAGAAAAGCTCTCAGTCTAGAAAAATCAGAATCTAAAGTATTATTAAAATATATATTTTAGGGACTTCCCTGGCCGTCCAGTGGTTAAGACGCCGCGCTTCCACTGCAGGGCGCGCGGGTTCGAACCCTGGTCGGGGGACTAAGATCCCGCATGCCGTGCAGCCAAGAAAAACAAGACAAAACAACAACAACAACAAAATATATATATATTTTAACAATTACAGGTAGAGTTCATCTTAGCACAGCTCAGCTTCATCGGGGACCCTTGGTGCCCAGTACCGGAAATCATCCCACCCCTGTCACCTGGGAGCCCACGCCTTCACACATGAAAGGCAGGGCCTTAGGATGAGTTTCCACCGCATGGAAGGAGAAATGGACTCATCAAAGTCTTGGCTTGAAGTCCTAGTTCTGGCACTTGCTGACTGTGGTCTCTCCTGACCGCCTGGAGTTCGGCGACTACCAAAAGATGGCTGAGACACTGAAGTCAGGTGTTAGACTCTGATGGGAGCAGTTCTGGGGTTTGGGAGAGAAGTCGGCAGAGAGAAGAAAGAGAATGAGTGGAGTTCCTTCCAGGCCCACCATTCTCAGAAAAACCAAAAAGAAATTTGGTAAACAGTCTTATTTTAAAATTATTAAACTTTTATACTATTAATGATTTATAGTTTCTTTGTAATTCATTCTTTAAAAGTCTCGCAAAGTCACCCGTTGTTGTCCTTTCAATAGTGTGGCATTAGCACCTGGTGGAGGCAGTGTGGAGGGCTTCTTCCTGATGCTCCAGGCTGGGGTGGGAGACAGTAGGGATAGGGTGGAGTGGATGATTTTGCCTCCAAGCCTTACATCACTGTTTACAAGTTCTTTCCTCCATGCCTCATCATTTCAGTGCCCATAAAAATGGATCACCCTAGAGTGACTGTACATCAAATAATGACAATGTCACCTTTACCTCCTGTGTCCAGGACGTCTCATTGTTTCACCTCCCTCTCTTCAATCTCATCGCTCGTTCTTCCTGGGTTTGGCCGATGAGAAACTGGTCAAGTGCTGCCACCTACTGGCCAAAATGTATATAACTAAGGAGCTGTGTCCCGGAAAACGTTAAGACCTAGGGTTTCCAAGACAAGGTGCTTTGTTGTAAGTGACAGGGCTGCTGCTATTCACGTTACTCTGTTAGCAACCTATAAAGCAAAGAAGGGGTCCACAACTGCACTTTCAGAGAAAAATGAATTTGGGCAAAGTTGTTTAAAGCAAAGTTTTTAAACCTTTTATGTTGAAATAATTTGAGACTTACAGAAACGTTGCACAAATAGTACAGGGAGTTCTGTCTACCCTTTATTCAGCTACGTCTAATAGTCACATTTTACATAACCATGGTGCAATTACTGAAGCCAGGAAACTAACATAGACACAATACTTTTAGCTACTCTAAAGACCTAATTTGAATTTTGACTGTTTTCCTACTAATACCCTTTTTCTTGTCCAGAATCCAGTCCAGGAGCTCTCATTGTCCAGTCTTCTGAGTCTTCTCCAATAGTGACAATTCCTCAGTCTTTCTTGACCTTAACACTTTAAAAAACAAAAAAAAAGTTTATTTATTTATGGCTGCGTTGGGTCTTCATTGCTACGTGCGGGCTTTCTCTAGTTGCAGAGAGCGGGGGCTACTCTTTGTTGCGGGGTGTGGGCTTCTCATTGCCGTGGCTTCTCTTGTTGCGGAGCATGGGCTCTAGGCACGCAGGCTTCAGTAGTTGTGGCTCGCAGGCTCAGTAGTTGTGGCTCCCGGGCTCTAGAGCGCAGGCTCAGTAGTTGTGGCACATGGGCTTAGATGCTCTGTGGCATGTGGGATCTTCCCGGACCAGAGCTCGAACCCATGCTCCCTGCACTGGCAGGCGGATTCTTAACCAGTGCGCCACCAGTGAAGTCCCGACCTTGGCACTTTTGAAGAGTACTGGCCAGTTAATTTTGTACAATGTTCCTCTGTTTGTCTGATACTTTCTCATGATTAGATTGAAGAAATATATTTTGGGTGGGGTACTGATGTTGATATGCCTTATTTATAAATAGTGATGCTAACTTTGATCTCTTGGTTAAGGAGCTGTCAGGTTTCTCTGCTGTAAAGTTACTATTTTCCCCTTTGTAATTAGTAAGCATCTTCTGGGAAGATACTTCGAGGTTTTGCATGTATCCAATTTCTCATCATACTTTTACCTATTGATTTTAGCATTCATCAATTGTTGTTGTCTGCAGCACTTATTACGGTGGGGTGGAGTTTGGCTAGTGGTGATTATCTATTTCAGTCTCTCCTACATTTTTTTAATTGGAATTCTACTGTAGAGAAAGGCTGTCCCTTCCTCCCATTAATTTATTTATTCAGTTATGTATTTATATTAGTATAAACTCATGGATATTTATTTTATTGTATGGGTTATAATCCAGTACTCTCATTATTTATTTTGTAGTTCAGATTGTTCAAACTGAAGCCTTTGGGAGCTCTTCTGAAGTCTGCTCCTGTGCCCTTCGACATGCCTCATTATTTTAGAAATAACAGAATTATTAAGATATAATTCACATAAAATTTACCCTTTTATAGTGTACAATTCAGTGGTTTTTCGTGTATTCAAAATATTGTGCAACCATCACCACTGTCTAATTCTAGAACATTCTAATCACCCCCCCAAGAAACCCCGTACCCATTAGCAGTCACTCCCCATTTCCCCTTTTTCTCAGGCCCTGGCAACCACTAATCCACTTTCTTTTTCTATGGACTTGCCTATTCTGGACATTTCATATAAATGGAATCATACAATATTTGGCCTTTTGTGTCTGACTTCTTTCACTTAGCATAACATTTTTGAAGTCCATCCATGTTGTAGCATGTATCAATTCTTTTTATAGCTGAATAACGGTTCAATACATGGACATACCACACATTGTTTATCCATCTATCCAGTTAATGAACATTTGGGTTGTTCCCACTTTTTAGCTGTTACGATTAATGCTGCTCTGAGCATTTGTGTACAGGTTTTTGTGTGAACATATGTTTTCCGTTGTTCTGGTTATATACCTACTAGTAGAATTGCTGGATCAAATGGTAACTCTAAGACTTACAGTTCGAGGAACTGACAATTCATTTTCTGAAGTGGCTGTACCTTACATCCCCACTGGTAACGCAGGAGGGTTCCAATTTCTCTCATCTTTTGCCAACACTTATTATCTTTTTTAATATAGCCAGTCTAGTAGGCATGAAGTAATATTTCCGTGTGGGTTGGATTTGCATTTTCCTTATGACTAATGATGCTGAGCATCTTTTCCTGTGCTCATCTTCCCTGCCATTTATCATATTTTAATTTACTTAGATCATATTTTTCTTTCAATTATGTGTTGCAGTTTTCAGTGTACAAGTCTTGTACTTTCATCAAATTTATTGCTAAGTATTTTATTCTTTTTGTTGTTCATGTAAATAGAACTCTTTTCTTAACTTCATTTTTAGATTGCTCATTGCCAGTGTATACAAATACAGTTGATTTTTGTATAATGATCTTGTATCCTGCAAGCTTGCTGAATTTACTTATTAGTTCTATTAATTTTTTTGTAGATCCCTTAGGATTTTCTAAATACAAGACCATGTCATCTGTGAACAGAGATAGTTTTACCTCTTCCTTTCCAGTCTAGATGCCTTTTTCTTTTTCTTGCCTAATTGCCCTAGCTAGAAACTCCAGTACAATTTTGAATAGAAGTGATGATCCTATACATTCTTGTTTTGTTCTTGATCTTAGGAGGAAAGCATTCAGTCTTTTGCCATTAAGTACGATGTTAGTCGTGAGTTTTTCATAGATGTGTTTTACCAGGTTGAGGAAGTTCCCTTCTACTTCTACTTTGTTGAGAGTTTTCATCATGAGAAGGTGTTGAATTTTGTCAAATGCCTTTTCTGCATTCCATTAAGGTGATCATGTGGATTTTGTTCCTTACTGTATTAAGAATTGATACTCAGATGTTAAATCAATCTTGCATTTTCAGGAGAAATCCCCCTCAATCATGGTGTATCATCCTTTTTATAGGTTGCTGAATTTGGCTTGCTGGTGTTGCCGTGGAGAGCAAAATCATGCCTGGTTGAAAATCACTGCTGGAGGAAGGACTAAATTATCTTTCTATTCTTTTTATAGTGAACATTTATGTAAGGAGGAAATCTAAGAGTATGTAGCCAATGCCTTGGCCTGGTAGAAGTAGACTTTATATGAAGAAAAAGACTTCCCAGCCCCTCCTTCCCGTGGGCACAGCTGTATATGGCAGCCATAGATGCTATGGAACTGAGGACAGATGGGGCAATCCTTGAGTCAGGCATAGGCCGAGGAGACAATCAAATGTGTGTATCACCCGGGAGCTGGAAATGTTAAATCTCAGATCCCACTTCAGAGGTTGAATCAGAATATGCATTTTAACAAGAACCTCAGGTGATGTGTGTGCACGTTAGTCTGAGAAGCACCAAGCTGAGAAACTTGTTGAAGATCGTAGACACAAAAAAGCCAAAAGTGGGACCCATATCTCCTGACTCCTGCCTATTGTGTATTTATGTGTGTGTATTTGTTGTGTGTGTTGTTTGTGAGTAGCCATTGTGGATTTAATTAAATCCACAAAAGTGTATTAAAAGCCTCCCATGTACCAGTTAGTGTGCTGGTGCTGATGAAAACTCCATTTACAGGGCATTTTTTTTTTTTTTTTAATTTCACCTGACTCAGAGCTCACTCAATTTCAATAACCTTTTCCCTGGGGCACTTGTCAAAAAGAGTCAAGTACAATTGTTTAACGTTGCACCTGCTTGAGGTAGTGACAGCAGGTGGGGCAAACAAGAAGCTGACTAAAAAACTTAAAAGGAAAAGCTGGGGAATGAGATATCCATAAAGGGTTCTGAAAAGCTCTGAAGGATTCCTGGGAATCTGGACATCTATGCACATCGGTGTGGGATAATCTCTTTTACTTAGAGTCAAATTATGAACTGTAATCGCATCCACAAAATACCTTCATAGCAATACCTAGATTAGTGTTTGATTGATAACTGGAGACCAGAAACATAAAACTGACCATTATAGGAGAGAATAGAGCTATAGGGAAGCAAAGTTTTACATACTATTGAACTAAAGTAGGAGGTTTCTTAGAAAATTCCCAACAGGTCAGATAATGATAATTCTCCAAGAAGGGCATTTGAGGAGAGCTCCAACCCCTTCTGCCCTCTCCAGTGGCTGCTAGGCTGTTGGTTTTCACTGTTCTTATGGAGATTCAGCTGTCTTTCTTAAGTAAACGTTCTTCAGATTGTTGCAATCTGTGAGTTAATTTCTAGGGTTCTGAGAAAGTTAATTTTGACAGTTTTTGCCAGTGTTGTCATTGCTTTTATGAAGGAGTGGCTTTTTGGAGATCCTCACTCTAACATCCCCCTGTCCTAGGGACACAAGCACAGAGGTGTGTCCAGGTGCCCTCTTAGCAAAGAAGCCAGCCAATGCAGGCCAGTGATAACATTCAGAACTCATAGCGTTTTCGATACCCATGTAACTTCTCCATGGTTGTTACTTTTGTCTTATCAAGTCTGTTTCTCCTCAGGGTAAAATGCTAAGGTCCTGAGGGCCTGGATTGGGCACAGTGGATTGTGATCAGGATCAGAATGTCACATGCCCTTTTCTGAGTTCATACGTTGAGAACATCATGATGTGTCATGTGAGGTTCCTGAGACAGTTAAGAGACATTTCAACGCTGAAATTGTCTTTTGGTCAGTTCACTGTAGAGGGGGCCATGAAATAAATGATTGCAAATGTAAAATCGAAGCAACAGGAAAGAATGGTGATGGTCAGATATTTTGGGAGGAATGATGGTATATGCCCAAGCGAGCAAGCCAGATGTGGTGTCCACCCACCTGGAGAGCGAGTGTGTGTGTGTGTGTGTGTGTGTGTGTGTGTGTGCGCGCGCTGGAAGAGGGAGCAGACAAAAGCAGGCAAATAGATACATGGATAAAAATTAAGAAAAGAGGGCTTCCCTAGTGGCGCAGTGGTTGAGAGTCCGCCTGCCGATGCAGGGGACACGGGTTCGTGCCCGGGTCCGGGAGGATCCCACATGCTGCAGGGCAGCTGGGCCCGTGAGCCATGGCTGCTGAGCCTGCGCGTCCGGAGCCTGTGCTCCGCAACAGGAGAGGCCACAGCAGTGAGAAGCCCGCGTACCGCAAAAAAAAAAAAAAAAAAATTAAGAAAAGAGTGATGGAGATAAGGGGCAAGAGGCTGTGCTAGAGAATGAGAAGGAGGGAACCAACTATTTCAGCTAGTTGGTCACGAGGAAAAAATGTTTAAGAGACTTAAAGGAAGAGGATCCGGGCTGTGAAGATCAGTGAGCAATTCTGCATGATAAAGGGAGGGACAGCATTGCAGACAAAAGGAATTACCTTCAAAGTCTAAGCAGGCTGGGGCTGGGAGGGAAAGCCTGGGGAAGATGGCATGATGTTTAGTAGGTCAGTAAGGGGCCCACTCACACAGGATCTTAAGTGACTGTGTGTCCTGGTTTGCCTGGCATAGGGTTTAGATGATAAATTTTATGGTTACCTTACTTATAGGCTATGGTGAACAACATGAATGTTAAGAATATGAATTTTATCCTAACTACAATGGAGAGCCATGTGTTTTGGGGAGAAGATAAACCTTGATTAGGACAATTGATTGGGCCACAAAATAACAGAAGGTTTTACATAACCAGCCGGACTGTTTCACAGAGTTTATCAAATTCTTGACGGTGAGGTATTGAAGTTCCCAGCAATTATTATATTGATTTCTAATTCTCCCTTCAGATGTGTTAGTATTGGATTAATATATTTAGGTGCTCTGATGTTGAGTGCATGTATATTTATGATTATATCCTCTTAATGAGTTGACCCTTTATCATACAATGACTTTCTTTGTCTCTTGTTACAGCTTTTGAGTTAAAGTCTATTTTCTCTGATATAAGTGTAGCCCTGCTCTCTTTTGGTTCCAACTTGTGTGGAGATATCTTTTTCCATTTCTTCAATTTGAGCCTATGTGTTTCCTTAAAGCTGGAATGAATCTTTTGTAGGCAGCATACAGTTAGGTCTTTTTTTTTTTTTTAAATCCGTTCAGCCACTCTGTGCCTTATGATTTGAGAATTTAATCCATTTACATTAGAGTAATTATTGAAAGTAAGGACTTACAAATGCCATCTAATTTTTTCTGGCTATTTTGTAGTTCCCTGTTCCTTTCCTCCTCTTCTCCCTTCCTTTGTTTTTTTTTAAATTTACTTATTTAACTTTTTTTCTAATTTTAATTTTTGGTTGTGTTGGGTCTTCATTGCTGTGCACGGACTTTCTCTAGTTGTGGCAAGCAGGTGCTACTCTTCATTCCAGTGCGTGGGCTTCTCATTGAATTGGCTTCTCTTGTTGTGGAGCACGGGCTCTAGGCATGTGGGCTTCAGTAGTTGTGGCATGCGGGCTAGAGCACAGATTTAGTAGTTGTGGCGCATGGGCTTAGTTGCTCCGCAGCATGTGGGATCTTCCTGGACCAGGGCTCGAACGCGTGTCCCCTGCATTGGCAGGCGGATTCTTAACCACTGTGCCACTAGGGAAGTCCCTTCCTTCCTTTGTGAATTGATGATTTTCTATAGTGGTATGCTTTGATTCCCTTGTCTTTATCTTTTGTGTATCTACTGTTGGTTTTTGCTTTGTGGCTACCCTGAGGCTTACATAAAACATTTTATCAACACAATGGTCTATTTTAAGCTGATAACAACTTAACTTTGAGTGCATACAAAAACTCTATCTTTTTACTTCCCCTCTTTTATGTTTCTGATGTCACAATTTACCTCTTTTTATATTGTGTATTCATTAATAAATTATTATAGGTAAGTTATTTCTAATACTTTCATCCTTTAACCTTTATACTAGAGGTAATTGGTTAACCCATCACAATATTATATATTATAGTATTCTGAATTTGAATATATACTTACCTTTATTGGTGTGTTGTATATTTTCATATGTTTTCGCATTACTAAATAGCATCCTTTCATTTCAGCTTGAAGAATGCCTTTCAGCATTTCTTATAAGGCAGGTCTAGTGGTAATGAACTCCCTTAGTTTTTGTTTGTCCGGATAAGTCTTTATCGCTGCTTCATTTATGAAGGATGACTTGGCTGGATAGTGTATTCTTGATTGATATATTTTTTTCTTTCAGCACTTTGAATGTATCATTCTATTCTCTCCTGACCTGTAAGGTTTCTGTGGAGAAATCCGCTGATAGCCTTCTGGTGGTTCCCTTGTAAGTTACAAGCTTTTCTCTGGCTATTTTAAGATGCTCTATTTGTCTTTGATTTTTGACAGTTTTATTATAATGTGTCCTAGAGAAGAGCTCTTTGAGTTTGTTTGGGGACTTATGAGCTCCATGAACTTGGGATGTCTAAATCTCTCCCCAGGTTTGGTAAGTTTTTAGCCATTTTTTCCTTAATAAGCTGGGGGTGCCCATGGCCAGTTGGAGGGGATCCATCTGTCTGCAAGACATCCCCAGTAGATCATGGGTGAGCTTCTTGATGGAGTCTGTGATGTAGTTAGTAGGGTCTGCATCATTTTAATGCCCACTGAGAGTCCTATCTGCCACTCTTCCTGCCACTTCTTACCCCAGTTGTGAGCTCACAATTCTGTACTCTGGATGGAGTGAGAGAGAAATGGACCTCTTTGGCAGCATCCTGCACAGCTGGGGAAAATGGGTGCTCACTCACATACTCTCATTTTCCCCTGTGGAAGAAATCACAGGCCAAGAAGGTATCTCTTGGCCCTGAGCTTTGCTGCTTTGGGTGATGCACTAAAGTCAAACGGTACCTCTTACCTTCCCCAATGCATCCAATCTCATTTATTTTTGCTCTAATGTTGTGCTGGAACTTCTCTGCTGGACTCCTGGACTTCAGCAAAAGCTCTCTTGTCCATGGGTAACTGCCTAAGACAGTGTTCTCCAGGGGCTCCTAGACCACAGCCAAGAGGGGGTGCAGCCAGCTCACAGTCCATTGAGGGTCCGCGGCTGCAACTGAAGTCTGTATGTCTATTACCCAATGCACAGGTGGGCGAGACTCCACCCAGGTTCCTTGGTGTATGGTGCTGGATCCCACAGCTCCCACAAAGGCACTTTTTTCCATGGATGGATGCCAAATTTTTATTGTTGAAGAGGGGATATGAGTGAGGAACTTCTTATTTGGGCATCTTGCTGATGTCACTCCCCAGGTGTTGGTTTCAAAAGCTGTTTTCTTAGGCTGCTGGTTAAAAAAAGATGCCATATCCTATGACCAAAATTCTTGCTGTCTTGGAAAGATAGCTTTTTTTCTTTTTACAGGCTCCGAACGCGCAGGCTCAGCAGCCATGGCTCACGGGCCCAGCCGCTCCGTGGCATGTGGGATCATCCCGGACCGGGGCACGAACCCGTGTTCCCTACCTCGGTAGGCAGACTCTCAACCACTGCACCACCTGGGAATCCCCTCTTCTTTTTTTTTTTTTGAGGTGGCTTTTGAGACCTAATCCCTTCCCCCAACTCCAAATCAAAACACCTTAAAGAAGACACCAAAGGCAAAAATACTCCCGCTTAACATTTTCTAAGGAACTGGCTGATGTAATAAACACTGTGGTCCTGACCACAGCAACTTGACTAAAATTCAAGTGGAGCAAAGTTTCCACCTGGTAGTGGAAACTTCTTGTGGCTCTGTTGCTGAACCAAGTTTGGTTTGCCTGATGGGCTGAGATGCCAAAGTTTGCAGCAAAGAGAGGGTTTTACTCACAAGACAGCCAAGCTAGGAGACCGGAAAGCAAATTTCAGACCCACTTCCCTGAAAGCAGGGGGCTTGTGGTATTTATGGGATAAAGAATGAAGAAGCAGGGCGGTCTGAGGCTTGGGTAGCATGGGAAGAGGTGATTGGAAAAAGGTGTGGGAATTGTGGTTCTGCATAGGCGTTAACTAAACTACAGGGCTCGGCACCTTCACGAATGGAGGTGCTTGGCATGATCTGAAGGTGGAGTTTTCGGCTCTCTGATGTCAAAAGGTCAGTGAGTGGACGCCCTTGCATACCCAGTTGGAGGGTCGGTGGTCCTATCCAGTCTTCACCAGCTCAGCTTGAACTAGACACAGCTGGAAAACAACTCAGGCAAACATCTTACCTTTTAGGCTACCGGCCCCTAGAGGACACGAAAGTGTTTTGTAGCAACAATTGAAATGACCTTGATTAGTGAAGGCAGGTGAAACGATTTGACTAAAGATTACCCACGGATTCAGTAACATGTCAGAGGGTTGGAGGTTGGGTAAAGTTTAAACACCTGAGAAAAGAACAAGGCACATTCTCTCCCATCACCTCCTTCACGCCTGTGAACCCATTTACTGAGTGCATCATACTCTTGACAAGTGTAATCACTGGAAGTGAGGACCCTGCCCAGGAGGGGAGAAAGAGGAAAAACTGCTTTGGAAGGAATTGAAATAAATTAAATAAATTAAAATTTATAAATAGTTGTTTGCCATCTGCAAGCAGTATGTACACACACTATTTTCAGCGCTTCAGTGAAACCGAAGAGAAATACTGACCCCATCTGGAGACTTCCATGTTTCTTCTGGCTTCCCTCCCCTGGGCTTTATTTATAACCCTTCTTCAGGGACTTTTAATCCCCCTAGGTCCTCCCTGTGGAGCTTCCTAAATCTACCCAAATTAACTCCACTCTCTTATGGACTCTACAGCTGAGGCCTTTAGGGGATGGTGTTTGGGATGCCTACAGAAGTCTCCCCCTCCTTTGTAAGGCTCAAAGTCACCTGCCCTTCAAAAACGTCCACCCAACAGGTAATTCTTTTTTCCTTTCTAGTGTCCTGGTACATAGACATTAAGATGGAGACCTCTTCAGGGTCAACCCACTGGACCACTTGAGAGGGGCCACATTCACAATTTCATTCTACAGCTTTCCCCACCTACGTTTGGAGAATATGATGGAATTACTGGGATTATGTCAATCAAGTAGCCCTGCTCTTATATTTAAAAAATGAAAAAACCTGACTTAGAAAGTAGTGTTTTTCTTAAATTGGAAAAAATCTGCATTTTAAGATATTTACCAAAAATAATACAAATAGCTAAGATTTATTGAAGATTTGTCATATGCCAGACACTGTGCTAACCTTAACTCACTTCAAATTTCTAATTCTCACAGCATCCCTGTAATATAGATATTTATCCCCATTTTACAGATGAGGAAACTGAGATTTAGGGATGTTAAATAATTAAATTATTTGCCCAAAGTCACATAGCTAGTAATCAGTATAGCAGGAATTCCAAACCCAGTTTCTCTTTTCCCTGAGCCAGGCCTCTTACTCAGTCAGTATATACTCTATTAAAATACAAGAGGGTCCTAATTTCTCAGCCCTCTCCTAGCTCCACACACATACAACACACACATGCACAAGTTATTTTATTGGCCAGGATTTTAAAGGCCATCCTCTCTAATAAGAATTTTCATTTCTTCCGAGGGTCAATCAGGTTAATATAAATGGCTAACATCTATAAATAGAACGTCCCGCTTCCATTTAAAAACGTCCTCCAGCTCCACTAGAGAACACCTCTTTCTGTTTTTCCCCCTTAATTAATCTTTCTTTAAATCATGGCACTGGTTTGAGTTCTCAAGCCTGTTGTCCTCTTAACTTCACCCTTCCTCCAAAGAAAACCCACAAGCCACTCACTGAGGATTGCAGAGAGAATAAAAACAAAAGAAGGCAAGAATTGTCTAAATTTAAAGTGCTGGAAAATCCAACATTTTATTTACTACATTTTGGTGACTACATAAATGCTGAAACATTTTAACACTGAAAAGCATGATGGCATCATCACTTGCTTTTTTTTCTTTTTTTCTTTTTTGCTTAGCAAACACAGCTGATATTGCACGGCATAAAGTGAGAACAGTAGCGAAGCTTAAAACAAATGAAAGAAACCTTAATGCGGTACAGGAGATACTCATAAACCAGAATAACGCCTAATTCATTACACTTTTTGTTGCTACACACAAAAATACAGAAGAAGCATTGGACAGAGAGAAAGAGAGACAAAATATCAGCAAACAACCATAACTGGATACAATAATCATTTAGTCTGAAATGTAGATGCAACGTAGAAACTACCACTGCTTTCTAATTGACAAAGAAAATGACAGCAACATTTGTCTTTTATCAAAAATCTTCTAAGCCCCTCATGGTTAGGTTTTAAAATTATTATTTAATTATGTATTTACCTTTTTTTTTCTTTTTTTCATTGCTAAGGAAGAACTCCCTCTGCTCTTGGAAGATTTTCTACTCTACTGATCTTTTTTTTAATTTAATTTTTTTTTTTTTTTTTTTACCTGATGATTGTCTTAGGCACCCTCCTTACATAATAAACCATCAAGCTAACTTGAACAGGGAAACTGAGTCACACTCAAACAATAGCTAAGGTCAAAGGTACTGAAAATAGAAGAGGGGGAAAGGACAGGTCTAAGTGAGTGACAGATGGGCTGACTTCAGAAGAGACAGGAAACACAGGGAGATATGAAGACAACTACCGAAGCAAGTGGAAGACAATGTTTTAAAGTTTATTTTGTTAAAAAATACTTGTCATTTGGTTTAGATGGCAAATGTAAAATGAACCCACAATGATTATGTAATAAATGCAGAACATACCACGAAAAAATCGAGACTCACACAGAAACAGAAAATACGACCTTGTGAATATAACTCTGTTCAGCGTTTCATTGCTGATGGTAAAAGTCTACTCCCTCAACCATTTTCCTGGGCTTTCTATAATTCACTGCACAGCATTTGTATTAAAAACAAGTAATTAATCAATGCTTACCAACAGAGCACTGAATGATCCTGCAACTCAGAGCAGATTTATTGCCCTATTAAAATACATAACGAGTATAAAAATGTTTCTAAGAAAATGTAACATTTGACCCAAAGTCTAAACCCTCCCTTTCCTTCCCCACCCCAAACACCCCTGCAAAAGAAAATAAGGTAAAATTCTTGTATTGGGAGAAAAAGTATTTACATCTATGGATTTATGCCATGTACTTGAAGCAACTTATTTCAGCAAAACAAAACGAAATAGTGGGCACCGGGTGTTCTGAGGATGCCCTAGTCAGCTGAGAATTCTTCATGTGTGCTGATCTGAAGCAGGGCCAAGTATCTGAACAGCCTCAATTAAGGGGGCCTGGGGCAGGGACCATCTTTAGTGTGGACAAGAAAACTAGTGGGAAGATGAAGAGTGAGAACTGAAATAAGTCTGAAGTTCATTCACCCCTGGGACTCTGACATTTGAGAATTCTTCTAATTCTGGTTGTGGGGAGGTGGTTTGGGGTGAGAAGGGAGTAATTGTGGGTAGTAGATTCCAAGAAAAAAACGTGGGGAGGAATACATAGCTTTGAAACATCTTTCTTAAACTTGATTGCTCATTGGGGCTCAGCAATCGTGTTTTGTTTCTTCCGTGGGTTGGCTAGACAGGCAGGGGCCAGGTCAGCTGCCCCTTACGCTTGACTTTCTCTGTATGGTACAGAACCGTGATACTCTCTTAGCTCTGTGAAAGGAACTGTGTCTCCATGCCCTGTCCCCTGCCTTGAAGCAGTTCAGAAACTTGGTGAAACTTAAGAGGATTTCCAAATTCAAGTTAGCTTGTCTCTTTGGGTTTTTACACTTTTTACTTCTCACACCCGGGGGAATGGTTAAAAAAAAAAAAAAAAGTAGCAAAGCTTCTCACAAATGCCGGTGCTTTGAAACATTAAACAAGTCTTAAATTCTTTGGAATTTCAGGTCTAACCTGCAAAGTAATCTTTTCTTAAAAAAAAAAAAAAAACTTAATAAATTAAAGGAAGAACAAGAATAATGCCTTTCTTCTAAGTGACAAAAAAAAAAGACTACCTCGAAACACCCATTTTGGCATGTACAAATTTTTTGAGGGGGGGGGCCTGGCAGTGTTCACAACACACATTGAAGTGCCTGCTAAGAAGAGCTAAAGATACACCCTGCAGTTAAGAGAAGCTCTTGCCTTCAGCTTATCTTAGCATCGAGAACAAAAAGATTGTAACGTAAAGCTTTGGCCATTTCCATTCTACTATATACATTTTAAAAACAACACAGTCATAAATTAATACAGTGATTAAATAAGCTCATATAAAGTGTAATTTAAATTAAAAAAAAATCACAGCACATTATAGAGAAAAATAGGAACCAGTTTCACAAAAAAGAGATTATACATACTTTTTTTACCCTGTGGAAACAAATTTACTACGAAACACAAAACTTCATAAGTAACCATAAAAATGAAAATCATTTCTTATTCCATTCTTGCATTTTTACACAACCCTTAACCCACCTGGGGAACATTTCCAGAAATTAAGTCTTCCTTGAGCAACAGAGCAGTTCTTCTGAGAAAATAAACCCCAAACCGAAGTGGGGGGCGGGGGACATCCCCAACATACAAACTACAAAATAAATAAGAATTATAAAGTTTTTTTAAAAGTAACCTTAACAGTTATCAAACTAGTGAGTTCTGCCTTATCACATAGACTCTCTATACAACATAACCCTAAAACTTTCTTACTATGAGGTATTTGGAGGAATTGGTAAAAGTGATGCACGGCCTGCCTGGCGAAGGGACTCGGTGAAGTGGGGGGAACTCTGAGAGGGAGCAAGGAGGAGGAGCTTTGGTCTATCAGCAAGAAATTGGGGGGAAAAAAAGTCATCCTTTGGTATCAAAGAAAGTTTCATTGCATGGTTGCACGGAAAAAGCACCACGGTGAATAATTATTCCTTTTTTTTTTTTCATTAGTGGCCTTTCTAAGAGGCTGAGGTATTCAAAGAGTATAAGGTGAGAGAGGTCAACAGCGGTTTAACACTTTGGTTCAAGCAAGGCACTCGTCCTAGGAGTTTACAAAGGTTGCAACATGTTTGCCTAGAGATTTACAAGTAGAGCTACCAGTAATAAGAGTAGTATCTCCTAACGTTGTTGTTATCATTATCGTATTATTATTATTAAGAATGAAGACAAGATTACACACTGAGTGAAGAGTGAGGCGGGGAGAAGAGGCGGGGGAGGAGAAGGGGCGGAGTTCCCTCTGCAGACCAAGGCCGTGCATGAAAATATCTTTGGTATTCTTTGGTATCATCAATGTGATTAAAATCACCAATGGAAATCGAGTGAGGTAGCGTCTTTGGTTCACACTATAAATAGTAGATCTTTACACATTTTTTTTTTTTTTTTAATACACATGGAAGTAGCTATTTCTTACCTTCTGCTTCTTTGTCCTTAACTATTCAGGAAATAGTTACCAAATGTACTGTAAAGCTAACCACACCACAAGAATAATCCAGAAGGCCAGTCGCATCTCAAAACGGCCTCTGGTGTTTGAACGCACCCTAAACAACTAGATAGGAAAGGGAGAAGTGCTTTCTCTTTGTTTGCTAAATGCATAGTTTTCATCCTTTATGTACAAAGAAGGGAGAACCTTTCTTAGGGAAAATGCCTTTATAGCTCATGTGAAAATGTCCTAGGACTCTTTGGTATAGCAAAGTTTGCATTTAACCTGCAAAGACCGGTCGTTCACCTGGGGTAGCAATGGGAGTGGCATGAATCCAAAAACAGCACAGAGATTTTACTTTTTTTCCTGGAAAATTATGCTTTTGAGGGGCAGAGTGAGTGACATGTTCAGTTAGAACTTCTAAATTTCCCCACACATTTCCTTTGGGTTTGGGGGTCTGTTCCAGCTGCACCCAGGAACAGGAATACTCAGTGTCTGACATGCAGAATCCTTTTACCTGAACATTTACTGATGTCTGGGCTTTTGGAATGTCCAGACATCACACCT
The DNA here is from genome assembly GCF_039906515.1 of Pseudorca crassidens. Taxonomy (NCBI): domain Eukaryota; kingdom Metazoa; phylum Chordata; class Mammalia; order Artiodactyla; family Delphinidae; genus Pseudorca; species Pseudorca crassidens. Next base: position 101,829,973 of record NC_090296.1, read on the forward strand.
CCCACTCTTTCTCTTGGCCCCCTTTCAGGGAAGCTTCCGGTCATGAGAGGACCTGAATGATTTATGGCCCAAACCAGTCTAACTTCCATTCTACCAAAAAAACCCAAAATGTGTTATTTGGAGTGCAGTTTTGGAATAAACAGGCATACAAAGAAAAGAGTGAGATATCTTTTTAGGTGAATTTTGCTAAAGGATTGAGAAACGATGCATGAACAAATGGCACGGGATCTGCTCTGTAGAGTGTGGTAGGTGAAGAAACCTGAGTCATAAATTAACGCTAGACTAAACAAGAATAGAAGCATTTTCTATGTGCCAAGTCAGAAGCAATAAAGAGTCACTCATACATGATGTAATACATGTATTGCTTGTGAGAAGCTGAGTTTGTCCACTAGGATTTCTAAAAAGCAAAGGTTGTGGGTATGCTTAAACAGTCAAGTAAAAAAAACTGCTTTTCAGGCTCTGATTTGTGCATCTGTTTATGAGAAAATATATCTCTAGGCCCTGAAGTTGCATAATGGGTGCAAATTCAATGCTGGTATGAAAATTATCTTTGGTGTTAGCAAGTAGGATCACTGGTTATTTTTCAAAAAGAAAGAAAAACATTATGGGGACTTCCCTGGTGGTCCAGTGGTTGGGACTCCATGCTTCCACTGCGGGGGGCACGGGTTTGATCCCTGGTTGGGGAACTAAGATCCTGAATTCTGGGAGGCGGAGCCAAAAAAAAAAAACCACATTATGGTGGGAATATTAAAAATGTAGCAATATTCTTTGAGACTGTGTCTACACAGTACCAAAATAATTGGTTGAAAATGTAAATCACAGATTAATCTGAGGGGGTTATATAGGAAAAACAAAGCAAAAGACATGGTTGTCTGAATTCAACTTTTGTTTTTCCTGGGGTATTGAATTTGGTAAGATTGTGTGTAGACACAACTTGAATTTCCCTGCATTTAAAATGCTCATGTTTTAAATAAATAAGGCTTTCCTCCTTCCTACAAGATAAATACATTATACAGCTGTACCCTGGCCCCTTCCTTTCCTGGAGAGAGAGAAAAAGTTCATCAGTTTTTTTCTTTTTCATTTATGTCATTGACAAGATTACATTTTTAGCAAATCTCGAAGGGTGGCCATTTAAATGATCTCTTTTAATAGCTGAACTATAATTGTGCCATATTTAGAAGGGAAAATTTAAAGATGGAATTTGGGGCGAGATTAAAAATAATACTAAGACAAAACGTGTCAAGGCAAATGCACTATTTCATCAAAGGAGAAGTATGTCTTGGTTTCCTTTTCTCATCCCACAGCAGACATGAAGGAGACACAGATGGCCTGTGGGTTTAGCCTCATCTCTCCAGGTGCCTGCTGCTTCTAGACCTGGACAAGATGCTGAGATTTGATCCTAAGGAGTTAGGTTTTGTGTCAAAATAGTTTAATTTTTTCTTTAGCATTTTAAAAAATCTCAATAAACAGCTTACTGTTGAGATAATATTTAATTTTATATTTCTAGTTAGGTGTGGTGATTAAGAGTACCCAATTCTTTACCTATTAGTACAAAAGGCATCTACTTACGTGAGTTACAGTTCAACTGAATCCAGAGAGAATTTTCCTGGGAATCAAGCAATTCACTTGGGTACTACCAGAACAACTGTACTACTATTATTATTATTATTATTATTTTTGCCTTGATTTCTATAGCCCTGGTTAAGTGATTTGGAAAAATAGAAATTTAAAATTTTCTATTTGTAAGTTCAGGTCTAGTTTTTAATCTGTCCCTGTTAGAAAGTGGAATCTATGTTATAAAATTTCCAGCTTAATGTAGTAGCAAGAAAGAATGTAGTATTCTTTAGAGGCTATGCTTAGTGAAATAAATAGCTTAATACCTATGGAACCCAAGGTCTTGTCTTCCACTAGAACTCTTGCTTCAGTTCCACCATTTCTCTGTTGCACTTGCTATTTTTATTGGTGTCCAAGTCACAAAATGTCTGGGGTTGGCAATAAAATCAGTTGATTATATTTTCAGGATATAATGAACTGCATAGTTCATTTTAACAATAATGTTGGTCTGCTTACTTTGTGTGTTTGTAAAGTATTTCAAATAGGTATTTGGTGTCAAATGCATAAAGCAAACTTAAGTCGAATTAACCTAAGTATGGGGTCCTTTATTCAGTGGCCTTTTACTAAAGAGCATTACTTTGAACGAATTTTCTAATTTAGCTACCTGTCCTGTTAAACTTAGTTTTCTGAGTTTACAAATCAGTCCTACTTCAGAAGAATCCCTAGGTTTTCTCAGCTATGAACAGACCATGGAATCATGTCTATATGTTTACTTAAGTGACATTTATGGATCCCGAAAGGGAGGGAGCCATCTGGATGTATATGTATACTGCATTGACCTCTCTGTTATGATATTGCTTCCCTGAAGCTACATTCTTTCTTGCCAGTTCTGCAAAGTAATATTTCAAATGCTTCAGGAGTCATAAATAATAGTCATGATTCTACGTGGTATGTGTATTACAGCTAGATCAGTTCATACGTATAACTTTACATAGTATCTTGTGTAAAAATAGCTTTGGTTATTAAAATCATTGCAATAAAATACCTGCACTATAATATTGTGTTCTTTGGTACCTAGGTGATTTTGTTTTTTAATGGATGGACTCTTGTTTCATTTCTTAAAAAATATCTGAACAGTCCTTAACAAACAAAGAGAATGCACTGGTTTAGGTGTCATTCAAATTTCTTTGCTGAGTTTGAATCTGCATTTAGGTCGCGGGCCTGCAGGTTCAAACGCTAGGCTAGACGAGCAAAATCACACTCCTAAGCCAATGAACTCAGACAACCCCACACTATGTTGGTTGCACCCCTACAGCACAACCCTTCCTGAAGACCAGCCCTGCCTAAGTCCCTAACCACTGGTGGTGGTGGAGGTGGTGGTGGTGATGGTGGTGGTGGTGATGGTGGTGGTGGTGGAGGTGGTGGTGGTGTGTGTGTGTATGTGTGTATATTCATGCACATACCCACACACAGTACTGAGACACCATACACCGTCGTGGCGCAGTGGAGTGGATGAGAAAGTCTGATCTTAAAGATGTCCACTCAATGGCTCAAAATCACTATGCTCCACACCACGAAACAGCCAAGCACAGCGAGGATGATCGTGGACTAAAGCTGTAAGATCCAGTGGTGTCTTCCCGCTAGTAATTTTTCTTGCCAAGTCATCACCTGGCTGAAGTGTGTGTCTCCAAACAATGTCCGAATGCAGGTGAGCTAAGTCTTTGGTTTCTTTGGACTATAAATAACACTTTTTTTTTTCTTCAAATATTTCTAAGTATAAACCTGCTATCTTGAGGTCCTGGTCTTTAAAAATTTTTTTTTTTTTTCATTTAAAGCTTTTCCACCGAGGTTTCAGTTTGTGGTTATTCCTTCATGCTTTGGTACAAGTGCTTGATGAAGAAGATGAGTTGCCCGAATTGGAGCTGCCCTCGTCCTGCCACTTGTCCAGACTCCTCCTCCTTGCGTTCATGAAGAAGTTGCTGACGGTGCTCAGCTCCAACCCCAGCTGCTGGGAAATGGTGATTTGCAATTCTTTGGATGGACGCTTATTTTCCTTGAATATTGCATGTAGAGTTCGACGCTGGACATCTGTGAAGACCAACCTGGGCTTTTTGGGTGTGTTGCCTCTATCTTTCCCGTGTTCTTGCTCTTTCCTTTTGCATGCTGCAAAGAAGCACAGAGGGTGTTAGAAGAGACTGCCTGGGAGAATCGAGAGTAGAAAGGCACAGCCCATAACATCTGCTGACCTCTGACTTTAGCACCATCGTGGTCTGCGAGGGAAGTGTACCAAAAGCATGGAGAGTGAGAAGAAGGTGGAGTTCTGTGAGTCCTGGGCATGGGTCCTGGCTTTGATGAGTATCTGTATTTTGTTGGTGGTAAATCAATTAACCGACACCTGGGCCTTGATTTCTCATCTGCAGAATGTTGGGTTTTAGACAAATGAACTTATTGTTTGAATTTTTATATCACTATCTGTAAAGTGGATATAAGAACATCTACCTTGCTGGGTGTGCTAAGCATATATGAAATAATATGTAAAAGATAATGTTAACTAAAGTGCTTTACAAATGCAAAGTTTTATCACCTAGACGTGGTTGTAGCCCTCAAAGGATTTACGGTCTGCTGCTAGTGGAATACTAAGAGCTTACGTGAGGGTGTAAAAACCAAATAAAAAGGAATTGCATTTGCTCCCTTTCTGATTTTTTGTGTTTCCTAAGAAACTGTATGTAAGAAAACTCTGTACAGAGTGTCCTACCATGCCCATCAAACAGTTTTCCACTGATTCTTCAGTGGAACCAGGACTTGGGGAGCTGTGGTGAAACCCACTTCCTCGACACTGAGGCAAAACCTGTGACATTAGCCTCATTCACCTTTGGGGTCTCCGTGTGCCTCTCTTTTGTTCTTCACGAGAGTCTTACTCTTGGAGTCCCCCTCTTCCCTCACCTCATCTCCACTGAGAAGGCCCATTCCCTACGCATGCCTTTTGGTCCTGTATCATGAAGCTGCCTCTAGGCTGCTAGAGCTATTCTGGTGCATCATCTCAGTGTGGTCCTCACGTCCGCAGGGTTTGGTGCCGGATCAGGGTCTCCTCACCTCAGGTGCTGTACTCCTCTTTCTCGCCTAATGTAGATCACTAGCTTCCACCTGCCAAAGGGGCACTGAATTGCTAATGACTCCCTCCCACTCCCCGTCCCCAATCTCCACCATCAATGGATCCCTGCCAGTCATCCCCAAATAACCATGCAACTCAAGTAAGAACAGTGCTCTGGTTAGCTACTACGCCCTAACTCCAATCAGCTTCCTGTCCCGCAGCTCCCCTGTGTAGGGGTTCTGGAGCAGCCGTGGCTACCGTCACACCTGGCTGGCTACACTCTGATGTGCGCTCCAACCACAGCGAAAGGCAAACAGGGCAGGGCGTCTTCCTGGCGTTGGCAGGGACTGTCGCTCTTTCATGTCGCCTCCAGCTGGCTGCCCTGCCTACTGCTCTCTCCTGCTCCGCCCCCACCCCCCACCCCGTCCTTTTGTATCCCAGGTTCTCAATTCCTCCTTAGATGGTTCACCAGCTCTGGCTAGATTCAGCCTCTGTACTCTCCCCAGGTAGCCCTGCTCTTCAGCCTGCCCCTACCTTTCATTCCCAGTTGCTCCACATCGTGGATTCCCCTAAGGCCTTAGGTGCCCGTTAGCACAAATTACCTAGGCAATCGGAGCAGCTAAAAAGCTAAGGGGTAAAGGTTGAAGAAGCCTCCAGTCTTTGGAGTTCAATCTAGGAGTCTCCAGGTTTTGTTTTTTTGTTTGTTTTTTTTTTTTTGCCGTACGCGTGCCTCTCACCGCTGCGGCCTCTCTCGCCGCGGAGCACAGGCTCCAGACGCGCAGGCCCAGCGGCCATGGCCCACGGGCCCAGCCGCTCCGCGGCATGTGGGATACTCCCGGACCGGGGCATGAACCCGCGTCCCCTGAATCGGTAGGCGGACCCTCAACCACTGCGCCACCAGGGAAGCCCTCCAGGTTTTTTTAATCATGTGCTATTTAGTAAAAAATGTTTTGAGTATTACATTGCCTTACATTATTTCTTTATAAATGATATGCATGTGTTACTATACTACTGTATTATTATACAGTAGTATAATTAAAAAGCATACACAAAATATAGAAAATTTTAAAGGGGTAAAATAACATAAATAGATATAGAAATTCTCTTCTACAGGTGCATCAGCTTGCCCAGGCCCCAGAGTGCATTTGCCTAACTCCAGGGACCACAGGTCCAATATATCAGGAAATATAAGAATAAGAATTTCAGAATGGACATGAGGGGAGACCTCAGTCATAAAAGAGAGATTTTTAGGCTAGTCAGGTCTCCTTTATAACACATTCCATAGATCATTGGCTATGCCCTTTGCCCACCATGATGGAAAGCATCAACATAATGGGAAAGATTTATTAAACACCCAGCTCCCTCAGAGCATTGAGCTATATATACTAAACTAGGTGAGAGTCCCCAAATACAGTCCCTCCCCACCAGGAACCCATAGCCTTCACTGGGCAACTAGATTAAGTCCCTGAAAATAAAAGCTGACTAGGCTGAAGTCAAGCCTAGTTAATTTGAGTCAGCCCATGTAGACACAGCTTTATATAATACTGATACACATGGCTGGTTGATTCATTCACTTACATTCAAAGATGAATATAACACAAGCCTTTCTGTTAAGGAGGTCAGTCTAGTGGTTATGTAAGCAAATAATTGCAAAAGCATGAAAAGAGTATATGGGATATTATCTCTGCTTCAGGATATTAAGGAAGGCATCACACAAGAGGGGTGCTTACACTAGGCCCTAAAGGATGAATAGGAGTTTGCTAGTGAGAAAAGTGGGAAAAACTCATTCCCAGCAGGGGGAACAGCATTCGTGAAGGACTGATAAGTAGTAGTAGATTGGTAGTGGGGCAAGAGTACACGCAAGCACATACATACTTCACAGGTAGACAGAGATCAAATTTGAACTATCTTGTAGGTAAGGTTTTGAGTAAGAGTGTCGTGTGATTAAATGTGGGGTTAGAAAAACCCCTCTGGTGGTGGTGTGGGGGATGAATTGGAAAGCATGAAGATTCAGGACCAGTACGCTGTGTATGCCATTCTGACCCCCTTCAGGACTAAGGCACTCACTCATTCTTGTACCTGCTGGAAGAGGCTGGTGGCTCTCAGCTGAGGTCCATACTGGGAATTGCCCTTGGCCAAAGGTTATGCCACCCTGGGGTGCAGTTGGGGGACTAGCCACACCTAGTGGGGGATGGGGGGAGTAGGGGATGGGAGTATGGATGGTGGAGGCTGAAGAAAGTAGGGATGTGTTGGTTTAAGGCTCCCCCACCCCAAACCCTTGCATCAAGTGGGGACAACTCTGAAGGGTTATCTAGTTCCAGAGCACCCTGTAGGATTGGTTGAGGCTATTTTTGCAGCTACATCAAAGTTCAAATCCATCTGCCTGGTCTTACTTCCTCCACTCCCCCTACAGGGGTTAATCTCCATAGCCCTCTTCGATAACGTTCCTGCATGCAAGCCTCAGAGTCTGTTTCTCAGAAAACCTGACCTAAGACAGAAGCCAACTAGAAAATCAGTGTAACGAGGACCCCAAGATAGACAATGGCAGTTGAAGATGGAAAATAGGAAGCAAATGTAAGAGCTTCTTGGAAGGTAGAATCAAGAGGAATCAGTAATAACAACCTGGCTGGGAGGCTGGAGTTCGGAACATCTCCCAGGTTTCTGATTGGATGGTAGTAATAAGGCCATTAGGGAATGCAGATGGAGAAATGAGTTTTATGAGAGCAGTAATCACTTCTATGTGGGACAAATCCATTTGAAATGCGTGTTGGACATCCTATTAAAGATCTCCAGTAGGGGGTTGTCCAGCAGACGGCAGGATATATGGGGCCTGGAGCTCAGGGAAGAGATCTGGGTTAGGAATACAGACTGGGAAGTCATTAGGGACCTAGATGGAAAATTGCACAGAACACATACCTATGGAAAAATAAATAACTGAGCATCGGGTGCAGACTCAACTTATTTATCATTCAAAAGGCAGAACAGGAACTTCCCTGGTGGTCCAGTGGTTAAGACTTCGCTTTCCAATGCAAGGGGTGAGGGTTCGATCCCTGATCGGGGGGCTAAGATCCCATATGCCTCACAGCCAAAAAGCCAAAACATAAAACAGAAGCAATATTGTAACAAATTCAACAAAGACTTTAAAAATGGTCCACATCAAAATAAATCTTTTAAAAAAAGGCAGAACTAAGGGAAATCACAAAGAGATATCTACTTTCTACATAACTAGGGTATCTGAATGACTTCAGTGTGGTCCTTAGCATTTGGCAGGACTGAGTGGGCTGAAGCTACTCCAGAGCCACCCTTTCCCAAACGGCATCAGAGGCATGATATTGCCTCAAATAGGAGTTACTTGAAAAGACGGTTTGCAGGCCAAGTACATTTAGAAAAACCTACTATATAGCCTCTTCCTCAAAACGCGTAATACGTGGGCTTCCCTGGTGGCGCAGTGGTTGAGAGTCCGCCTGCCGATGCAGGGTACGCGGGTTCGCGCCCCGGTCCGGGAAGATCCCACATACCGCAGAGCGGCTGGGCCCGTGAGCCATGGCCACTGAGCCTGCGCATCCGGAGCCTGTGCTCCGCAACGGGAGAGGCCACAGCAGTGAGCGGCCCGCATACCGCAAAAAAAAAAAGAAAAGTGTAATATGTGTTTAACAAATATAATTTTGTTTCCCAAATTTATTTAATTCCAGAACCTTGTTTGGTAGAGACTGTCTATCAGTGTCTCATATAATACTAATGTTGTGGAGATGCAGTTTGGAAGTTCCTGACCCGAGCTCTCAATGTTAGAACCTGGAAAGTGGGATTCTCCTGGAGCAAGGAGACTGTCTCTCCAGGGCAGGCTGGCATAGTGCCTGGCTATAAGGGAAGCTCAGTACCCATATGGGTGCTGGATGGGGTGGTGTCTGTGACTAAATGTGTGTGGTTTTACCTGGAAAGAACTTTGTGCAGAAGTTGGAGTGGCTGAATAAGGAAGCAGAGATATCTGTAGAATGGAGAGTGGACTAAAGCTTGTTGACAGTCAGTGGGTAACCTCAACAAGGTGCCCAGGAGAAGCAACCCACAGAAATAAAATCATGCTTCTAGAAGCTTCTACAGAATTATAGTTGTGAGACCTGTTAAGAGAATATAAATGAGAGCAATGCTTTGGCATTCCCATGGAATTCATTTCAAGGTAGAGATTACCCATTATAAGGTAGGAAATCAGCAACTGGTCCACACAAGTGTGCAGTGGAGAGAGAGAGAGAGAGTGGGAGCAAAGTCTGACAACAGGAACTGCTGCTTAGGGAACAGCATTGCATGTGTTTTATGGGTAAGTTATACTTTTTTGTGTGGGTGTACAGTTTTCATTAAAGATAGAATAGTTATTATAGAACTGGATTAAAGGGAAGAAGATTCCTGTTGCACGTGTAAGGTAGTACTGAAGAGGAAGAAGACCCGTCATGAGTCACCTCCATGAAGGTGGGCAAGCAGATGTTTGCAGGATGCAGTGGCAAAGTGTAGTGGGGCTGTCTCAGGTGACTTTGATCTTCTCTGGGAATGAGGTCACCTACAGTCAGTACTATATGGGAGACAGAAGCAGACGTGGAATACGGTAAAAGGCAGAGAATGATTTTGTGCACCACAAGAATAAAAGATTATAAAGAATTTTTTTTTTTAAAAAAGCAATGCATGAGGCTGTGGGCAAAGGACAAGCTTTCATCTCAGGCATGACTGGGGTCTATGCTTTGCCCATAGTTGGCAGGACAGAGCCAAGGGTATTTCAAGAAATATGAATTCTGCAGGATGTTGAAAGGCATTCCATGAATATTGAGTTTCAAGGTCAGGCAGTTTGGGAAATGCTGAGTTAATTAATGATTAAGCAAGCTTCTTTAATGCAGGACTTCTCAGAGCCTTTAATATGCTAATGTGCACTGATACTTTCTAGCGTATTGGGTCTCCCAAACTTATTTGATTAAGCAACTCTTTATTCAGGGAATTTCTCTCAGGAATGGTGTTGCTTAGAACAGTGTCTCTCAAAATGTGGTTGCCAGACCTATGTTGGTCTGTAAACTGTTACTGACCTGCGGCAAGATCAGAAAATTGAGAATAAGCAATTAGAAAGTTTTGTGGCAGTTTGACATTGCTCCAACATTCTGATTATTGTTTTAGTAATACATTTTTTATTGTATTATCAAAACTATTGGTCCAGAACAGATGGAAATTGGAAACAAACAACTACTCCTTCACTGTTTAAGAAGCCCTGTCTTAGAATACACTTTATAAAACATGATATACAGTAACATCCTAGAATCGGCTGTCAGCCAAGCATTTGTATATCAACTTATGTTCATTTTCCTGATTTAACGTCACAAAGCACATTACAACATCTAAACTGCTGATTGAACTATGCAAAAGTCTGCCAAGAATTTGTCTGGGAACAAGCAGGCACATTGCTCTACACCTGAAAACAACACAACGTTGTACATCAACTATAGTTCAATAACAATTACCAAAAAAAGATCTGTTGTACCAAATTAAAAAAAAATAAGTAGGCACAGACATGTGGGCCTGGGAGACATTTATAAAGCCAGACGGACTTACAATACAACTTCTTAGATGAACCTGGGCTCACAGGACACAAGCTCAAGGCCTAGCTCTGTGGCCACTGATAGATGTGTGATCTTGGGCAAGCCCATCGCCTTCTGGGGCCTGAGTTTACCCAGCTGCAAAACAGAGGACAATGGCCTTCCTTCCTCACAGGATTATAATAAGTGTTAAATAAGATAAGCTATGCTGAAGTGATTGTTAAAACTATAAACGCTTAAGAAGTGTTTTAGATGTTTGCAAATTAATTTTCAGATCCTTCCTTTTTTCTTTGGTCAAGATGCAAGTATAAACATTGAATTTACACAGCAGGCTCAGGTCTTTGCTCTGTCTCTAGCCTGTGGTATAAACTTGGACACATGACTTGATCTGTTTTTCTGCATCCTTTCAATGAGCAGGCAGTATTCTAAGGCCCCGGCAGGCTTGAAAGCCCTGTGAGTCAATGAATACACCCCTGTAGTGTCTTTCCTGGTTTCCAAAGTCTAATATTATCTCAGTTAAAAAATTTCCAAGGTAACCTTACTCTGTCTTTTAGAATATATAGCCACTATGTTGACTATTCCATTTCGCCTTCTCCATCCTTATGGCTTCTCAAAAAGAGCAGGTAATGGCTCTGCAGGGACACCAGCCAGTCCTGCAAATAATCCAGATCCACGTTCACCTGAATGAAGGTGATCAAACACAAACTCACATTCCTCACAGTTGTTTCGACCTCATAAGCTTTAGAGATTAAAACAATAACAACAGCAACTACCACAGACCCTGTGAACAGTTATGCATTTGCACTCCTAGGACTCTGAGCCATTAAACAATAGGTACTCTATATTTTTACTAGTTTCTACTTTTTCATTAAAAATGTAGGAAAATTTGCTTAACTTGCTTCCTGAGGTTCTTGGCATATTTGTCCCAGAGTTGGCTGCTTCACATAGGATGGAATTGTGGATTAGAAGAGGCTGTCTTCCTGGGGGCAGTAGTGTATGTTTCAACATGCCCTTATGGAAGGAACGCCAAGGGTCCAGGTAGAATGAGGGTGTACGTTATATTCCCAGTCTATGAGGGAGGAAGGTTCTGTAAAAACACTGCTCTAGTTGTCAAAAGTTTAGGGTTCTGGCTCTGTCATTAATTAGGTGAATGGCTGGGTTAAACCCGTTAACCAGGCTGGGTCCAGCTTCCTCAACTGTATAATGAAGGGACTTGACTAAATAACTTACAACCCCTTCTAGGTGCAGCTCTATGACTTGACGTATGTAAAGTCAACATGACTCCAGAGGGAAGATGTACAGTTCAGATTTCTATGTCATAAATGGGCACTCAGAGAAGTGTGAGCGTTGAACGGTTCACTCTAGCTGGCCCCTCCCGGGCCCCCTCCCCCCTTTTGTAAGGCCATCCCTGTGCCACCACCTCCTTCTCCCTCCTGGCAGGCAGTGGGGAGAGAAGACTTTTGGGGCGGAACACTTGCAGGTGAGGTAGGAAAGGGAACAAGACCTGTGTGCTTAGTAAACAATACTACCAGGTAAGACCCGAAAATTGAACTTCATAAACTGTAATCACAATTTCACTGATCTTAGTTATACTGAAGAGGAATATGGAGAAATGTGTGTGTGTGGTGGATGCACAGACAAGTGACCGGGGAGCCACAGTATCTGCTAGAATAAGATGGGGATGCAGCCAGATGAATGGTAAGCCATGGGTCTGTCACTGTAGAGACATTATTTAATTTTAGCAACAGCTCTGTGAGGCATCGAATCTAATAGGAAATTTGGGAATTTAACCTGAGGAGAGGACAGTTTGGGCCTCAGGGTCTGGATGGTGAGTCCTAGAGAGGCAGGATGAAAGGCCTGCGCGGGCGGGGCTGAGACAGAGCCAGGCCTGGGTGATTCAAATCACATTTATTTGGTGGTCTGACTCTAAGGGACTGAGGAAGGAGACTGTATGCCTGCAGCTTCCCCAATCACATGTGGCTTCTACCCTGAGAGTCCTTGCACTATGGCCGTGTACTTCCTCCATACAACTGCTCCAGGGTCTGCTGTCCTAATGTGATTGAGGCGAGGTGGGCCAGGGAGCAGTAAGGGAAAGGGCTGGGATTCCAGGGCATGGTGAAACTGCCCTGTCATCTCAAGGGGCCTGCTAGCGACGCAGTGTCTTCCCCCTGAAGGCCGGTGCCAGTGCTGAAAACTGCAACCTGCAGGGCCAAGGGCTCTTGAACAGGTAAGCCTGCGATGTCCCAAGTCACTCAGGGGAGGTCCGGCCTGGATTTGGAGGAGGCGGGTCCAGGCAGCTGCTAGGGCCCTCAGCTCCTTTGCTGCTCCAGTGCCTCCAGGGAAGGTAGGGTGCACTGGGAAGGCACAAAGCACACTCTGAAATTCTACCCAGATTCCTGACCGACTTGGTAGTAACATTCCTGCACACCCTGCTCTGGGGAGCTTGGGGCTTCGGGGACAGAGAAAAAGGATAAAAAAGCAGCGGGGCCAGAATAGGCAAATCCGTAGGGACAGAAAGAAGTTGGTGGTTGCCTGTGGCTGAGTACGTAGTGGGGGGAAATGGGTGGGACTGCTAACGGGTATGGGGTTTCTTTTGGGGGAGGTGATAAAAAGGTTCTAAAATTGATTGTGGTGACGGTTGCACAGCTCTGTGAGTATATTAAAAACCACTGACTTATACTCTTTAAATGGGTAAATTGTATGGTATGTAAATTACTTCTTAGTAAAACTATTTAAGAAAGAAGTAGCTGGGCGTGCATACAGGGTGAGCCCTCTGCTCTCACTTCCCACTTGCCACCGAGAGGAAACCTCCTCTGGACTGGGGCAGGGACAAGGGGGGTTGCTGTTCATGTCTACTGAGCCCCCAAACACTGTCTCTTGACAGCTGAAACTGCTTTTCAAAGTAAACTCTACAAGACAATACATGTTCGTGGAGGAACAAGCATACAAATAAAACAGATTTCAGTAAAACAAGAATGGAGGAACCATGGAAGTGAACGTGGCAGGTTCCCAAGCCCATTTTACAGGCCAGCACCCATCCTGTGGAGATCACAGAGCCAGTGGGTGGGCTGCCACAGCTTCAGGATTAGAGCTCAGACTCCAGGAGTGCTGGGTCATAGTGTTATCTGCTTTGCCTTGACTTACTGTGCTGTCCTGTGCATATTTTTATAAGCCAGGCCCCCAGTTGTTTTGTCAGCTCTTAAGCAGCAAATTTGGAGAACACAGTATAAAGTACAATTTGAAAAGCTACTCCGGTGAGTTCTAACTGATATGGCCACGGGCAGCCTTTACATGGGAAGGGAACTCCTGCACAGACTATCTGGAAACAGTGATGCCCAGGAGAGGGAGGTGGGGCCGATACAACCTGCTGGACACAAGCTAGCTTTTCTGGTATCTGTGACTTTGTGGGTAGCTCAAGCACCTATGGAAACTCATCTGGGCATGAGTGTGAAAGACCTAATAAAAACATGCAAAGAGCAGACGTTCTTAGTCAAGAATGATCACTATAACTCACCCCTGTATCTTGCTTTATGGTACTTAAATCACCTCCATTAAACCTTCCCACGTGATCCCCACAAAACTCAGGTGAGGTAGAAATGGGTATTATGTCTTTTTCTGTAGGCGAAGAAACAATGTCAAAGAGGTCAGGAGACTCACCTATGGGCACGCAGGCTGGCTCATTGGGTGACCTCCAACTCCACTGTGTCCTGGAGGCAGATGCCAGCATGGTGGACACATCGTGAAAACTTTCCCTAGGATGGTTACACGGGCAGGAGTAGCTGGTGAGGGGAGCCCGGGAACCCAGAGCCACAGTGCGTGGGGTAGGAGCAGGTAGCCGGCCAGGCGGCAGGCCTGTTGTCAGCCAGAAGGCTCTGGCTGAAAGGATGGCAGTTGGCCCATTCAGGAAATCGGACTGCATGAAGGGAGCTCAGGCCGGGAAGGGCACGGAAGACCCACGCTGGCCTGGGAGGGGGACCAGAGTGAGTCTAGTTTCAGTAGGGGGACAGAGGAGCACTAGACGCTGTCTCCGTGTGGATATCGGCTCTGAGAGGAAGCAAAAGAAAACTGAGCTGACCCAAAGGAGAAGGAAAGATGGGGAGCAGCTAAAGCCAAGAGAGGTCTGCTGCATCACACACAGGCTGGAAGAGTCGCCCGAAGCTCTCACAACCCCACCCGGTTTGCTTCTATAACTGAGCTGTCCAGGACAGAGACCTGCCTTCCCTCCCATCTGCTGCCTGGAGTCCTTCCGGAGACAGCATATAACATATTTCCATCAACCTCTCTTCTCTAGGGACAGCTCCACAGCTGTAGCCCAAGAGGCAGGGCTACTGGACTTTATGATCAAAGGAGGGCAGAGGCTGCCTGGGCCTGGGGGGGATGGAAGAGGATCAGCTGAAATGTACAGCTGCTTCCCCTGTGCTAAGCCACACACATGTATCACCTTATGATGTCACTCAACAACTGTGGGAAGCAGGTGCTATTACAGCTGTAGGCTGCTTCCCTGGGCAGCCCCACTGCTCACAGGTGCCCACGATCTGCACTCTTCTGATCTCCACCCACCTGTCTGCCTAACCTGGCTTTAGACTGAGCATTTATTTAAGAATAAAATCGTGGTGGTGGTTAAAAAAAAAGTTTACGTTTGTTTACAAATGCACAGCCTGAGGCTCAGAGGTTAAGGGATTGGCCCAAGGTCACCCTAATAGTAAATGGTGGATCTGAGAAAAGTGCCAGGGCAGGGTCCAGTGACAGTGTGGAGGTGATGGTGTGGAGAAGGCGATGGTGTGGAGGTGATGGTGTGGAGGAGGCGATGGTGTGGAGGAGGCGATGGTGTGGAGGAGGCGATGGTGTGGAAGAGGCGATGGTGTGGAGGAGGCGATGGTGTGGTGGTGGTGATGGTGTGGAGGAGGCGATGGTGTGGAGGAGGCGATGGTGTGGTGGTGGTGATGGTGTGGAGGTGATGGTGTGGAGGAGGTGATGTGTGGTGGTGGTGATGGTGTGGAGGTGATGGTGTGGAGGAGGTGATGGTGTGGTGGTGGTGATGGTGTGGAGGTGATGGTGTGGAGGAGGCGATGGTGTGGTGGTGGTGATGGTGTGGAGGTGACGGTGTGGAGGAGGCAATGGTGTGGTGGTGGTGATGGTGTGGAGGTGACGGTGTGGAGGAGGCGATGGTGTGGTGGTGGTGACGGTGTGGAGGTGATGGTGTGGAGGTGATGGTGTGGAGGAGGCGATGGTGTGGTGGTGGTGATGGTGTGGAGGAGGCGATGGTGTGGAGGTGATGGTGTGGAGGAGGCGATGGTGTGGTGGTGGTGATGGTGTGGAGGTTATGGTGTGGAGGAGGCGATGGTGTGGTGGTGGTGATGGTGTGGAGGTGATGGTGTGGAGGAGGTGATGGTGTGGAGGTGGTGATGGTGTGGAGGAGCTGGGGCTCAGGTATTCCTCAGGTACAGACTGGGAGGACATCAGAGAATCACACCAGCTTTCACTTTCCATGGCTCCTGAAACAGCCCTTTTTGTGTGATTCTAGACTATCTTAGTTCTGCTTTGTCTTCTCTCATTTTTTCAGTGTTCCCTGTGGTACAGGCTGAACATGAAACAGAAAGGTGAACTGAGAATCCTGTTAAATGAATGCATTTTCATACCCCTGTGATACCTGCATCCATCCTCTTGCTGGCCATTCACTGTCACATGCACACATTTTCCTGGGCACAGGCCCAAGCTTTTTGAGACTCATCAGAAGAGACATGACCACCAGACCCTTCCCTCCTCGAAGCTCTTTCCCTGCATTTCAGCTTCAGAAGAACCGGTGGGAAGAAAAGCTGCTGCCTCGCACCTGCTCCTTCAGTCAGTAGCAAAAGGTAATGTGGCTCTTTAATGAAAGGTTGGCTCAGGAATTCTGATTTTTAAATTCCTAAACTTCTGTTAATGCCTGATCCATTGGGGTTTTATCACATCAGTCTCCCTCATCTTAAAGAGCCCCTCAATAGTTTGGGCTATAATAATAATAATTGGAAATATGTGATATCGATGCCCTAGTTATGATGTTGATTCTGCAAAACAGTCAAAACAAATGGCAGACCTGATGAATTACATGCTTATTATGCATTATTATCTCATGCAGGCCTATTGTGAATTGTAAGTCTTAGCTTATTGATCCCATTTCTTTAATTAATAGCCATATATAACACTTTATAATATTCACAGCAATTGGAAGTTATAAAATGGAACTCCTTAAAAAATAACCTACAATTTTGACTTTTCGCCAAGTCATCAGACGTTTTTCACAGTTACTTTCAAATTAGTGGTTTTCCTTGTTTGCATTTCTGGAAAGTCATCTGTAGAGTCAATTGTAGATGCTGTTCTCCCAATGACACATGTAGTATACAATTGGCTTCACAAGGGTCTCTAGTAAGCTTGAGAGGAAAGCCCTTCTTGGCCGCTCCATTAAGATATTCAAGGACCTTGACCCTCTGACCCCAATCACCTTTTCCACTTCACTTCCCACAACTGCTCACCCACCATCCACACTGAGCCACACTGTTCAGAAGTCAGTCCTAAATACATTATAAATGTTCACACCTCTATTCCTTTGCTCAAGCTGTCCCCTCACCCAGAATGTCCTTCCTTCTCTTTCTTGTCCCTATGTAATCAAGGCCCAGCTCAAGCATTTCATTTTCTATTAAGGCTTCTCCATCCCTTCTCATCTGGGGTGAATTGTGGTCTCCTGTGCCCATAGAGCTCCCCAGATAATTAGTTATTACCTACCCATCTCTCTCACTAGGAATCCATGGATTCTGTAAGAGTAGACCATGGATTATTTCTTTGGCATACTCAGCATCCTTGTTGGATAAATAAGTCAGATGTGGCCCCAGAGAACATGGGGAGACATTCGAGACACAGTCCTTTTAGAGTCCCCGGGTGATTCTAACACATAGGCTAGGCTGAGAACCACTATTCTAAATTAGTGCTTCTCAAACTTGAGTGTACAAACTTGAGTCATTTGGACATTTTGTTAAGATGAAGATTCTGATCCAGCAGCTTTGGGCAGAGCCTGAGATTCTGCACATTTAACAAGCTCCCAGTTGCTCACTGCTCAGTTGCTGGTCCAGGATGGCACTCTGAGTAAACAGGGTCTAGAGTCCAGAGCAGAAATTGTAAGGCGTGGGTCAAACACATCAACATCACCTGGGAGCATGACGGGGAGGCTTGTTCAAAACGTATATTCCGGAACCCTATCTTATCCCTACTGAATTAGATTCTCTGAGAGAATGGGATTCAGAAACACACATTTTAAACAAGTTTCCCAGGTAATTTAGAATAAAGTTGGAGGAGATTCTATCATTAACTGATAGAACTTCCTAATGCCAAGGGGCAGAGGGGCGGCCGCTGTGGAGCTGGAGAGCACCCCCTCTGGCAAATGAGGGTACTTCACACCCATGCCTCCCTCTTCCTCCTGATTATCCACCAGGCTGGCAACGGAACAGAAACAAATAACTGGGGGCTTATCTTCTTTTACATCACACCTCCACACGCATGCTGACAAAAGGACTGTGATTAGTCTGCACTGCACCTGTTCTATGGTTGCTACATTTAGGATCTTTTAAAGTATTATTTTACATAATAACATGTTGGCACAAAGGCACACACACACACACACACACACACACACACACACACAGCACAAACCTGTTCTGCATATTTCAGGCTGTGCTTCTCAAACTTTAGTATGCTTTAGAATCATTTAGAGAGCCTGTAAGAAGACAGATTACTGGGCTCTTCCCCTGAGTTTCTGAATCAGCAGGATTTCTAGCAAGTTCCCAAGTGATGTTGGGGCATATGAATGGGGGAAGAATTGAAAATGAATGTTACAGAAAATTTTTTTAGCAGGTTTGTTTATTTTACAGGTATGGCTGAAGCAATTTTGAAATTACTTTAGATGTATTTTAGGATTGAGCAAATGAGTAAGTGTGTGTGTGTGCTGGGGGCTGGATATGTTATTGAGTGCCAGGGTTCTCACTGTAGAGGAAGGGACACACAATTATGGAATGAGGGTAGGCAAGAAGAAATCCTACGGGGATATATTGCAATTAGATGTGGAGGTACTTGTGCGAACTCATGATTTTAAAAATATGTATGTAAGCATGTTTATGTGCACGTGTATATTATATATGTATGAGTGCATATGTATATTTGTGGTGTGTGTGTGTGTGTGTGTGTGTGTAAATATACATGCATATTTTTCCTGGATTTTTCTGAGGAGGCCAAAAAACAAAGTCATGCTACTAGCCATGAGCACACCTAGTGACCAGGCCTTCTTGGTCTCTCATACCATTCCCCACCAGAAAAAACCAGGGCTCATCAAGGAAAGGGCAGATTCTAGGGCTGGGACAGGGTAGGTAACAGATGAGCTTGGAACATCTTATTATGATGCCAGAAAGTAAAAGAAAAAAAAAATGGAGGAGAAGGAGGAAGAAAAGAACGATGGAAACAAGTCACAAGAACAGAGGAGCCAGATTAAAGGGGCTCCCACTGTCAAATGTGAGACAGCTTGAGCACCAAAATAGGTAAGTACAGACCTGAATTAGAAACCATTGGGAAAAAAGGAATGTGTGAATCTTATCCAATAACAAATGGAAAAGTAAACGAGAGAGAAGGGGCTCTTGCTCACAGAAGAAAGCTGAGAGCTGACTGTCAAACAAGGCAGGAATGCCGGAGATGGAAAATCATTTTGAAGCCGTCGTGATAAACAGGTCAGGCAAGAATCGATAGATGCTAAATCTGTGGGGAATTCTGATGAAGAGTAGGATATCTGCATAATCTTAAAGTATCTCCCCACAGACTGCTTATTAGCTGTAAGAGAGAAAGAGAAAAAAATATGTGATTATACAGTGGAGAAATTAGGCAACACCTCGACCAAGTGATCAAAATTAACTCTCCAGTTAAGTGGGAGACAGACAGACTTCATGGGCCTCCAAATGTGATCCCCAGAGAAGGACACACCTCACCCATGCAGCTTTCTGGGCAAGAAAGCACCGCCTCAATCTAATCACGAGGAAACATCAGATAAACATAAAATGAGAAATATTTTTTTTAAAGTAGGGACTGTATTCTTCAAACATTTCAATGTTATAAAAGGTTAAAAAAGGCTGTGGAAATGTTTAAGATTAAAGAAAAGAAGAGATATAAAACTTAATCCCAGACTGGATCCTCTCCTGGAGAACAGTGCTGTGAAGGACATTACTGGGTCAACGGACAAAAGTGAACTGTGGCTACAGAAGGGAAGGTTCATACTCGTGGAAATACATTCTGAAGTATGTAGGGATGAGGGGCCATGATGTATGTAACGTACTCTGAAACGGTTCATGAAAAAAAATTCTGTGCATTTGAGAGTGAGAAAGAGAGATTGAGAGAGAGAGAGCGAGCATGCATGTGTGCACAGATGATAAAGCAAATGGGTCAAAATATTAACAACTGGTCAACTGGTGGGTAAATGGTTTATGTTCTTATTTTATTTTTGCACCTTTTGAAAAATTTGAAAAAAACTTCCAAACAAAATTTTCTTAAATCATGCTTTTGAATAATATTTAATGACACTGAGATAAGTTTGACTGTAAATTCTTTATGAGCTCAATTTTGTGAAAAATTAAAATTAAAAATGTATCTTATTTACGTAATTTAAAAAAGCTAGAAGGAAACAAACCAACACATAAACAGGTACCATCTCTGGGTTATGGGATTATGGATGATTTGATCCTGTCGTATGTTTATAGTGTTTCATATTTTCCAAAGTTATGAGAGAAAAATTATTTTTGAAAGAGGAAAACAAATATTCAGAAAAGTTCTGCATATGTTGCTGACTGCTGTGCCATTGACTGATAATAGCAAAAACAAAACAAAACCAAAAACTTGAAATCATTGAAATGTCCAATGAAAGGTTGTTGGAGAGGTTATGTAAATTATGATGCTTCTGAAATATTATATAGTCATAAAATTTATGTTTGCCCAATCAATTTATGGACCAACCTAAGCATCCAAAAATAGGGGATTCATTAAATTATAGCATAGCTGTAAAACATAAAATGTGCAGAAAGCTTTTTGATCCAGAGCGCTCCAGGAGCAGAGGGAGGGCTTTGACCTCTTTGCTGTCTTGCAAACTGTAAATACCCTATCTATACATATCTGCTAAATGAATAAGTGCTACTGGTGAGGTATTTGGGGGGGGGGGGTCAGGAATGGTGGCATTACCAGGGGTTTTTATTGTCTCCAGTTTTCTTTTATGTATTTTCAAATATTCTATCATAAATTTAATAACATGGGATTTTTAATTTAAAAAGTTATAGTATGTATGGATCATCTCATTGAGAAGAGATTGGAAAGATATTCACAAAAAGGGGGTTATCTCTGTTTGGGGGTGTTATGGGTGATCCTTGTCGCCTTTTTTCTTGATCAGTAGTAATAATTTTACAAAGAAGTTATTTTTAAAAGGCACTGGACCATCATTAAAAAGTCTACAAATAATAAACGCTGGAGAGGGTGTGGAGAAAAGGAAACTTCTTGCACTGTTGGTGGGAATGTAAATTGGTGCAGCCACTATGGAGAACAGATGGAGGTTCCTTAAAAAACTAAAAAAAAAGTTATCATATAATCCTGCAATCCACTCCTAGGCATATATCTGGGGAAAACTCTAATTTGAAAAGATATATGCACCCCTATGTTAATTGCAGCACTATTTACAATAGCCAAGACATGGAAGCAACCTAAATGTCCATTGACAGATGAATGGATAAAGAAAATGTGGTGCAGGGGCTCCCCTGGTGGCGCAGTGGTTGGGAGTCCGCCTGCCAATGCAGGAGACGCGGGTTCGTGCCCCGGTCCAGGAGAATCCCACATGCAGCGGAGCGGCAGGGCCCGTGAGCCATGGCCGCCGAGCCTGCATGTCCAGAGCCTGTGCTCCGCAACAGGAGAGGCCGCAACAGAGAGAGGCCTGCGTACCACAAAAAAAAAAAAAACACAAAAACCACGAAAATGTGGTATAGATATACAATGGAATATTACTCAGCCATAAAGAAGAATGAAATAATGCTATTTGCAGTGACATGGATGGACCTAGAGATTATCATATTAAGTGAAGTAAGTTAGACAGAGAAAGACAATATCATGTGATATCGCTTATATGTGGAATCTAAAAAATGATACAAATAAACTTATTTACAAAACAGAAATAAACTCACAGACATGGCAAACAAATTTGTGACTACCAAAGGGGATAGTGGGGTGGGAGGGGGAGATAAATTAGGAGTTTGGGATTAACAGATACACACTACAAAATATAAAATAGATGAACAGCAAGGAACTGTTGTATGGCATGGGGATCTATATTCAGTGTCTTGTAGTAACCCATAATGGAAAAGAATCTGAAAAAGAATATATATTTTCTCCATCTCTGCTGACAATGGCAGGCAATCCGACCCTCATCATCTATTGCCACCCTCCTAGCTAGTCCCCTGCTGCTGCTACTTCTCCTATCGGCTCACACTATGCTGCCTTTCAAAAGCACAAGCCTGACAACTTCACTCTACTAGAGGTCACAACTTCCTTCAGCTCCTGCTGTTACAGACCCAAGTCCCTTGGATGGCACAGGCATACAAGATTCTATGTACTCTCTTTTCAGTCTTCTTTCCAGTTTCCTCCCTGCTCCCACATAACTGTTTTCCTGCCTATCCCAGCACTTATCAAGGACATTGTACGTATTTGTTTCCCCGCACACATCCTCCCGTGAGCTCCTCCAGGATACGGCACGTTGTGCCTCTTTTGAGCCCCAGTACTTGGCCCAGCACCCTTCACATAGGAGGTACTCCATCAGCCTGAGGGCAAATGAAGGAAAATGGACCTTTTGAATGATGTAATATGACCCTCAGTGACTTGAATGTGCACATGAATCTCCTAGGGATCTTGTCAAGGTGCAGGTTCAGATTCAGTAGGTCTGGGGTGGAACCTGAGAGACTGCATTTCCTAATGTTCTGCTGCTGGTCTGGGGACCACACTGAGTAGTAAGGACCCAGAGAACAGTAAGAGTTTTTCAGATGGAGGAGAGTATGGATACAATCATTCTTATAGGAATATTGAATTTTTTTAACATCTTCATTGGAGTATAATTGCTTTACAATGGTGTGTTAGTTTCTGCTGTATAACAAAGTGAATCAGCTACACATATACATATATCCCCATATCTCCTCCCTCTTGCGTCTCCCTCCCACCCTCCCTATCCCACCCTTCTAGGTGGTCACAAAGCACTGAGCTGATCTCCCTGTGCTATGTGGCTGCTTCCCACTAGCTATCTATCTTACATTTGGTAGTGTATATATGTCCATGCCACTCTCCTCACCCCAGCTTACCCTTCCCCCTCCCCGTGTCCTCAAGTCCATTCTCTACATCTGCATCTTTATTCCTGTCCTGCCCCTAGGTTCTTCAGAACCATTTTTGTTTTTTAGATTCCATATATATGTGTTAGCATACGGTATTTGTTTTTCTCTTTCTGACTTACTTCACTCTGTATGACAGTCTCTAGGTCCATCCACCTCACTACAAATAACTCAATTTTGTTTCTTTTTATAGCTAAGTAATTAGGAATATTGAACTTTTGAGTGAACTTTTAACCTCAAAAGAGATAAAAGAAGTAAAATATTATATAATGATATAATATTTATATATATTATATATCATTAAAAAATATACATAAAACTATGGAACTATAGGTTATTCCAGAAAAAGGGTAAAATAAATAACAAAGGGGCAAAAATATAAGTCATTTGCTCTTAAATTCTCAATATCAATATTCTTTTTTTAATAGAAGTATAGTTGATTTACAATGTTGTGTTAGTTCCCGGTGTACAGCAAAGTGATTCAGTTATATATATATATATATATATATATATATATATATATAGTTTTTCAGATTCTTTTCCATTATAGGTTATTACAATATATTGAATACAGTTCTCTGTGCTATACAGTAGGTCCTTGTTGTTTACTTTATACATAGTAGTGCTCAATATCAATATTCTAATTATCAACTTGGAGTTATAGTAGAATCACCTGGGAGGCTTTTTAATCAGCATATATTTTCTTGCCACCTCTCTGCCACCAACCTGATTTGAGGAATATGAAACTCTCCGCCCACCCCTCCCCACTACAAAAAACTACAGCCTTGGAGAAAGCTTTTGTTACTGATGGGAAGGCATCGTTTCACTCAGCCGTGCTGGGGAAGAAACAAGCTTCCAGCTATACAATAATTCTGATCCAAGAAATCTTCTGCAAAGGGGTTTTACCCACGGCATCCACACATGCTATTGTTCCCTCTGCCTGAAAACCTCTTTCCCCATTTCTGACCAAGTCCTGTTTTTTTTTTTTTTTCCAGAGCTTCAAAACTATTCCTTCATCACACCCTAAACCGTTCCTTCTTGGCACAAAAAAGCAACCAAGCTATTTGTCTCTCTTCCCCCCTAGACTATGAGCTCCAAAAGATTTGTTTGTGCTCAGTACATCCCCAGTACTGAGCACAGCACTGTCATGGCTGTACTCAAATGAATAAAGAAAAAACCACTCTTTCCATATCTAATGAAATTTCCTCTTTCACATCTTATGCCCTGTCCACAGTTGGCCAGATATAATTCCTAAGAGAGCTGACATTTAGTACAGGGCTAAGAACTGTGTAAATGACAACTGAAATGTCCTGGGGTTTATTTGGTCCAAGTTGTTCGGGTTGGGGAATCAGACAGAAACAATCTTTTTCCTCCCCAAAGTTAAAATTAAATAATATTTACCTGTTACAAAACATGTATATTTAAGATAGGAAGCACAGGAACTAAATGAACACTGGTGAAGGCAGCACCTGACAAAAGAACTAGAACATCTGCTGTCTGTGAAGCTACAAGGGTGTTCTCTCCTTTTATCTCTAGCCTTTCCCTACTGGAGGTACCACTCTTAGGAACTTGAGTTTATTATTAACTTGTTTTTTCCACATACTTACGTATCTCTAAACAATAAGTTGTTTAGCATTTCTTGCTTTTAAGCCTTGTAAAAATGGTATTGTTCTGGTGTGATTTTCTATAGCTTGTTCTTTTTTTTTTTTTTAAAAAAAAAAGAAATTCAACACTGTTCCTAAGACTCAACTATGCTGTTGTGTATAGCTGTGGCTCATTCATTTTCATCACTCCAATATACTCCTGCATTATATGAATACAGCACAGTTTATTCCTGCATTCCTCGTCAGTGGGCATTTGGGATGTTTCTGGTTATTTGTTCTTAGAAGCAACGCTGTTACAGACCATCCTTGTACTCATCTTCAGGAGCACCTGTGAGCTTATCTAGGGTATATACCAAGGGGTATCTAGGGTATATACCAAGGGGTAGACTTCATTCAGCTGTGGGTTCAGGTTTATAAGCCAAATTATCTTTTGAAGCAACGGTGGCAATTTACATCCCCACCAGCAGTGCATGAATTCCTGATGATCCATATCCTTACCAACGCAGGTATTGTAACCTCAAGCTGAAATATTTTTGTGCCAGAAGGCAGTGCTCCTGACTGGAAAGGCTCTTTCCTACTGGCCATCTGATAGGAGAGCCTGATCTGAGACTCTGCCCAAGAGATGCGCGCGCCAGGGACTTACACCTTGTTGAATCCTGACTTTGGGACAGAGCATTAAATTGAGAAGAGAGACTGTCATGGATACACAGTCATCATAGAAGGCAATCATTCATAGAATGTGGGATCTGGAAGGACCCTAAGGCCAAATCCTTCATTCTACATTTAAGGAGACTGAGACCCAGAAAGGTTAAATGACAAGGTCTCAGAGCTAATTAGTACAAGAACCTGTCTCTGGGGCTCTCATTGCTTAGTCTAGGGTTGTTTTTTTTTTTTTTTTAAATGTGTTTATTTGGTTTAGTAATTTAAGATAACACAACCTAGTAAATTAAAAATGACTCCGTAAATATTCAAATAACTGCCAACTTATCTTTAAAAGGTAGTTATTTGACTTCCGTGACTGATGAATTTGATAACTTCAGCTTCTTGTGAAGTAAACAGTAATACTGAATTTCAATGGGATAAATAGGGGAAAGATGCAATCTCCATAGTAATGGTTTTCAATGGGCAAATTTAACAGTATTAAAAGACACTGATCCCCTGGGGAAATTAATTCCCAATTTTTTGACGGATCATCCTCATCCTTGGATCATCCCCCCAGGCAAATGATAGGCGTGGGCTTAAGAAGCCATTTTATGAGGAAGGCCAACTTCAAATGCAGTGAAATTTCAATTCATCCTCCTCTTCTGAGTACTCAAAATTAACCTATCGTAGGAGGCTGGGAACTGTTTGTGGATATTATGGCAAAAGAGCCTCAGTAATCCGATGGTATATAATCTTAGATGCCTTTACTTGTGAATGTCGGAAAACTGAAAAGAGACCAGTTTGCAGCTGAGGTACTTAGTGCTCTTCAGAGTGTGCATAAGAAGCATGATGTGTACAAAGGAATCTGTCCCCACATACGAAGCAGTAAAAATGCAACTGGGGAGGAGAGGAAGACTGCCTGATAGGAAGGGTGTCTGTGTGGAGGAGAGTGGCTTCGAAAGCCTGCAGTGGAAATCTTCATCCTGGAGCTGTTTCCTACAGGAAACCCTCCCTCCACCTCCCCTGTCCAAATGCCTTGCTCCTCTCTACCCCAAGAATCCATTTACCATTTGAAAATATCTTTGGTTTAAGAATGTCGGCAGGCTGGCAATAAAAGCTTTCCAAGAGGCATCCCTTTTTTTTTTTTTTTTTTGCGGTACGCGGGCCTCTCACTGTTGTGGCCTCTCCCGTTGCGGAGCACAGGCTCCGGACGCGCAGGCTCAGCGGCCATGGCTCACGGGCCCAGCCGCTCCGCGGCATGTGGGATTTTCCCGGACGGGGGCACGAACCTGTGTCCCCTGCATCAGCAGGCAGGCTCTCAACCACTGCACCACCAGGGAAGCCCGGCATCCCTCTTTTAATGTCAAGATAAGACTCAGGAGCTGCTTATTGCTTTGGGGCGGGGGGCGGGCTTGGAGGGAAAGGACACCAAGTAATTTTGCTAGGAATGCTGACCAAACTGCACCGAGGTACTCCTGGTTCAGGTTTTCCTCCCAGCAGTCATTTTAATCAGCACTTCCCCTATTTAATGAGCTTGTAGTGCCATTACATAATCACCCAGCTCACTGGATTAATGACGAAAAGAGGAACTGATTTTTCCAGTTGCATCATTTGAAGTAAATGTTAACTTTCTTTCTGAGTCCTTAGTTAACCGCATTAGTGTGACAAATATGTCTTTGTGAAGCATAAGTAATTAGAATTTAATCACTTTAACTGCATCTTAATTACCCTAAATGAATTGAAAGGACATTTAATAGTAAAGATTAAATTGCCTTAATGAACGATTTTTGTGACTCCATCAATACTTGAATCGCGTTAGCCACTCCTCTCACGCACTTCACCTGCAGTGAGCAGACGGGTCACTAGGTGGCGCGCTTCGCTCGTTTATTTATTTAATTTCCCCCATTGATCTGTTTTAGAAGACATCAGGAAAGAAAGCGAAAAGCATAGAGTTTATTATGTTCCTTTGATAACCTCTCTTTGGGACTACGAGGTCATCGCCAGATGCAAAATGAAAGCAGCGATTTCAGAAACTGTCGATTCTGCGTACCCTATGGCATATGCAAAGGGAGATGAGAAACGCATGGGTAACTGGAAACTTGCGGTGCTTGAGGGAAATTGTAAGTTGCCCTCTGGATGATTGCCAACATATATACAGAGTTTAAGTCAATTTATTATTTTTTAGTGCAGAGTCCTAAAACATGAGTAACAGGCAAGCTTGGAATAGCAAGACAGGCACTGATGTGAAGCCAAGAAATATAACTGCTGTGCAAGTGCAGATCAGAACACCAATGCCTGAAAGAATGGGAGGTTTGGGCCTTTGGGCCCTCCTCCAGGCTGGCTCCCAATGGACCAGTCCTACCCACAGAAAACATCTAATGAGATGGGTCTTGCCTGTGAATAATTGTTTAAGTGAACAAATGGATGGAGAGACTTGGTCTGTGACTGCCTCACATTCCCTCTGGCTGCTTCCTCAAAAGAGAGCAATAAAAAGTCTCTCTTATAAGTCTTGAGTAAAAAAGAAATAAGTTTCCACAAGTAACTCTCTTTGAGAGTCCCAGAGGGAAGACACACATTTTCTAATTTCGAGATCTTATTATGCAGAGACTTTCCAGATTGGTGTTTATGACAGTGGATCAGACATTTCCACATTCTGGGTCCACTGACCTAGTGGACTTGCACCCATAATCGAGGCACAGGGTGGAGGGTAAGGGTGTTCTGAGCTTTGAGCTGGGAAAGCTGAGTTCAGGGTCTCAGTGATTTCCAGCTCTGTTACCATAGGTAAGTTATTCAACCTCATTGAACAGAGAAACAGGAAAAATAATGGTAATTGCCCTGTAAACTAGCAGCTCCCAAACTTTGCTGCACATTAAAATCACCTCAGAGCTCTTAAATATCCTAGTGCCCAGGTCATGCCCTATACTACTAATGCCAGGATATTTGAGGTTTTAGCCAGGAATCATTTTTTTTAAAAGATCCCTAAATGATTCCAATGCATAGCAAGATTTGGGAGCCACTAGCACAGACAGTGAGTATTAAATGAGAACATCTATGTGCCTAGCACAGTACCTGACTAATAAAATGTACACAACGGACACAAACTCCTTCCTTATCACTTGCCAAGACAAATGTGAGGGTTGTACTTCAAGGTCTGGTTCTGTTCAGCTGTTATCAAATTGTCTCACCTAAAGGAGAAGAAAATTTCTAGAAGCTAATTTGTTCCAACTTTATGATCATGTAACATCTTTTGGGAGGAACATAATGGGGATGATTCTATAGCAAGACCCTGTGATAAGACATAAATTTATATGTTTGTATCAAAATAATAAGATTGCCCTGTGATTGGTCTGGTCATCTAAGCCAATCCTACAATTTCAGAAGAAAATTAAGTTTCATTAGTATTAACATACTTGTATTAAAATAAAAGTCTGTGCAAATCTGTTGACAGAAGACAGTAATTTACGATTATGCACTAAATTCATTCACATTAGAAATCAGTTTTTTCCTTTTTGCTAAACTCTGTGAGGCTGACACTTTTCATTTAAAAATAATGTGGCTTTCTTCTCCCAAAGGTGCTTACCCATCTTATTTAAATACACACAAAATGAAAATAGTATTTAATGAATACTTGTTGAATCCTTTATCTAAGATTATAGGAAATCTATCCTCTAACTACTATGACTTCAATAGGACCCTCCTTCTGTTGCTACTTTAGGTTGGGGACCATTCAATTTTGCCAAGAGTGTGGAAACTGCTGTTTTCAAGGGGACTGAAATGAGACTAGTCACTTCTCATCCAATCCGTCAAGGCTCCTTGGTTGGCTTAAAATAGTAAATTGGTGTTTAACTATTCCAATATATGGAATTTACAAAGAACACTGAGCACTCTTACTTGAAGGGCGAGGCTTCTAACTATGGATTTTGAGGAGCAAGACACCTGAGAACCTCCTTTTTAATTACCCACCTTCATTAGACTTGAGGATTTTCTTTCTTACAAGGAAATCAAGAATAAATGTTACCGATATACACCGTAAGAACTATTTCTTCTGAGAACTTTGGGTAGCAGCGTCTGTTTGATTAGCTGAATTTGCCATGAATGTGGAAATGATGACATCAAAACAGCTCATGTAACAACCTCCTCAAAGACCTTGTAGATTAGAGATGACTATAGATTTTCCCCAGCACGGATCAAAGGGACTGAATTGAACGTTTTAGCTTAATGATCCAACCCCTGTCACACCCATAGGGACTCGAATTCCGATTGTATAAGCAGGTGTGCCCATGGACTCAGACGCACACAGAAAGCTGCTGGAGAGGGAGGAAAAAGATCAACCACCTGATCGACGAGGATAGGTTTGATCTTTTCCATTACTTGACCGTGCCCGTGTGTACTACTGGTGGGGCCTCACGATTTCTCATAAACTTCGAAATATTAGCTGTTAGTTTTTGTTTCCTCATCACAACTGTTCAAAGCCATCCTAGCCACTCACCAGGGGCAAGAGAAACCCTTGCAACAGGCCTGGCTAGGCCCTGTCCAGGGTCCTGACTCCGCACCAGGGCTCCAGGCCGCTAGGCCTCCCAGAGCACTTCACCCAGCCCACCAGACAGCAAACAAAGACCTTCAAGCTCAAAGCCTCAGGGCAGGCTTCTAACTCCCATCAGTTAGCTGGAAGGGGAAACAACAAAGGGAACGCTAATCCACCCTCCCTTCACTACACCCCGAGCCCCAACCTCCCATTTCAGACTGCCAGGGTCACCTTCTCTACTGTGACCCTGATAGTCTCAAACTAAAACATGCCAGCAAAAGTATAATTTGGATATAATTTCCAAACATGCATCCTGAGAGGTTAGAGTTGGGGTATAATTTGGGGGGATGGCAATTTTGTCTCATCAGTGGGGTAATACCCAGGAATTGTTTAGGAGCAAGACAGATCCGCTAGGTATCCTTTTCTCCCTCCACTACACTCTCTACCTGTCAAAATAGTTCTCATTTTGAAAATCACTAAGACATCAATGTTCTAAAAACAAAGCCTCTCCTCTCCGCAGCGGGTTGAACCACAGAGGCTCTCTGGGTGCCTGGCCTCGCGGCCCGCAGGGGGCATGCGCAGCTACTGGGGAAGATGAGTCCACAAGGAGGGCATCAGTGAGGGCACGAGCTTAGCTTCCTGTGGTGCGCTGAGCGCTTGAAGATAAAGAAAGATGCAGCCTGGGCTTTGAGTTGCTTTGCTGCTACAACACAACGGTGCTATTGTTGGCACAGACTGTCCCAAGTGCCAGCTGCAAAACAGCGACGGCAGGACTGGGTCTCTACTGACCCCGATTGCCCACTGGGTGCTTCCAAAGGGCCTGGGGCTGCACCCACTGGCGGGAGAGCCAACCACCCTCGGGACAGGCCGCAGGGTTTATTGTCTCAGGCAGCCGGGCTCGATGCTCTGACACCAGGTCACCACAAAATAACCATCAGGCCTCCTCAAGCCACAGCAGCAGGTCTCCTCCACTCTAGTCAAACTCTCCGCTCCAACCTTCACCACGTGCACACTTCTTAACTCCATGCGCCCCTTCCTCTCCTCCCTGAGGTTTGTGCTCCCCAGTGGGGGCCGCAAGAGAGAACTATTGTTCCACACCCTCCAGGGGTCAGACATGGGCTGTGAGAAAGGCCCACGCATAGCCTTCTGGGGATTGTCCCCAACAGCCAGATCTGTTCGGCTGGCGTGTGTGTGTGTATGTGTGGGCGGGGGTCCCTAGCCAACTCTCCAGGAGCACGGGCGACCCTTAGGCCTGAGTTGGTGAGGGGACTCTGGAACTCCTCGGCCTCCGCCTGACGACTGGCTGGCCCCCAGGCCACGCTGGGAGGAGTCTAGCATAAAGCTTCGGAGGTGGCTCTCGTCCGGGGCAGCCAGCCCCCATGGCCCCCAGGCTGCTAGGCGGACGCTGTCGGCAGCGCCCCGCGGGCCCTTTGTTCGGGCCGCAGCGGGCTGAGAGCAGCTGCACTGCCCGAGAACCGCCCCGCAGAGACGCCGGGCGTGGCGGGGAACCAGTCCACTTGGCACCTTCTCCTCCGACTCTTGGGCCCAGGAACCCTTCCAGTTCCTGCATTCCACACGCCCAGTTGTGGCTTTTCTCCCGGCCCAGAGTCTTCGAGGACTGGAGAAGTGGAGTTCCCAGGGCCCAGCATCGAACTCCTTCTGCTTGGCTCCCATGGCCCAGAGAAGGGAGGGACAGTTGAAACGTCGCCCGTTGGTATAAATATTAACAAAAAGCAAATGGACTTGCGCGGGAGCCAGTTAGTTATCAATCAACCAGGCAGCAAGGCCACTTATGGCAAACATGGCCCATGTTGGTCCGGGCGAGACTTTCTCATGGCCACCTCCTGGTCAGACTGCCCCCCCCACGCCCCCCGGTCCCCGGGTGGTCCTGGGGCAAATCCCGTCCAGGAAACAGGAGCAGTCCCGGGTGCTGGAGACCCGTCTGGCTCCCTGGCGCCGCTCTTGGGAGGTTTCTTCGCCTCCAGGTACCGCAGGGTCGAAGCGGCGCACCACCCACCCCTGCCCGACCCCGGGCCTCGCCTGCTGGGTCTCTGCAGCACCCGTTGGTGGGTGTGCAGTGGCAGCCTCTTCCTGCGCCGGCAGCTCCCCTACTGAGGCCGGAGCCTTCTGGAATCTTTAATTGGAAGCTAATCTCCCCGCGTCTTAATAGGCGCCCACGTCAGAGGCGGGGCACCCACCCACCGGCACAGCCCAGCCCCCCTTCCCCACCTGGGATGAGACGCAGCGTGAGCCTGGTTGCGCTGCACTTTAATGGGGAAGCAGCAAGTGTTACATTGAGGGAACATATATTGATTTTTTAAAGGTAGTTAATTTGGTGAGAATTTCCTCCTGTCTCCCGTCGTCCGCCAGCCGATGTAATTTCGTGAAGAGAAAGCGCCTCTCCAAACACGCAGCCGCGGGCGGGCGGAGGGTTTTGACCCTCCACACCAGGCTGTACGGAACCCGGGGTACCAGGAGGGCATGAAGAAGCCACTCTCCCGCTACCCAGCGAAGGAGCCGACCTCGATGGGCCTTGCCTCGCATGGGGTAGAAACGAGTTTAAGGGGTCTTTGAGTGCAACGGCGAGCAAGAGCTGCAAGTGGCACCTCCCTCCGTGCACGGGAGCTGGCAGTGGGGAGGAGGGGGCAATGTCTCACAGCTGCGTCCAACATGCCCTGCAATCCGTTTTTAGTCACCTGCAGTCAGGGCCTACCAGAGATCACTTGAACGGTTCAGGAAACGGCCTCGTTCCGCCCGCCCTCGCCCCCACCACCAAATTAAAATGTTAACGGGAGGTCTTGTCGTTCTTCGGTGACTTAAAAACACGTCTTGGCTCTTGCTGCGTAATGGGATTGATCCCGGCTGGCTCCGCACGCGCGCTCATCCCAGCCCGCCCCACCCCTTTAATGAAGTTAAAGAAAGGAAAATGGGAGAGACAACCCCGCATCCGGGTCTTAGGATAACGAGTTCGCTGGGGGTTTGGCGCCAAACTCACGTCCCGCCAGGGTCTCCAATTTTCCTTTTCTTTTTTTTTTTTCTCGAGGAAAAGGCCACGCGCCTCCGTCCAAAGGCTGGGCAGGACTTTCTACGCGCTGCTGGGTGCCAGGCAGCGGCCCCTTCGATAACTTCCTGGGTCCCGTGAGCCCGGGCGGGTACGTCCACCGCACTTCCCGTGTGCAGGTAGCAGTACTAGGGCTGCCCATGCGAGGAGGTGAGAGGGCGCTCGTACAGGGCAGGGCGCTAAGGCGGGTATCCAGGGCTCCGGGGTCGTCCCTGAACCTAATTTATCAGTCTGTCTTTCCGGGGGACAATAGGAGGCAGTGGGGAAGGAGAGTCATTTAAGTCCTGAGCAAGCGCCTTCAGGAGGTGGGGTGTTTGGAACGAGCTTCCCTGGGGGTGGGGGGGAACGGCTCTCCATTTGCATCCCCTCCCTCCATTCCCCCAGCCCCACTAACCTGCCTGTGTGTGCACTGCCTCGGTAAAAAGTCCTGAAGCCGGGCTCGAGGCTGGCGTGTGCGTGTGAAAAGGCACTACCTTGGACGCCGGCATAGGCATATCAGTCTGGGAGAGGAATAGCGTTTTCGGCCGTCCCTTCCAGAACTTCAGCTGCCCTCGGGTCTCGGTCTACCCATGGGATGGGGCGATCTGGTGGCTGCACACAAAGCTAGAGAGTGGAATTGCGGGAGCCCCAGAGGGTACCCTGTCAACCTCTTTCTTCCCCCTGCCGTCCCCTTACCCCAGCCTCTCCTGGCTTCTGGGCTCAGGCTGCAAGAGTCCTCGTGGGGACTTTGGAGCCAACGAGCGCGGGGTTGGACTGGAAAACCTGGCGGGGCAGAGGCTCAGACGGTGCGGAGCTCCAGCAGGGAGGCCACAAGAACCCAGACCCCAGGACTGCTTTGGGTCGCATCCGGCTGGAGTCGCAGGCTCGCGGGGACGCCGGCACCCGCTTCCCTCTAGCTTCTCATTGGCCCGCACGATGTGGGGGAGGGGGCCCTGGCCTCTTGCTTTGATTTTAGACTGTGAAACGGCTCAGTGCCCACGGCTCTGCGCGGATTGACGGTCTCTCGTTCTCCAGGGACGAATTAATGGAGAACGATCAGTTAATTAACAAACCCTCATTCCGGCTTTTACCTTTTTCTTCGCCAGGACTCAGGCTAGGTCGCCGGGCTGAGATTGGGTGGGGGTGTGGCAGCATGTACCCCAGGAGTCAATCAACTCAGCCCGGGTCTCATCAAACCGAGTCCACCCTCAACTGCCCTTGGCTGTACCTCTCCGCTTGTCCTCCGCCCTAGGGGGTCGCTGAATCTGCTTGAAATCCCCCGTGTGATTCAGGCTGGGGTCAGTTGTCTCCTCCGCCGGTGGGCCGGCCAGAGCCTTCCCCTTACCTTGGCTTAGAGAGGCTGGGGGAACTGGGCGCAGTGTCTACGCAGCGCCGCCAAGACCTTCCCGCTCAACTCGGAAACACCAGGCCCTCGGGGTGTTTGGGCCCGGAGACCTCTGCTCGAAGACTTGTTTTTTTCCCTCACACTCCCACCCCCTGCATGGGATTCAGACGAAAATTCATGCAGAGGAATAAAACAAAATGCGAAGCCCTAAGCGAGTCGGCAGCGAAATCGGTCTCTGGGCTAAGCTAGAAGCTCCCTTGTTGCTCGGCCGCCCTCACCTGGACCTTGGCACGATCTGCCTCCCTCTCTACAGCCGGTCACAAGCGCAGAGTGCGTCCTAAACCTTAACGGAGCGTCTGCGCCACACACCCACCGCCGCGCGGCTTCGGAACCTTTGCTGGAACTCCCAGAGTGCGCTCCCCACCCTCCAGCCCCCCACCCCACCCCGCGCCACTAAAGTGAGCGCGGGAGCGGGGTCACCGCAGCGAGTTCAGCTAAACATTGGCGGGCAGCTCCCGCACGCTCCAGCACAGCGCCCGGCTATGTGCCAGGGATACTGGCTGGCAGCACCTGCGCGCAGTTCCACGCACGCGTCGCCTCTCTCGCCCCACAAACCTGGAGTGCCAAACCCAGAAGCGATGCACAGACCGTATCCAGCCAGGTGCTGGGATTTCTTTCCACCTACGGTGGTGCGAGCTTCCTGCGCTGTCTCCCAGCACAAATGCTCCTCTGCAATCACCCAGGCCGCGCTGCTCAGTTCCCGGAGCCTTCCACAGCCCAATGCACTGAGTCCTGGAAGAGGCTGTCTGCTCCCGGGAGCCACGCTCTGGCTCTTCCAGGCCTAGGGACCCCCCTCTCGGTGAAAGGAGGACGGGATGAAGCGTGCACAGAGCTCTCTCCTTCCCTGCCTCCTTGGGTCCCTTCAGCTTCCCCAATACCTTATCTCACCGCGCGCCCAGCTCCTTGGCCCGCTCACCTGCTAAGCGGAGCGCAGACATGCGCTGGAACTCTGGCTCCTGCAGCCACTTCCACATCCTCCGGAAGGTCTCCCGGCCGGATTTGAGTTTGCTCCAGGGTTTGGGGTTGCGCAGCAGGTCCGAGAGGGTCCCTTGGGAGCGACAGAGCACCCTCTGCGCGAAGATGGCCTGTGGTATGCTGTAGCGCTTAAGCTCGGTGGTGATACGCTGCGCCACCTCTTTGGTATTGATCTCTTCCATCTGCCCTGAATTACTTCCATTGCTGACCTGCGCACCGGTTACCGAAGGGTTGGGCTCCCGGGCCGTGCCCAGGAGTTGCCCGTGGCCCTGGGCGTTCAGGTGGGCGTGTGGGTGGTGTGGAGGAAGGCCGTTGATGGGAACCATGCCGGCCGAGGTGGGCGTGAGGTGCTGCTCCCCGTGACGGCCGAGCATGGCCGGGTGGTGGGCTTCGAAGCCATTGGGGGTGAGCATCTTGTCGGTGGGCATGGCGGCGCCCGGGTGGGCATAGTGGGGGAGCCCTTGCTGGGAGTTGTGGATGCCGCCCAGACCGGAGCCGGAGAGGGGAGAGAGGCTCTGGCCCATGCCGGCCACGTCCTTGTGATAGGGGGTATAGAGGTTATTCATGGAGGCCAGCCCGCGCTCGTCCCGCATGAGCGTGAAGCTACCGCTCACATTGCCTGCCAGGCGCTGGTGGTGGTGCGGGTGGTGGTGGTGGTGGTGGTGGTGGTGGTGATGGTGGGGGAACTTGTCCGAGACGGTGGAGATGGGCGGCAGCGGCTGCAGAGGGGTTAAGGTGGTGTAGGTGGTGGGCATGCTCATACCTGGGGGAGTCTCGCAGGCCATGGTCATGGTGGGGTGCAGGGGGCCGGCCAGGCTGTGCTCGGGGGCCCGGTGGTGGTGGTGGTAATCGCCGCTGCCGCTGCCGCCGTCCAGCAAGGACGCCATGCCCATCGAGCGCGGGTGCGCGGGGGGCAGGTGGCTGCCGCGGTGCGCCACGGAGCTTCGCGCGTGGGGGCTACCGCCCAGCAAGTCAGCAGGGGCAGGCACCGGCTCATGGCTCACGCCGTGCAGCTCCCCGATCGCCTCCATGGTCAGCTGCGCGTTCATCGTGATCTGGGCGAGCGGACGGCGGACACAACATCGATGAGGCCGGGCAGAGGCGGCGAAGGGCGCACGCAGTCCGGTCTTCACATCGGCTGCTGGCGACTGCTGCCTTCCTTCCTTCCTTCCTCTCACTGTGGGGCTCTGTCTCCCTCTCAGTGTGTCTCGCCTTCCCTCTTGCCCCCACCTTCCCCTCTGCGTCCTCGGCTTTTTTTTTTTTTTTAAATATTAATTTCCAGAAAGGATCCGCGCCGTTGGGCGAGCGCGGTGCCCCCAGCCCGCCCGCCCCCGGCCCCCTCACGTCCCTCTCCTTCCTAGAATTGTGAGGCCCCCGGCTCCCCTGACGCACCCCTTGCGCCTTCCGCGGCTGCTGCTTGCCCGCGCCGCTGGCCAGCTCCAGCCATGGCTCGGTTACTGTTGCAGACTCTGTGGCCGCTGTTCCGCCGCCGCCGCCGCCGCGGCCCGCCCTCACGCCCGCCGGGCGCAGCGCGCAGGCGCGCGGATCAGCCCCGCCCCCTCAGTCCCCGCGCGCGCGGCCGGTGACGTCCCCGTACAAATGAAGGTGGGGGTCCCAGCACCGCTCGTAAGGCGCTGGGCTGCGGGGGAGCGGTGCGCACGTGCGAGTGTCTAACGTAGAGCACGATCTGGGGCTGCTACCGCAACCCTGGGAAACTTGGGCCCCTCTCGGCTCCCTGGCTCGGGTGGGCTCCCTTCCCAGCCCTCGGCCACACTTGCTGGGCTCGCCTCCCGGGTGGCGCAGTATGCCTGGAGAGCCATCGCCCCTCTCTCCAGTTGCTGCCTCCCGGTGCAGGTTTCCCGGGGAGCCTCAGCTGGTGTCATCACTCCTTCCACCCTGGCTTGTTTCCCGGGAGGGCCTCTGGGAGTCCACGCTCTCCCCATCTTCAGGTGCTTGGCCTTTTGAGGGGGAGGGGAGCAAATATTTTAAAGGACTTGGTCAACCTGGTGGCTGTTGACCCAACAACCTCTGTCTTCCCTGATAATTCTCTGCCCACCCTGACTCTTCCATGCTCTGCGAAGAGGTGAGCTTAGTGCCAAGAGTCCCAGCCCCGGCCATACCTCGCTGTCCTCCTCCGCCTGGGTCCTTCTCCGGCTCAGCTGATAATTAGCGCGCCGCTTCGTGAATGACTCGGCGCGCGCGTGTGTGTGTGTGTGTGTGTGTGTGTGTGTGTGTGTGTGTGTGTGTTGAGTGCCCTGGTGGGTTCCTATGTTAACTCGTGGGTTCTGGTGGGGCCGCCGAGGCTCGGGCTATTCCTGCGGTTTCTTCATGGCCCTCCTGGTAAAACACCAAGAGGCCGCTGCTTGCGGGAAGGACTGACGCCGGCAGGGTGGACCAGGCGCGCCGGTCTCTTCTTGGCCCGTAGGGACGCCCTCTTCCCGGCGTCCCTGCGAGAAGCCTCCAGATTTGAAAATCAATTCAGCTTCGGGCGTAGTTGTTCGCTTCCCACAATCACGGTCCAATCCAGAATCGAACCTGGTCCTTGGGCTTGGTGGGGACGCGTGGGGAGGCCCCCAGTGTGGGACGTATACCCGGCCGCCACATGCCGCGGCTTTCTTTCATTTACAAAAGAAAGGGGAAAAAAAACCGTAACAAAAGGCAGAGCGTGTCTGCTTAGGTGCTTTCATCCCTCAGAGAAAGGACAGATGTGCCCATTGTCCAGCCCTTGGCAGTTATGACCCGGTCAGCGCCGAGCCTCAGCCCCGGGCGAGTGGTGGTCACAATGGGGGACAGCTTCTCAGAACCTGGGTATATGGGTTCGGATATGGAACAAAGTGAGTGTGGCCAAACTCAGATTGTATGTTCCTTTCCTAGGGCACCGGGTCGGAGCCCACCACCGGTGTCTCTGCTGGGAATGTTCCCAGACTCTAGGAGAGGTCAGGGTGGTGGAATGGTAGTAGTAGTGGTGGCTGAGTCCCTTAGGCAAAAGCTTGGGCCAGTCTATCCTTGGGGGAAACTTCTCACCAGCTAAGGCATGAGCAGGCCAATCTCTGCCCAGGTCCCTACCACCGCCTGGGCAACATCAAGATCAAGGTAGGTCAAGGCCAGTGGGTTACTCTAACTTGCCTTCCTTGAAAGTGGTCATGTCCTGAGATCGGTTAACCTGGTTGGTTTCATCACCACGGACATTCCTGTTTTGTCCAAACAATGCCTATGGAGGTCCTGGAGATGGGGGTCCATCTCAGTGGACTTAGCATCAGCTTGCACAATGAATATTTAGGAATTTAAAACCTCCAGAGAGTAGAAGGTCTTTGGGGAAAATACAGTGACAAAAAGGAACTCAGAAAACAAAATTACTCTATTTAAAGTTACTCTTGTATCTACATCTCTCTAGTCATAAGTACATATACGCAAACTTAAAACATATTTTCTGCCTAGTGGATCACAATATGTTGGTGGGAAGCTGAATTCTTGGCTCCTTATTGTTTCTGTTCTCATTTCTTACAACATAGAGCATGTAGCTCTTATATGAGACCAAACAATGGGTTAACGTAGAAGGCAGACTTTGAGCTAAACCGTTTGCCCCCCCCCCCATATTTTAATCCCCCTGAAGTGATCGATTTGCCCTTATGACAACTCTCTTTCCCAAAGGCAGTTTGTTAAAAGAAAGAAGTAAATACCACCAAATGCACAAATTGTTCATGGTTTTCTATTTGTGTAACTAATTAGGGACTTGATCCTGGAAACGCTCCTTCATGTGAGGCTCTCGACTGAGCCCCTGGAGTCTACCTGAAGAGGGCTGGGATCAGGTGAGCTTAACTCCCTCCGTCCCCCCAGCCCCACCCCCCCATGAAAAGGGGGTCTGGTTCAGTGCTGGTCCCTAAAGGAGTAGCCAAAGTAAAAATCTGGATAAGTATTGTATATGGTGGACTAACGTGAGTGCAGGACTTGCTTGGGGAGTTTGCAAATCTCCCTAATCTTTCTTGGCTGTTCATTCCTTTCATTTAACCTTTGTTTTCTTGTAGTTGACTGAATTGCAGTAATTTCTCAGAAACATTTTATTCTTATTCAATGTCTTGGAAAACTTTCCTATACTAAGAATGTATGATGGGTGGGATGGATGCTCTTAGGCCTAGTTAGGGTGAATGCACATGTATGCGTGTGTGTGTGTGTGTGTGTGTGTGTGTGTGTGTGTGTGTGTGTGTGGCGGGGTGGGGGGGAAGGACAGGAGGGCTAGGATAGCTTTTTGTCATTTTGTCCCTCTCTTCCCTTCCCTCTTCCACTGCCCAGCATAACATCAGGTGCACTACGGAGGATTAAAGAGGCCAGGGAGGGGTCTCTTGAAATTACTCAGTGGGTCTAGTGTATGTGATTACAGGATACTGTACAGTTCTTTATCACAGCCAAGAAGCCTGAGGGGAGGGCTCATTGTCAGCTGGTTAGATTTTGAGTAGCTGCAGGGAACTTAAAGAAAAAAATAATGTCAGTCACCACCCCATTTCATACATGTATATATTTAAGAAAAAGGGAAATAAGACTATGGGCTGGATGCTTGTGGCTGGCAATGTTTTCAATGTGGAAACAAATATTTTAGACTACTTATTTTGTAGATGTTGGGGTGCTGCTGGTGGTGGTGAGACAGGTGCAATCCTTCCTATGCTGGGTGGGCTAGAGCTTGCCAGGTGACCCCACTAGGCTTAGAAAAGAGAATGAGAATAAGGTCTTTCCTCCAAATGCTGGCCACACAAGGTTCTTTGAGAACCTTCCGTGAGTTTCAGAGTTACTGCTTTAGTGCTTTTTGTGAGTAACAGAGATGTAACATATGGCCCAGTCCCAGTTTTCAGGACCATTCCAAAAAACTGTTTCTAGCCCCTCTGAGCCATCAAATGCTAACTTCCCATTTGTTGACCGCACAAACAGCAAACCTGGGTGTCAGGGAAGATTCCCTCACCCAGGGCTCCACGGAGAGTCTGACACCTTGGCCAGGGCCTCAGAATGTAACTCACCAGCATTTCTTTCTTTTTTTTAAAGCTCTCTCTTTTTTTAAAAATTAATTAATTAATTAATTTTTGGCGGCGTTGGGTCTTTGTTGCTGCGCATGGACATTCTCTAGTTGCAGCGAGCGGGGGCTACTCTTCGTTGCTGTGCGCAGGCTTCTCATTGCAGTAGCTTCTCTTCTTGCGGAGCAGGGGCTCTAGGCGCACAGGCTTCAGTAGTTGTGGCATGTGGGCTCAGTAGTTGTGGCTCGCAGGCTTCAGAGTACAGGCTCAGTAGCTGTGGCGCACGGGCTTAGTTGCTCCGCGGCATGTGGGATCTTCCTGGGCCAGGGCTCAAACCTGTGTCCCCTGCATTGGTAGGCGGATTCTTAACCACTGCGCCACCAGGGAAGTCCGCTCACCAGCATTTCTGATGCCTGTAGCAAGTCTAGAATTAAACTCTCCGTGAGGAACCATTTTTTTGGTGTCTGGCACAGTAGGGCACTTGATAACTGTGGGTGAAGGATTTGGTCCTGGGTGCTTCTGGCCAGGTTCTCCTGTCTTCTTCCCACCTCTGCAGATTTTTGTTTTTCCCCCCAGAAAATTGCTATTGGCTTACAATGGAACGCCAAAAAATTCAGAAGAGGGTGGCCTGATGATTCATTATTGACAACAGTTAAAAAAAATTAGTCAATGGCTTCTCTCCACTTTATGGGGGCCAAAGGAAGCAGTAATCAATTATTCTAACCCTCTTCATCAACCTTTGACCTTCATATACTTTTTATTCATCTGTTCGGTTTCCTTTGTTCCTTTTTAATGTAAATTACGGTTTTTGCTCATAACAATATATTTTTTTATTCTGTGTTTTGCACTCTCCTTTGTTCCATCTCCTAACCACACCCTCCACATCCCAGAGAAGACGCTCTGGTGAAGAGCTCTTTGACAGCTGGTGCCAACCCCAGAGGACTCCAGGTTATAGGAGGTGCACAGGGCGGTCGGGGCAGCGCTTCTAGGACCTCAGACCCCTCTGGGAGCATCTCCGGTTACTTCCATTCTTGGGGCATCCGATAAGCTAGAGGCGGCTTCTCTTGGACTTAGATTCGTTCCAACGGTTGCCCACTTCGGCGAGGGCTTTTCAAGGTCTCCAGCTGAGAGTGCTGAAGGGATAAGGGGTGTCCTGATGCCGTGGGGCTTCGGGTGGGGTCCAAGGCTCCCAGGTGGGACACGCTGGCTTCAGGACCCCGCTGCGGACGCAGCCAGCTAGATGCCGGGGCAGGTGACCTTCTCTGGCCAACCCTTCAGTGGATTTTCTTTCTTGGTCTTATCTTTGTACTGTTGAAGTATATTACAAAGGAGACCTATCCGGGCTGCGGGGTAGGGTAGGGGCAAAGAATTGACCAGATTTGGGGAGGTGGTTAATGCTCTTCCAGTGCCTCCCTTCTGGGGCTCTACTCTGGGTTAGCCGCGCGCCGCCGAGGTAGAGAATGCCAGGGCTGGAGGCTGGGGAGGCCAGAGGCAAGGGAGAGGGGGGCCCTTTCTCTGGAGCAGATCAAAGCGACCCAAAGTGTGGACAACTCAGAGCAAAGGGGGCGGGCAGAAGGCACAGTGGGCTCAAGAAGGTCCCCAGGTGGAGCAAGCTCCGGACCCGGAGGACAGGAAGGGCGGAGGTAGCGGGGTGCGGGCCAGCCGGGAGCCTGAGGCTGAAGGGGCGTGGACCCGCGCCGACAGCCCCGGGCCGACTGCGGCCTCCGCGGCCTGGCGCGCGGCGCGTTGGCCGATCTCTTCCGCAGCCTCGCAGGATAACGCCGACCCGGGCCCGAAAGCAGCTGCCCTTGGGAAGGAAAACTCTTTAAACAAATCATTTTGGTGTCTAATCAATTAGTGTTTGCGAAGTCAAGTACCATAGATTTAACAGAATAATCGTTACGGCCCTTGTCTTTATTTGACCCGCAGACACCTAGAAGATTTAAAAATGAAACGCCGGTGTTCTGGGCTCCCCATCCCTTGTTTGTGCCTCCCTCCCGGGCTGCGCCGGGCCTTGTGTTTTCTCCAGACCGAGCCTCCTTTTTCCCTCCCAACCTTCGTCTCTCCTTTCCCCTTCACACTTTCCACACGTTTCCTTCTTTTCTTGCCCATCCGGCCCTGTCCGCCTTGCATGTCTCGGCCTCCTCATCCCTTCACCCTCGTGGCTGGCACGAGATGCAGCCTCTGGCTGTGGGACCCTCCGGCT
The DNA here is from genome assembly GCF_039906515.1 of Pseudorca crassidens. Taxonomy (NCBI): domain Eukaryota; kingdom Metazoa; phylum Chordata; class Mammalia; order Artiodactyla; family Delphinidae; genus Pseudorca; species Pseudorca crassidens. The sequence continues at coordinate 101,872,001 of NC_090296.1, forward strand.
CTGGGCGAGCGCCTGCCCGAGCGCCATTCCGGCGAAGGATTATGGAGTCGTCAGGCGCCCAGAAGTCTCTCCCCCACCCCCATCCCCGCCCTTTAACCCTGAAGCTCACCCTCTTGCCCCCTTCTGAACCGTCCAAGGCCCAAGGGATTCTGTGCAAGCCCTTCAGGGTCGGTGGAGCTCGGAAAAGACCTTCACCTTGATGCGGCAGGACCTTCGTGCGTGAAGGTATCTTGCCCCATAAATGCGGTGACCCAGGGCGCGGGAGGGGGGTTGGGAAGAAAAGCAGAGTGTGTGACCTTAGAACCCCTCTCCCCCAATGGCAGGGTGAGGCGGCAAGGCCTGCGGGGGTGGAGGGCGGGGGCTGGGATTGGGTGAGGGAAGACGACCCTGGGGACCGATATGGGGGGAGGGGCGTTGTCTCTGAGCACGCTTCTCAGGGCCGGGCCAGCACCCAAGGTCCTGAGTCAGGCCGGGAGGGTCTCCAGGCGTCTCCCTCCCCACCTCTTATCTTTTTTTCAGGCCTAAGGTTGTAGATGCATGTTATGCATGTACTTGATGTACTTGTGTAGGCGCAGGGGCTGTGCTCCCCTCCAAGCCTCAGGCCACTGACTGGCATGTGCGAGTCCCCAGCCCTGGGGACTCTTGGTCGAGACCCAAGGGGGTTGATGGGATGGTCACCAGGGCCAATAGACCTGGAGGCGGGGCTAGGAGGCTGTGGGGGAAGATGCGTGGGGGAGAAGTGAGGAACTTTGGGTGTCAAGAATGCCTCCACCTCTCAATTTCTCTAATCATCATTTAACCCAGCAACAGATTGAGCCCGACATACCGGGGTAGTGGGTTGGTTAAATAAACCTGTAATTCTAAAAGGAGGGGGGAGGGAGAGCGAGCTGGAGTTGAGGTTGTCTTCTCCCTACTCTGCCAGACCCTGGGGGATCCCGGATGCCCTTACCTGGGCCTGGATGGTCTTCAGCCCCTGGAAGTGCCTCATAGTCCTGAGCCTCCAGCACTCACCTGAGAAAGGTCGGTCTTAACAATAGATGATTACAATGTACTTGACTAATGCCTGCATTTCCCTGTTTAACATACATTAATCCAAGTAACAAAAAAAATCAATATTGCTAACAATATGGCAAACAAATCCTAGTCTCTCTCACACAAAACCTCGTCCGATCCTCAGATCTTCAGTCACTCTGACCCACTTGAATTTTGTTATCTCTTCTAGCCCACTGGCAGCTCCTGGATAGCCTGGAATCCAGACCTGGCTTTGAATAGCTTTTCTCTAAAAATTCTATTTTTTTCCTCCATGGGGTGTAGGGGGAAGGACTTGGGACCCTCCCAATCATAGCCTCCTCCCGCTTGGAGTCCCCTTGAGGACTCTGAGTTTACCTAAAACTTTGTTTCTTCTGCAACCATCGAATGCCCAAAGTCACTGCCCAATGATTTTGGATTTTGTTGTTTTCTCTTCCTAACAACCCCCCGCCCCCGCCCACCACCACGGGGCAGCTCTCAGCCCCTCGGAGGGCTGAAGACCCCATACTCCTCTCTTCCAGCCAATCAGCCCCCACCCTTGCCACCCTTCGCTAATTGCAGACAGTGGTTCCTGGGAGTTTATTATGATTCTTATTATGATTATTTTTTAAAATTAGTGTTTTCCACCTGGAAGGAACAAACCGGAGGGGCTGGCTAATGAAGGAACTTAGGTTTGCAAAAACACTGTAAATAATTTAGTATTGTATTTCAAGGAAAAAAAATAGCTTTCTTAAATCATCCCTGCAATATAAATTGCAGACTTACAGTATGGTCCTGGTAAGTCTAAATTTTTAAAGGAGCAATATTCAAAGAGACATAGATGTCTGTATTAATTATTTATTCGCCGGTGCCTTCCTTCGTTTCTAACTTATTATTAATTAGGCGCCTCTAGTCTTTCGCAGAGCGCTCCACCGAGCCGGTTGCAGCTTTAAATATGAATTAAAAGCAAATCCAAGCTACTGTAATGCGAAAATTATTCCGTGTCTTGCATGGCAGAGATGAATAGCCGCGTGGATCAATACCGTGAAACTCGGCTCCGAACGACAGGGTTATTGATAGCTTATATTAAAGATGTTAATGATGGAAAAAGGAAAACAACGGCCCACGCGACTTAGAAACTTTTTAGCCGCTGAAACCCCGCAGTAAAAACGGGAAGGGGGCAGGAATCGGGCTTAAGTGTAATAAGAAAATTATTTATGAAACCGGATGAATGACTTCAGAGCCTTGATGCATTTGAACCTAACGCTCTCGGCTCCTGGCGGCCCCGGGTCCAGCTGGGGAGACCGCGAAAACCCCAAGCCGCGGGGAGCTGGGGGCGGGGGGTGCTCCGCCAGCCTCTGCAGCCTCCGGTTTGCCGCCCACCTTCCCCCGGTCCCCGCCGGGAGAGCCCTCTGGGGCGCCGGTCGCAGGCGCTTTCGGAAGTTAGTGGAACGGGGCAGGCGCTAGGCTGGTTCCTGCTGTCCCGGCAGGGATGGTGAGGCAATCAGCTGGGCCCGGCAGCACGGACTTTGGCTCGATTTCTTCACTGGTTCTCTTGGCACCTATTCCCACAGAGGAGTTAAATGCTTCGGGCTTGAGGGGGGCACAAGTCTGACTCTGCACTGCCTCCCACCTGACCAAAGCTCTTCGTATCCCCAAAATGCAAACGGGTGGCTGGTGTCTGAGGGGTGCGTGACGCTTTGAAAGAAGAGAAACTGCTCTAAACAGGGCAGGAAAAATGGGAAAGAAGTCCACTCTCTTCTACGTGCCTCAGCGGGTTCTTTACCAGGTACGGGGTTTAACTGGGCCTTGGCATCCAGCGCCGGGCAACCGAGGGATCCATGAAGCTGGGTTTTCTGGGCGTGGGGAGCAGAATGAGCACGCTGGTTTGGGCCCCATCCTCTTGCAATTCGGCCTGGGCGCCGCCCGCTCCTATGCTGGTCCCAAATATTGACCCACTCTCCCTAGCCGAGGGCCACTGAGTGGCGGGGGCGGGGAGCGAAAGGTTAACTACTGACCCTGGAGGACGGCGGAAAAGGTCAGAGCCCTAGGGTCACTCGAAGGCCCTAGGTTCCATCCCCCTCTGCCAGGCATAGAACCGCCAGGTCCCCTCCCCCGAGCCAGGGTCCTAGGCCCTTGGAAGCAGCGGCAGGGGTCGGGGGGTAGGGGGGAGAGGGTGACCTTTGCCATTCACCGCGGGGGGTATGGGGGGCATCGGCGGACGCTGGGTTAGTAGGTGGGTCCCAGCGGTCCGTGTGCCCTGAGTCCAGCCTTTTGGATTGGAGTAGGAGTTGAGGGTCTTTGAATTTATGCTCGGGACTGTCATTTGTTCTGTGTTCCAGTGGGGAGGAGAAACCACCCGGAGCTGCGGGAAAAGTCCCAGGTAGTCCACAGAGCAAACAGTTTCCCTCTTAAGGATGGGGTACTTTTATTTTTTATTAGGTCTTTTAAAATCTATTTTTCCTTTTTCTTTCCTTTCTTCCTCTCCTTCACCGTCCTTTTCACTTCTCCTTTTCCCTTTTATTTCTATCTTCCCCCTCTTCCTTCCGTTTTTCTTTCCTCTCCACCTCTTTTCTTGATTTCTTCTTTCCTTCCTCTCTCCACCTCACTCTTTTCTTCTCTGCAGCTTTCTCCTCTCATTCCCTCCCTCCTTCTCTTCCTTCTAGAGCTAGGTGGAGGCCTGGCCGATCTCTCTGCACCTCGAGACTTTCACAAGAGAGGTGCCAACTCCATTTGGCATCAACATCAAATATAATATTGTTTTTGAAAAAAGAAAGAGAGCATCAGAATTTGGAGGAATCATCCATGCCTCTGAGCCCTTTGGCAGTAACTGGCATCCCCTGACACTTCTCCGCTGGGCCTTTGCAGCAGTCCAAGATTGGCCAGCTCGGGGTCATGCCCATTTCCTGAACTTGGGGCTGCTGGGAGAGTGCACTCCCCTTGCTAATGCTCCTCATGGTGTTGTCTGGGCCCTTGACATTATCAAGATTTTTGGGGTTGTTGTTTTTATTTTTGTTTATTTGATTTTGATTTTGAAAAAAATTAAAGTGAATTTCTGAGGCCATAACTCCGAAAAGCACCAGTTGAGCCTTAAATCTGTCCTGGGGCACCAGGCGAGGCCAAGTTGAAACCATTATCTAGATAATTAGACAAAAACCAAACTTCCTGCCACCCAGGAAGAGCCCCCTCTCAGCTACCTGGCTTCAAAGTCCACAATCAACTATATGTAGTGAAGTCTTAGAGCCACACAATCTACCAGCAAATGGCCCTTCCTCGGAAAGGAAATACAACAGACACTGCACAAAATCACTTGATTCTGGAAAAAATCAATATCGAAATTAGGTTTATTGTCTGCTTATATGATTAAAAATGACAAAGTGTTGCCTTTTATTTTCATAAAAAGACAGAAGTCTGAATAAAATAATTTACTATCGAGTTCTTCTTGTTTCATTTGCCTGGTAAAACCTGAAGGAGGCTGAAAAAGCAGTTGGGAGGTGCAGTGGCCGAGCCAGAGGCTCCCTGGGCAGGGGTGATCTTGCCATCAGAGATGTGTGCTGCTGTGTGTGCGAGGAGAATATATTTCCTAATGTCCAGATTGCGGCAACTCCGGGCCAGCTGGGTAGTTCTCAGTTCCCCCTCATTCCAAAGAAATGCTCGGTCATTTGTCACTTGCCTCTACCCTCTTTAGCTCAAACCTAGGTCCCAGGTCTTTCTTCCCAAAATAATTATCAGGATTGCGCTGCTTTAGTGGTTGCACAACTCCGGCAGCGCCAGGGCCTCCCTCAGTCGTAGCCTCCCAGACCCCCATCTAGCCACCCTGGATCTTCGATCCTACGAAGCACTGCCTCCGTGTGTGTGTGTGTGTGTGTGTGTGTGTGATCCACTACTTGGCCCAGATGGGGCTCCCTCCCCCGGAAGGCTCGCGGGGTTCCAGAGCCTGGGATGCAATCAGGAAAATGGGGTTTCCGAAACCACTGTGGGCTGGATTCTCCAAGTGTGGCCGGCGGGGCGCGCATTCGAGGAACACGATTGCATTGCGCGCGCGCGCTGGTTACACCAACGCCAGGGTTATCTATCTACGTTAAAAACAAAAAGAAAAAAAACAACAGCAACTAAAAATCCACTGTGTGACTCTCAGCGTAAATACCCCTCCCCTATCCCCCCATCCCCACAAGCCGAGTTAGAATCTACTCTCATCTCTAGGCCGCTGCTCTTGGGTGAGAGTCCAGCGTGCGCAGAGCATGCTGCCACCCCGTTACTACCTTGTTCTAGAACAAAGTAGCTCCCAAACGCGCGAGGGTTCATGGAGCGCGGCCCTCGAGAGAGTGCAAACAGTTTCACGCACACTTAGCACCGTTAGGAAAATAACTGCCAAGACGGATCCCTTAGAGCCCCAATTGTGCCTTCACCTTTGGAGTTGGAGCTGTTTGGTGGGTTGCACACGCCGACTCATTTGTTAAAGTCGGTAATTGGTTCTCATTTTGTTCTGGAACCGAGGGGACTTATCTCCTGGTGGTTGTGGAAATGAAACCCAACCGAACCATCTCCTCCACCGAGTCCCCACGGGCATGGCTTCTCCAAGGTCGTCCTTGCCTTCTCTTGGGGTCGAGGGCTTATGGGGTAGCAGCCGTGGATTATGTATTACTGGGAAATGTGACAGGCCTGGCTGGGCGCCGACGGTGCGCTAGCGGTGGTTGAGCCCCACCTGCTGCCGGGCTCGACGTCTCCCTCTTCCCCCCGGTAGTGTCAGGTCAGCGCACCCTCAAGTCTTTTTTCATGGAGACGCCCAAAGGGAGGCCGCGAAGGCGCATGGGTCCAGACACGCAGGTCCGAGGAAGCCATCCTGGGGAGGCGGAAGGCAGCCCGAGGGTTGAGACGTCGGGTGGCCCCTGCTGTAGGGCAGCTTCGGGTTCCTTTCGGCGTGAAGGCAGATTTAGCCACTAACTTCTCGGGGAAGAAACCTGGCCTCTCGTTTCCTCTCCCGGACCATGTCTCCAGCCTCTTTTTCCTACCTTCGTCCCTCTTCAGCCTTGAGTGCCCTGGAGCTGCTAGCCCTAGGGTCAAAGGTCAGGCCTTCACCAGGCCGGGGTGGGAGAGGGCACATCCTCGTTCAGGCACTGGCCAAGTACGTGAGTTGCCCGGGCTATCATTCGGGGCTGGACGCCCATTGCCAACTAAAGAGAGAACGGACGCTGAACTCAGAGCTCCCTCCTCCTGTACTTAGCCCTCTTTGATGACATGGGGTCTTGAAGGGGATGGCAGCTTAATTTAGAAAATTATATCGAGACTATAAAGTCACTCATCTGGATATTTTAGGAGTTTTTTGGTGGGGGGGTGGGGGTAATGATTTCCGCAGGTGTCCACATTGGGGTGGTTTTGAGCACAGGATTGATCACAAGAGCAGGCTTTCATTGTGTCATTTCCCTTGCCTTAACCCTGGCCAGAGCTAGAAAGAAGTTGCCAGAAGGGGTCCAGGAGAGGGAAACGAATGCCCAGCCTCCTAAGAAGGCAGATCTGTTCCAAAGGGGCCGACCTTTTGCATGAGTGGGGGCAAGGCAGGCAGAGTAAAAAGCAGATCTCTATGCATGTTCATGTGGCTCAATGTAATGAACACATCTCCATCAATTCCTGGAGGCTGAGGGCTCAATTTACTTGGGTTTTAGCCGAGGAATGTCCTCAGCCTCAGCTCTGACTACAGAGAAGCCAGAGTAGTTAGAATTCTCTCTCCAACGAAAGCGATGGTCAATAGAATTCTCGGTATCAAATGAGCAATAATTTGCTGTGGCTACATGCTGGATAATGAAAGATGTTAGTGGGATCAATAAAAAATGAAAACACTTTTACTTACATCTTGAGTTACTGTTTTAAGAGAGTGAGAGGGATGCAACAAACCCAAAGCTAGGTTCAGAGCCTCTCCAGACCCCCTCAGACGCACAAAGCTCTGTCACCACCAGACAGAGTCTTTTTGCCACCAGGGCCTCTAACTTCCAGATTCTGTGCTCACAGGCAAGTAGGTTATTTACATCAAATTAACCCCTTAGAATCTGGTAATAGTTTAACTGTCAGGATTTAAAATTTTTTCTTCCTTTCTACAACCGGAAGTAAATCTTAAATTGTTTTCCATCAGAATTAAACTGGTTGTAGTTTATGGAAAAAGTAGGAAAGCACCCCAAAGCTGACTTGTCCTTTGAAATGCCTCAGAATGTGCACTTGACCGAGAAACCCAGGAGTGCCTGTGTTCTTTGGTTGTGAATAAAAAATACACCGGTAAAAGAATAGATTTAATTCCTTTCAATTTGTTATGTGTGGCCATTAAATCTGAAAAATTCAGACCTTAAAATTGCTCTTGCCAGACCAGTTAATTCCCTCATCTTCTCTCGTAATCATTTCCTCTGTTCAATTTGTTTTCAATTTGCAATGGGTTTATTTGTACATTCCAGTCTGCTTTTCTCACCATCCAATCCCCAAAGCTTCCCTACATGTCTGGTTCTTAAGAAACCTATTGCAAGACGATCGGGAAAGCGTTCTCTCTCTCTATATATATTTTAAGATACAAGACTAAAAAACATCCCGAGTGCTCTGCATGAAACAGGCACAACGAAAAAGCTCATGGTCAGACAGCTTGCAGCACCCGAGCCGATATAAACAAAGAACATTAGGAAATCTGTGCTTCTTTTCGTCATTAAAGGAAAAAAAAAAAAAAAAAAAGACACGAATTTAGCTGCTGCTTTAAGCTGTCTGACCAGAGAAGCTGTTTCTGCCATCGAGATAACGGTCAGTGCTGCAAGGACAGTGGCCTGTGATCATCCTTAGCAGGTTTGGGCTGGATTTGGAGAGACAGCCAAGCAACCTGGGAGATTTAGAAAGCGGCAACCGGCCTAGGGAAGTGTAGACAAGTTCTAATTTGGGGATTTCCTCGGGTCAGTGAATCTGGCTAGCTGCACTTCTACGACGCGCACGACAGCAGGTGCGGTTCTGCCGCTTCACGCGGCTTCGCGGGAGAACCGCGCACAAACCGCAGACGCGCGCTCGCATACCCGCCACCACGCTGGGCACGCCCGGATTATTTACACCCTGTTTGGGAGGCCTCCTCCCCGCCCTCATTTGCTGCTTTAAATTTGCCAGGAGGACTTGTTAGCGGCCGAGGCCATGAGGGCAGGCTGGGAGGGGGGCGCCCTCGTTCGGCTCGCTGGCCGTGACGCGGCTTCTGCCCTCCTCCCTCGGCTCCCACCCTGTTTGCGTGGCTACAGGCTCAGCAGGACCAGCGACGCCGGGACCCTGGAGCCCCTGCCCCGTCCTACCCCCCACCCCCACCCCCGCAAGCGCCTGTGAGACTGGCTTACCCTGGTGGGCGAGTCGCTGCGCATTAGCGGATTTCATGGCAAGTTGCTTCTGTGACAAGTGATCAGGTTCGCGTTTAAGGATTTGACCCCTAGGAGGAAGGGAAGCGAGAGTCAATCTGCGTAATTTCAAATGAGAAAGAAACCGGGAAACGAAGCGGGGGAGCCCAATTTCTAGTCCCCTAATTTCCCCCTCCCACGTATCCTATCAGCCACCCCTCTCCCCCCGCCCTCAGCCAACGCACAGTAAGAAAAAGTGATCCGCACACGTCGCCGGTGATACCTTTTATTGCTCTCATTTTAAAGACAGGGACGGGATGGCTCCCTCCATGAAGCCTTTCTCGGCAGCTCGGCCCCGGGCAGGTGGGTCAACCAGGCAGCTCCAGGGCCCACAGATTGCTGCAAGGTCGCGAGGTGAGGGGTGCGGAAAAGAGAGACCTCGGGCTTCGTGCCAAACGGCCCCCTTCGGCGCCCGGGGTCTGAGCTAGGCGCACAAACCCAAATTCCCTCCAGCGTCTTCGGCTCCATCTTTAAGTCCAGGCAAAGATCAATTCCCCCTTTCTCTCGCACGCACACATTTGCAGCCATAAATAAACAGCTCCCAGCTAAATCAGGAACCCGAGAAGAGAAAGAGAGAAGAAAGAAGAAGAGAGAAGGATGAGATCCAGAGCAACGGTCTCGCTTCTCCCGGGCGCCGTATGGCTCTTTTTGGTCGGGCCAGTCTTGCATTTGGGGTTGCATCTTGCATTTGAATAGCTGCCTGGGCTTGTTACGGACCCGGGAAAGCACTGAAAGGGAATCACTATGCAAATTGTCCCAGTTACAATCGAAAGGTTCGATCTCCAGGAGCTGCCTGACGGAAGTTGATGTCAGCTATCTATGCATTAGGATTGCATTACCGCCTTCGCCGGCCTCCTCAATACGCCCGCTCGCGCCTGCCGGGGAGGCTTCTTCTTCTTTTTTTTTTTTTTTGCTTATGTGTATATTTCCCTCAGTAATTTAAAAAAAGAGAGAAAGAAAGAAGACAGAAAGAGAGAAGAAAGAAAGAAAAAAGAGAGAAAGGAAGGAAGGAATGAAGGAAGGAAGGAAGGAGGAAGAAAGACAGACAGAAAGAAAGAAAAAGAAAGAAAGAAAGAAAAAAAGAAGGAAGGAAGGAAGGAAGGAAAGAAGAAAGAAAAAGAAAGAAAGAAGGGGAAAAAGGGCTTAAGGTGGCTGTGTAGTTGGCTCGGGCCTGGGAGGCCCACGGGCGGAGGGGAGGAGGTGGGGGCAAAGAGGAGGAGGGGGGTGGTCGTTCTTTTGCAGCAGGTGTTGATGGTGCGTTTGAAATCAAACATTTGGAAACGGTTTTCTAGCGCTTTGCAGGACTAGGCGGCGGCGAGGGGTGGGGGCGGCGACGTCTGCCTCCGCCCGCCTGCTTGATCCTACAATGCCGGCTGCGGATCAATACCCGCTCACTGTAATCCCAGTAATTGTAGGGCTCGCAGCTTTTATTTTAAAGAAATAGGACACTAGAGCGCGGGCGGGCGGCTGTACCTTGGTGCCTCCGGGCGCCTTTTGGGGCGCCCATCTTTTACCCTAGAGCCCTGAAAGCTCCTCGCAATGGGGTAGTTCCGGGACCCCAGCGTGCGAACATCAGCGTGGCTCGTGTGGCCTCAGGCAGGGAATGGCGCTCGCCCGAAGGCGCTCGTGGTGGCTCAGGGCAGGACGCGTACGGCAGGGCATACGGCGTGGAATCCGGCCTTTTCCGGGCCCGATCGCCGGCCCAGGCGGATGGGCAAGCCTGTGGGTGGGCATCTTGGGCTTGGACGCTGCCCTATCGGTCTCAGGCCGCACGGATCCCAGACCTCGACGCTCTGGGCCCCCGGTTGCTGGAATATGGGCCTTCCGGCACAGACGGCGAGAAGTTTTGACCCTTTTCGGCCGCCTTCCAAGGCCCAAGGCCTAACTTGGGCCTACCCTGTGTCGGGCGGTTTGCCTGGGAGGCAGGGAAGGGCGCTATAGGATCCAGAGGTTTATCGCCTGCGCGGCCACTTAGACCCTTGGTTACTCAGCGGGTGCGGAGCCGCGCGTTTGGCCTAAGCCCACCGTCCCCGCCGCGCCAGCGGGCCGCCTGCTGCCTCTGCCGGCCCGCCCCTTGCTGGCAGGGCCGGGGCAGGACCGCTGGGGCCTGGGGCCGCAGCCCCCGCGCGGCTGGCAGCCCGCAGCTTCTGGCGCCCCAGAAGATGACCATCTGTCATTCAATTAAGGTTTCAGGGCAGCTGATGGGGGAGCCAGGGTCAGCGACCTCAGGACAAAACGGCCTGCTGCCTTGGATAGGAGAAGTTCAAATGTTAAATGCAGAACATTGTGCCCTCTCCCAGTCCCGGCCCCCACCCGGCCTCAGGTTCGGCCGGTGGACAGCAGCAGGGTGAAGGGCAGCGGTCATTAGCACTTAGATTTCAGCTCTGGGCCGGGCTCCTTCTGTTGGGTCATTTTGACCAGAGAACCTTTAACCCTTTCACGCCAGCCCGCCCTCTAGGGAAGGCCAGCTTGTCTGATGGAGGAAAGAAAGAGGGCGCTTAGATGCACCCATATAAAGAGGGGTCAGATTGTATTTCGGGTCACTTCTTCATTGGAGAAGAAAACCTACAAGGTAGAAGGAAAACAGTTCATTATAGCCAAAAAAAAACTATAAGATCTTAATAGTTTTATTTTTTAAGTTTTAGCTTTGGGGGAGAAGTACATTCATTAAATATGATCAGGGAACTACTGGGCCAGTGTGGGGAGAATGGATTTGTAAAAAATTCCAAACTCCACCCATAATTAAGTGTATTTACCCAAACGTGTGAGTGGTGATGAGCCACTACAGACAACCTGTAGTCTTAAGCCAGCTACAGACAACTTCCTTTAAGTATTGGTGACGAAGTCTCCACTGCAGCCAGCCTCATCTACAGTTGAAAATACATTGGACGGTTGGGACTTTCTGATAATAAAATGAGGTTAAAATAATTTTAAAAGGAATTCGTAAAATACATTCATTAAGCATTCACAGGCTGTGGGCATTTAGGTGTTAATATTCCTGGCTTCCCTACACTAGACAGGAGAAGCAGCCACATACTTAGCAGTTTTCAGCAGAAGTTCCAACTATTCCTCTCAATTATTAACCATGAAGCCTGAAAACAACTCTATTAGCAAGATATCATTTCAAGGCTTGGAAAACTAGGTCCTTCAGCAGGCTAGTTAGTAATAGAGGAAGGAACTGGGGCTTCTGGCTTCCAGCCCCACTTCTCAATATTAAACCTAGTCTTTACTTTTTGGAAGTAACTATCAAGAAATCAATTAATCAATCAGACATTCAGCATTGAAGCACCTTAGCAAATTTTTCATTGGATAACAATGAATAATACATGGCCCTCCAGTATATTGACTGTGGTAAATGGTCTTTAAGGTAAGGTGCTGCAACAAGTACCTTTAAATAAAATCAAAATAAAAAGTTTACCACAATCATAATAAATTGTTCAGTCATCTTCCTATTGACTCACATAGCATCTTTCTTCAGGGGCATTTGGAGTTATTTTTTTCCCCCTTACAGACCAGAACAAATTGATGAATTGAGCTTTCACTATGCTAATTTAGACATTATAAATATTTAATTAACATCCCTAATAGCCAGTCATAGAGGGCCCCCGCTCTACTTTACACTGTTCTTAATCTAAAGTAAATGCTTTTCCCATTAATAGCCTGATGCCATATTAGCAGCTTCCTCAGTAAAAGAGCCCCACTTAGTCTAAAAGGAGGCAGCATTGAGTAGTCTGCATTAGATAGGGGTTTATTCTTGTTTGTAAAGGATCCAGGGAATGGTATCAACTCTCTACAAATTCCACCTTTCCCAGTTCTTGCTTAGACTATTCTAAGAATAGGGACAACCTCTCAGTTTCACTTTTCTAGACAAGGTAACCTTTTGAGGTTGTACTAGAATAAAAATGAATTTATTTTAGTAAAGCTTACATTAAAAAGTGAATCACAGGTAAAGGATGACAAATTGCCAACTGTGGAAGGTACTAGTCTTTTCAACAGAGTGGTGCAGTGAAAATAATTCTGTACCAGGAGTCAAAGGACATAAGTTCAAATCCTGTGACACTCAGTAGCAGTGGGACCCTTGGGCAAGGCATCTAACCCCTCTGAGCTTCAGTTTTCTCTTTTAATGAGACAACTAATGCCTATGCCACAGGGTTACTTTAATGATTAAATGGGAGAATATATGTGAAATTACTTGGCATATAGTAGATACTCAATATTGGGTTAGTTTATAAATGACTGCCAAATATTCATTAACCTTTCTCTCCTCTTATGTCTATTCTTGTCTTCTCTAAATTATGCCCTTATCATAATCTCACATTATCTTTGCAAATGTGGTTTGTCTCATCAGTTCTTGGATCTAGTTTCTATAAGGTGAAGTGGGGAAAAACTGGGAGGCCTAAACCCTGACCAGGAGACAGTGTAAGAACAGATACTAGAATTTAGACTTTCAAAAGCTCTGAGTCATAAACTCTGATCACTGATATGCTGTTATACAACAGTCCTTGTGTGATTTAGAAAGATTCCAGAAGCAGCATTATATTTCCCAGGGGGCAGGAATCAGGCCAGAACTGAGAGATCAAGAAATTAGAAACTCTCCAGGCTGATCTAACTCTGGGACTAAAATCCACAGATGCCAAACATTAGAGTAAACAGCTGAAGAAAGGAAAAGCAGCTTCAGACAATCTACATTTAAAACATTAGAAAGATAAGCCATCTTATTGTGAGAGTATTTCTCAAAGAATCTGAGGAAAAACCAAATTGACTTGTTGGATGTTGCTGGTTACAGAGACAAGAGAAACCCTGCATTATTCTTATTTGCCAGAACAAAATAAATACTACTTAATGTAATATAGGCACTTATATTAATAAGATAGACATTTATCTAGATAGAGTAAATATCCTAGTAAAATCACACAATTTGGATTTTTGGTACAACCCAAATTTTCCTTTTTATTTTTGGTCAGCAGTGGAAAATCCCAGATAGAAGGATCAATGGGAAAGGGGTAAGGCATTGGCTGGGATGATTTCTCAAGGAAAAGGCAGTAGTAGGAGGTATAGGCAGACAGACAGCAGAGTCTGACATTGAATAGCTCATTCTCTCTTCCTTGCACTGCTCTTCCTCTCTCCAGCTCTCTCTGTTTTTCTCTCACCTTCTCTTTATGCTCTGTGATGATGCATTAAATCAGCGGTCCCCAACCTTTTTGGCACCAGGGACCAGTTTCGTGGAAGACAATTTTTCCATGGAAGGGGGGGTGGGGATAGTTCAGGCGGTAATTTAAGCAGTAATGGGAGAGATGGGAGCGGTAGATGAAGCTTCACTTGCTCACCCACCACTCAGCGCCTGCTATGTGGCCCGGTTCCTAACAGGCCACGGATCACTGCATAAAATAGAAAGGGAAATATTTTTTATTGTCCCCTCCCCCCAACATTTTGTTTTGAGATATCCAAGAGGAATGTTTTTGACAAGTGGCTCCCAGGAGTGTCCCAGAGTATACTTTCTGAGGACACCATTCATTCTATAGAAATTCCTATAGGAATTCTATAGGAATGGGCTTACAGAACTCTTATTACCTATTTCTTAGGCCTCCTGAGTGAGGGCGATGGGCCTCTTGTAGTTAAAATATGGGAAGTTGCCCTGATGCTCTTAGGAACAGAGTGGAAAGTGATTTGCAGTATGGAAAGCTTCATGTTTGCTTAGTCATCCAATGCCTGTTGCACAGGGGTTAAGAGGAAGCCAGAAGTGGTCCTTGTTCCTGATCCGAGGGAACTGACAGATATTTAGGTGCTATTTCAGAGATCTGAAGAAAGCTGTAAGAGTAGAGAGGATGGGCAGCTATCTGGGTAGGGAGTTTGTCACTGATGGCTTTCTCAAGGAAGCAACCCCTCAAACTCAGGAGGAGAGATGGAGTTGGGCAAGTGAAGATGAGGATGGGGGAAGGACATAGAAATAAAGACAATGAATAATATGTGCAAGGGCACTAAGGTCTGAGAGTTCAACCTAGCCAGTGTGAGAGTGTACAACTCAAGAAGAAAGTCAGCTAGGACATGTGAAGGGCCCTGTTGCCAAGTTCGGTTTGGGTTTTATCATTTAATCAACAGGGAACCAACAGAAGTTTTTTATTTTATTAAAAAAATTTTTTATTTAATTTTTTTTTATACAGAAGGTTCTTATTAGTTATCTATTTTATACATATTAGTGTATACATGTCAATCCCGATCTCCCAGTTCATCCCCCCCACCCACGCTTTCCCCCCTTGGCGTTCATACATTTGCTCTCTACATCTGTGTCTCTATTTCTGCCTTGCAAACTGGTTCAATTGTACCATTTTTCTAGATTCCACATATATGCGTTAATATGTGATATTTGCTTTTCTCTTTCTGACTTACTTCACTCTGTATGACAGTCTCTAGGTCCACCCATGTCTCTACAAATGACCCAATTTCGTTCCTTTTTATGACTAATATTCCATTGTATATATGTACCACATCTTCTTTATCCATTCATCTGTCGATGGATATTTAGGTTGCTTCTACGACCTGGCTATTGTAAATAGTGCTGCAAGGAACACTGGGGTGCATGTGTCATTTTGAATTACGGTTTTCTCTGGGTATATGCCCAGTAGTGGGATTGCTGGGCCATATGGTAATTCTATGTTTACCTTTTTAAGGAACCTCCATACTGTTCTCCATAGTGGCTGTATTAATTTACATTCCCAGCAACAGTACAAGAGGGTTCCCTTTTCTCCACACCGTCTCCAGCATTTGTTGTTTGCAGATTTTCTGATGATGCCCATTCTAACTGGGGTGAGATGACACCTCATTGTAGTTTTGATTTGCATTTCTCTAGTAATTAGTGATGTTGAGCAGCTTTTCATGTGCCTCTTGGCCATCTGCATGTCTTCTTCTGAGAAATGTCTATTTAGGTCTTCTGCCCATTTTTTTTTTTAAATTGGGATAGAGTTGTTTTACAATGTTGTGTTAGCTTCTACTGTACAGCAAAGTGGATTTCCCTGTGCTATACAGCAGGTTCTTATTAGTTATCTATTTTATGCAAATCAATGTATACATGTCAATCCCAACCTTCCAATTCATCCTACCCCCCCTTCCTCCCTTGGTGTCCATACGTTTGTTCTCTACATCTGTGTCTCTATTTCTGCCTTGCAAACTGGTTCATCTGTACCTTCTGCCCATTTTTTGATTGGGTTGTTTGTTTTTTAATATTGAGCTGCATGAGCTGTTTATATATTTGGAGATGAATCCTTTGTTTGTTGATTCATTTTCAAATATTTTCTCCCATTCTCCCATTGTCTTTTCATCTTGTTTATAGTTTCCTTTGCTGTGCAAAAGCTTTTAAGTTTCGTTAGGTCCCATTTGTTTATTTTTGTTTTTATTTCCATTATTCTAGGAGGTGGGTCAAAAAAGATCTTACTGTGATTTATATCAAAGAGTGTTCTTCCTATGTTTTCCTTTAAGAGTTTTATAGTGTCCAGTCTTACATTTAGGTCTTTGATCCATTTTGAGTTTATTTTTGTTTATGGTGTTAGGGAGTGTTCTAATTTCATCCTTTTACATGTAGCTGTCCAGTTTTCCCAGCACCACTTATTGAAGAGGCTGTCTTTTCTCCATTGTATATCCTTGCCTCCTTTGTCATAGATTAGTTGACCATAGGTGCATGGGATTATCTCTGGGCTTTCTATCCTGTTCCATTGATCTATATTTCTGTTTTTGTGCCAGAGTAACATATTGTCTTGATTACTGTAGCTTTGTAGTATAGTCTAAATTTAGGGAGTCTGATTTCTCCAGCTCCATTTTTTTCCCTCAAGATTTCTTTGGCAATTCAGGGTCTTTTGTCTCTACATATAAATTTTAAGATTTTTTGGTTCTACTTCTGTAAAAAATGCCATTTGTAATTTAATAGGGATTGCATTGAACCTGTAGATTGCTTTGCGTAGTATAGTCATTTCCATGATATTGACTGTTCCAATCCAAGAACATGGTATTTCTCTCCATCTGTTTGTGTCATCTTTGATTTCTTTTATCAGTGTCTTATAGTTTTCTGAGCACAGGTCTTTTACCTCCTTAGGTAGGTTTATTCCTAGGTATTTTATTCTTTTTGTTGCAATGGTGAATAGGATTGCTTCCTTAATTTCTCCTTCTGATCTTTCATTGTTAGTGTATAGGAATGAGAGATTTCTGTGCATTAATTTTGTATCCTGCAACTTTACCAAATTCATTGATTAGTTCTAATACTTTTCTGGTGGCACCTTTAGGATTATCTATGTATAGTATCATGTCATATGCAAACAGTGACAGTTTTACTTCTTCTTTTCCAATTTGTATTCCTTTTATTTCTTTTTCTTTTCTGATTGCCATGGCTAGGACTTCCAAAACTATGTTGAATAATAGTGGTGGGAGTGGACATCCTTGTCTTGTTCCTGCTAGAGGAAATGCTTTCAGTTTTTCACCATTGAGAACGATGTTTGCTGTGGGTTTGTTATATATGGCCTTTATTATGTTGAGGTAGGTTCCCTTTATGTCCACTTTCTGGCGAGTTTTTATCATAAATGGGTGTTGAACTTTGTCAAAAGCTTTTTCTGCATCTATTGAGATGATCATACGGTTTTTATTTTTCAATTTGTGAATACGGTGTATCACATTGATTGATTTGCATATATTGAAGAATCCTTGCATCCCTGGAATAAATCCCACTTGATCGTGGTGTATGATCCTTTTAATGTGTTGTTGAATTCTGTTTGCTAGTATTTTGTTGAGGATTTTTGCATCTGTATTCACCAGTGATATTGGTCTATAATTTTCTTTTTTTGTAGTATCCTTGTCTGGTTTTGGTTTCAGGGTGATGGTGGCCTCGTAGAATGAGTTTGGGAGTGTTCCTTCCTCTGCAATTTTTTGGAAGAGATTGAGGAGGATGGGTGTTAGCTCTTCTCTAAATGTTTGATCAAATTCACCGGTGAAGCCATCTGGTCCTGGGCTTTTGTTCGTTGGAAGATTTTTCATCACAGTTTCAATTTCATTACTTGTGATTGGTCTGTTCATATTTTCTATTTCTTCCTGGTTTAGTCTTAGAAGGTTATACCTTTCTAAGAATTTTTCCATTTCTTCCAGGTTGTCAATTTTATTGGCATAGAGTTGCTTGTAGTAGTCTCTTATGACGCTTTGTATTTCTGCAGTGTCCGCTGTAAATTCTCCTTTTTCATTTCTAGTTTTATTGATTTGAAGAGTCTTTTTCTTGATGAGTCTAGCTAAAAGTTTATCAATATTGAGCTAAAGCTCAAAGAACCAGCTTTTAGTTTTATTGATCTTTGCTATTGTTTTCTTTGTTTCTATTTCATTTATTTCTGCTCTGATCTTTATGATTTCTTTCCTTCTACTAACTTTGGGTTTTGTTTGTTCTTCTTTCTCTAGTTCCTTTAGGTGTCAGGTTAGATTGTTTATTTGAGAATTTTCTTGTTTCTTGAGATAGGCTTGTATTGCTATAAACTTCCCTCTTAGAACTGCTTTTGTTGCGTCCCATAGGTTTTGGATCGTTGTGTTTTCATTGTCATTTTTCTTTAGATATTTTTTGATTTCCTCTTTGAATTCTTCAGTGATCTCTTGGTTATTTAGTAACATATTGTTTAGCTTCCATGTGTTTGTGTTTTTTCCCCTGTAATTGATTTCTAGTCTCATAGCATTATGGTCAGAAAAGATGTTTGATATTATTTCAATTTTCTTAAATTTACTGAGGCTTGATTTGTGACCCAAGATGTGATCTATCCTGGAGAATGTTCCATGTACACTTGAGAAGAAAGTGTAATCTGCTGTTTTCAGATGGAATGTCCTATAAATATCCATTAAATCTATCTGGTCTATTGTGTCATTTAAAGCTTGTGTTTCCTTATTAATTTTCTGTCTGGATGACCTGTCCATTGGTGTAAGTGAGGTGTTAAAGTCCCCCACTATTATTGTGTTACTGTTGATTTCCTCTTTTATACCTGTTTAGCATTTGCCTTATGTATTGAGGTGCTCCTCAATACATATATATTGAGGAGCACCTCAATATAAATATATGTATATATTTATAACTGTTATATCTTCTTTTGGATTGATCCCTTGATCATTATATTGTGCCTTCCTTGTCTCTTGTAACATTCTTTATTTTAAAGTCTAGTTTATCTGATATGAGTATTACTACTCCAGCTTTCTTTTGATTTCCATTTGCATGGAATATCTTTTTCCAACCCCTCACTTTCAGTCTGCATGTGTCCCTAGGTCTGAAGTGGGTCTCTTGTAGACAGCATATATATGGGTCTTATTTTTGTATCCATTCATCAAGACTAGGTCTTTTGGTTGGAGCATTTAATCCATTCACATTGAAGGTAATTATTGATATGTATGTTCCTATGACCATGTTCTTAATTGTTTTGGGTTAGTTTTTGTAGGTCCTTCTCTTCTCTTGTTTTTCCCACTTAAAGCATTTCTTTTAGCATTTGTTGTAGAGCTGGTTTGGTGGTGCTGAATTCTCTTAGCTTTTGCTTGTCTGTAAAGCTTTTGATTTCTCTGTCAAATCTGAATGAGATCTTTGTTGTGTAGAGTAATCTTGGTTGTAGGTTCTTCCCTTTCATCACTTTAATTATATCATGTCACTGACTTCTGGCTTGTAGAGTTTCTGTTGAGAAATCAGCTGTTAACCTTGTGGGAGTTCTCTTGTATGTTGTCTTTTTTCCCTTGTTACTTTTAATAATTTTTCTTTGTCTTTAATTTTTGTCAGTTTGATTACTATGTGTCTCGGTGTATTTCTCCTTGGGTTTATCCTGCCTGGGACTCTCTGTGCTTCCTGGTCTTGGGTGGCTACTTCCTTTCCCATGTTAGGGAAGTTTTCTACTATAATCTCTTCAAATATTTTATTGGGTCCTTTTTCTCTCTCTTCTCCTTCTAGGACCCCTATAATGCAAATGTTGGTGTGTTTAATGTTGTCCCAGAGGCCGCTTAGGCAGTCTTCATCTCTTTTCATTCCTTTTTCTTTATTCTGTTCTGTGGCAGTGAATTCTACCACTCTGTCTTCTAGGTCACTTATCTGTTCTTCTGCCTCAGTTATTCTGCTATTGATTCCTTCTAGTGTATTTTTCATTTCAGTTATTGTATTGTTCATCTCTGTTTGTTTGTTCTTTAATTCTTCTAGGTGTTTGTTCTTTAATTTTTCTAGGTCTTTGTTAAACATTTCTTGCATCTTCTTGATCTTTGCCTTCATTCTTTTTCCGAGGTCCTGGATCATCTTCACTATCATTATTCTGAATTCTTTTTCTGGAAGCTTGCCTATCTCCACTTCACTTAGTTGTTCTTTCTACTTTTAACTAAGATTGCTTTTACTGATATACCCAGGGTATAGGTTTATATTCTTATGATGTTTAATTTTGCCTCACATGTTTTCAGAATCTTTTTTAAAAAAATATTTATTTATTTATTTATTTGGCTGCACCGGGTCTTAGTTGCAGCTCATGGGATCTTCGTTGCTGTGTTCAGGATCTTTTAGTTGCGGTGTTCGGGATCTAGTTCCCTGACCAGGGATTGAACCTGGCCCCCCTGTATTGGGAGTGTGGAGTTTTAACCACTGGACACCGGGGAGATCCCTTCAGAATCTTGTATCATCAAATAATTGCTATTATTTTCAACACTCTAGGAAATCTCTTGGAGTTTCTTACAGCTTTATGATTTTACCTTTCCAAGTCTAGTCTGTTCAAACTCTGTCATATCTTAATGTCCTTCCTGCCAAGTTTCAGTTACAAAGAAACACCCCTTCCCTTGTAATCACATTTAATGCTCACAGCTATCCCCAGCAGACACAGAAATGTTTTCTTGTCTTGTCTAGCTTTTTTTTTTTTTTCAGTTTTTCACTTTCTTCCCCAAATAGTCTTTCTTCTTCTTACAGCTGCCTTCCCACTTAGTCATCAATTGTTATTTTGAATACTCATATTCTTCAAGAAGCCTCCATAATAATATGGAGCCTTCAAGAAGCCTCTATAATAATAGGTATTTTGTGGGATAACAAAGGAAACATTCTAAGATGTGATTAATTTAGACTATTTATTTGAAATTTACAGTAGTTGCATTGGGCTTTATATTAACCACTAGAAATATTTTGCCATTCTAATTAAAAGCACAAACAAAATGTATGGAGGTAGAAGGAAGGGAAGTGAAAAAAGTGTTTAAGAAACAGAATTATATTTTCAAGTGTTTAAAGTCAGTATCATTTAATCCACAATAATGCTGTGTAATATTTGTATGCCTCTATTAGTGCAGATCCAGCGATACTTCTTTTGTCTGTTTCATATATATAATCTGTGTGTGTATATATAATATATATACATATATACACACACACATAGGTATGTACATATGTACATATAAATATCTATACAGGTATTTGAAAAAACACAATAATAGCTACTTATTTCTAAACAATCAAAAACTTATTTAAAATAAAAATAATATAGCTGAAATTAATATATACATATGTTAAAAGTACAATAGGGTATGAAAAGAAAAAGAAAGCTCTTTCTCCATCTATTCCTCTCCTCCAGGAATCACTCTCAACAGTTTCTCATGTAGTCTTTTATACATTAAAAATATTTAAAATCCCCCCATGTGTATGCAGGCATCTTCTTTTAAAACAGTTACACAAATAGAGCATACTATACCTATTATTGTTAGTCTTTTAAAAATTTGTTTCATTTGGTAATATATTTTAAACATATTTCCATTCTTCTATTTTATTTTTTATGGTTTTCTTTTTTATAAGTTTAGTTTTTAATTGAGGTATAGTTGATTTACAATGCTGTGTTAGTTTCAGGTATACAGCAAAGCGATTCAGTTATACACACATATATATATATATATATATATATATTTTAGATTCTTTTCCCTTATAGTTTATTACAAAATATTGAGTTTACTTCCCTGTGCTATACAGTAGGTCCTTGTTGGTTATCTATTTTATATGCAGTAGTGTGGATATGTTAATCCCAAACTCCTAATTTATCCCTTCCCACCCTTCCCCTTTGGTAACCATAAATTTGTTTTCTATGTCTGTGGGTCTATTTCTGTTTCGTATATAAGTTCATTTGTATAATTTTTTTTTTTTAGATTCCACATATAAGCGATATCATATGGTATTTGTCTTTCTCTGCCTGACTTACTTCAGTTAGTATGATTATCTCTAGGTCCAGCCATGTTGCTGCAAATTACATTATTTCATTCTTTTTTATGGCTGAGTTACATTGTATACATACACCACATCTTCTTTATCCATTCATCTGTCAATGGACATTTAGGTTGCTTCCATGTCTTGCTATTGTAAATAGTGCTACAATGAACATTGGGGTGTCCACCACCAGCGTCTCCATGTTCCTAGGGTGAGCCACAGCCACTCCCCCCCCCGCCTCCCCAGGAGACCCTCCAAGACCAGCAGATAGGTCTGGCTGAGGGTCCTATGAAATTACTGCTTTTGCCCTTGGTCCTGGAGTGTGTCAGATTTTGTGTGTGCTCTTTAAGAGTGAAGTCTCTATTTCCCCCAATCCTGTGAAGCTCCTGTAATCAAGCCCCGCTGGCCTTCAAAGCCAAATGCTCTGGGTGCTTATGTTCCCAGTGCTGCACCCCTGGGCTGGGGGGCCTGATGTGGGGCTCATAACTCTCACTCCTGTTGGAGAACCTCTGTTATATAATTATTCTCAGTTTGTGGGTCTCCCACCTGGGGTATGGGATTTGATTATATCATGAATCTGCCCCTACTACCAGTCTCGTTGTGGTTCCTTCTTTATGTCTTTAGTTGTAGAAGATCTTTTCTAGTAGGTGTCAGACTTTTTCAATGACGGTCGTTCTACAGATTGTTGTGATTTTGGTGTGCTCATGAGAGAAGGTGAGGTTAGGGTCCTTCTACTCCACCATCTTGGCTGTTCTCTGGAAATTTACAAATGCTGCTCTTGAAACCCTGCTAAATCAATTGAATGGAGTAAAAAAAGGAAGATTCTAAGTCAAACATAGTCTATGTTTGAACGATTGTCCTCAGCCTGCAGTGCACCCATGGCCTACCAGTGAGTCGCATGGGCTGGCTGGGGCTATCCTTTCTAACAGTGTATAAGAATGCCCATTTCCCCAACAACCATAAAAACGTTTATCTGTCCAGTATAAAAAGTTTTGCTATTCTGGCAAAAATTCAAAGACAGATATTTTTATGTTATTTTGACTTTAAATCTTGAAACCTTTTTTCATTAAACTCTTGCAGCTTCCAGCAAGCGTCCCTTCCTCTTCTGGGGTTGACTAGAGACCTCTGAACTGAGGACTGGTCTCCCTTCCCACCTTCCCCCCAGAATAAAGCACTCGGACAAATGTAGGTGGTTGGTGGGGTGTAGGGCCTGGGTCCTGTGAGGGTAAGTAGTTTTAGGTCACGTAAAGCCCATGACCTTTGGTTACTCCATTGGAAATGGAGACAGGTCATATTATTGGGTTCAGGTGAGCAAACTCTGGGCTATAAGAAGCAGCGAGACCCCAGTATAAACAAGGAACATGGAGACATTTCTTTTTGCCTATTGATAGAATGTGGGTTTGTATTCCTATTCCCCATAAGTTCGTGTGCATGCGATGGCAGTCCAGCACTGAGGAGTGGCCTGGATTCTGAAGCCTAGATGCTTAGGTTTGACTCCTGGTTTCACTACCTGGCAGCTATATGATCTGTGCCTCAGCTTCCTCATCCATAACATGGGATATTAATCGTGCCTACCTCATAAGATTGTTATGAGGACTAAACATATTAATATCTGTAAAGCACTAAGAATTGTACCTGGCACATGGTAAGCAGCATCTAAATGTTCAATGAGATAAATTAAATGAGCTAGTTGGTGAATGTTTTTTTTCCTTTAAGCACATTTGGAAGTACACTTTTTCAATTTTTTCCTTCTGTTTTTCAAAGGCGCTTTGGCTGTTTTCAGAGCTCTCTCTTTGTAAGCTTTTAAGTGACAAGAAACAGTTGAGTAGAACTGATAAAATCTAAACATGAATGCCGATGAAGATGAAGAGCTGGTGCTTCTGGGTTTTATATTTGTTCTGCAAAAGGGCCCAGAGTAGACTGATATGAGGTAAAGCTCTTTTTGCATCTTTACATGCACTACATCACAAGGTAGAGTCAAGTGTGTCTTGATTCACTAGGTTCCATCTCAGGACAGGTTAGTTTTGGAAGGCACCTGGGACAGACTGGCAGTGGCCAGAACTGGGCCTTGAGTCTAGGGTGGGTAGGCACAGGGAAGAGATCAAACAAGGTTTCTCTACTGTGCCAGGTACATTGTAGGCCTTCTGTATATGTTTGATCAACTGAAGTGTACTCACGGGAGGTGCAGTAAGTGGCTCTGGTGTTCTATGCCCACTCAATCCGAGTTGACTGAGCACAGGGATACTCAGAGAAAAGGAACTCACCAGTGGGGATCCAGAAAGGATGCCTTTTCATCAACACTTTGGTCACACTCCTCTATGTGCCAATTGTCTCTATAATTCCTGGCTCTGACTGCTGCCTCTTTATTTGTAAATAAATTTTATATTTTCCAGATTATAATTGCTTAGCAAATAGTGAAAAGTGGAAAGAAGAATCTCATATCTATCCCACCACAGAGAGGTAGTCATTGTATTGTTTGGTTGTAGTTAATTCCCTTCTGTTTTGTATCATGTATTTATTTATCACATATTTTTAAATTGTCATGGACAATTTAAGATATACCCAAAGATATAAAGAATAGTAAAGCCAACACCAAGGTACCCATCATCCTGCTTAAGAAATTAAATATTCATCCATTCTATTGAAGCTCCCTTTGTGCCCTTTTCCTGTTATGTCCTTTTCCCTGTCTGTAAGAGATAATTGTTATACCATAGCTCTCTATAGTCTTATATTTATATACATTTATCATTAAGTAATGTAAAATATTGCTTTATATGTTTTTAAGATTTACTTTATTGTTTCTGCAATCTGCATTTGATACTTAATATTAAATTTGTGAAAGTTAGCTATATTGATGTAGCTCTAGTTCCTTCATTTTCATTGTTATATAGTATTCCTTTGTATGACTTGCTTACCACTTATTCATCCATTCTCTTATTAATGATTAATTGGTAAGTTGTTTTTATGGTTCACTATTATAAATAGTAAACTTTTCCATGGTTGTCTCTTTATGTCCATGTAGAAAGTTTCTCTTGGTTATATACCCAGGAGAGGAAAGTCTTCACTTTTAATAGATATTGCCAACTTATGGTACCAGTTCCTGTTATTCCACAGCCTCACCAACACTTACTATTGTTAGACTTTAAATTTTGCTGATCTGATGTTGTGAAATAGTATCTCATTGTAATATTTATTTGCATTCCCTTTAGTGAAATTGAGCCCCTTATTTTTATGCATACATTTTAATTTAGTTAAGATCATCCTATATACACATATTTTCCCACTTATAATCAAAACGTAAGGATTCCTCTTTGTTACATGCTTTTCGTAAATAATCTTTAATGGCTGTATAGCATTCCAACATGTGAATGGAATAAAACATTCTGCCATTGTTAGAAATTCAGGTTAAATCCAGATTTTAACTGTTGCAGATGAGGCTCTGAATAAATTTAACTAGAAAGCCTTTTATGCATTTGGGATGACTTCCTTAGGTTAGCTTTCTGGAAGGTAACTTACTGGACCAAATGGGATGCACAATTCTAGAGCTCTTACTAGTACATTGCCAAATTGCTCTTCAAAACGCTTGTACCAATATCCTTGCCAACCAGCAGTATACAATTGGAACCTGGAACTTGAAGGGCATTGCTTATGTCTTTTCCAGATTCTGGGGAAGTGGTTCCAAATACTTTCCGAAAGCAATTCAGAGTCTGTCATAGACCAGAGGACACAGAGAAGAGATGGGCACTAAAAAGAAGGGTCAGAAACTTAAATGTGAAAAGTTTTTGTTTTTTTTTTAATCTAAAGGAGAGGATTGCTCTTCATGCTTTTGCAGGGAGGACTGACTTCAGGAAGGAGGGACAGGGTGACTTGCCACTAACCTTGTACAGCTGCTCAGAGGCCCCCTTCTTCTCCTTAGTCTTTCTTCTGGTGTAACCCATCTCTGACTTTTTACTGTCTTCTTTTTTTGTGATTTTCAAGTAAATGATATCTACAGATAAAAACATATGGGAGTCAGAAATCACTTTTCAAGAAATTGTATCTTTTTTCTTGGAAATAAGATAGTATATTATCTATCCTATTGTATGTAATACTCAATTAGATTCAACAAATATTACGCACCTGCCATATCCCAGGCTAGTCCCTGAGGGTACAGTGGTGAACAAAATATAGTATGATAGTTTATTATCATTAGCATGAATGCTATGGTAGTATATTCAGTATGTATACACTGTAATAAACATACTGGTTGTGGAGAGTAATAACAGTCATGTCTATTATTATCAATAATACTTAAGATTAGTATAGTGACTAGCAGTGCCTGAGAATTTGTTGTTACGAAAAGTGTTTTTCAGGCACTGCTGGAAATGAGGTGTTACGGTGTTTCTTCCTGAGTTTCCAGATCTTTCATAGCTGAGCAGACGTTGCAGATTGGTTGCTTATTAAAACTGGCACAGTGCCCTGTGGGGCTAATATGTTAATAACAAGCAGTGCCCTGCCCCTCATTAGCATCCCCCAGGATCTGCCGCTGCTGCTGCATGGGTCTCCACTCTGCCCTTGACATTCTACTGAGAGCCTCCAGGAGTGGGGTTTCACTGCTGTTCATACATCATAGGTGATTCTTTAAAAAGGGATCTTAGAGATGGCAGGACAATTTACCAGACACATGTAACATTTGTAGCTCCAGAGGCTAAGAAAATGGTGAAAGCAATGAAAGCTTGGGGTCCAGAGCAGGGTCTTTTCACCAGATAGGGTTAAGAAGGCAGTCCATGCATGTTGTGGTAGGGTTTCTTTTAATTTTTTTGATCTTCCTTTGAATGTTCTTATATTTGCTAATAGACCATGAGGAAGGAAAGATATAGAAGTAGCTAAAGAGGGAGCCATGGTATTCTGAGTTGGTATAATAGAGGGAGTGC